>NW_024080742.1:1621477-1642803 GCF_003009895.1 Hyaena hyaena
AACACATTTGGATCATGGATTTTTGGCCGGTCTTGATCTTCCAACAGAAAAAAAAATTTTTTGAAAAATACACAAAAAAGCACCCCCCTCCAAAAAAAAAAAAAAAAAAAGCCAACAACAACAACCCGGAGAAGGTGTGCAGAGGGGCGACGAGCGCACATTCACTGGGTGGGCAGATGAGCGTGGACTGTCCCCCCCAAACTCCTGGGAGAGAGGGAGATGCACTCTCGCTCTCTTCTCTTTTCAGTGAAATATAACACACATTCGGATCGCAGAGCTTTCAGACAGTCTCAACTGATAGACAGACACATCGAGCCGCTTTTCCTGCTTCAGTTTTTACTCCTCCTCCTCTCGCCAACGTCACCCTGACAATTACAAATAGGTCTCTCACAAACCATACCTGTCAATCTTTTTAATTGCTTTGTTTTCTTTTTTTTTATTTCCTTTCCGGAGCTAAACAATATGACAAAAAAAAAAAAAAAGAAATCTTAATACAGTATAACATAAAAGATTGCACACTGGAGAAAGACATTGAGGGGTTTGTTATTGTAATCCACTGGCTGATACCGGGTAAAACCCATGTGTTATAAGCCAAGTTAAGGAGACGCTAGTTCCTGCAGATTTTTAAACCTGTAAATCCACCCCCCCCACCCCTTTGAACATTCATACACACGCACCCACGTGGACACAAAGTATCCTTGGATGAGAATGTCCTGTCCAACATTTGAGATAAAAATACCTGTGTCACTTTTGCAGTCTTAGTTTGGGGGGTTAGATTTGACTGGGGAGGGGCACTGTGTGGCTTTATCATTCGGGGAATTCTAGGTTAAGTGTAAAACAAGAGTGGGTCTTTTTAAATTAAAATGTATACCTTTAATAAAAATTTAAAGATGGACTCAGCTCATC
This sequence comes from Hyaena hyaena, assembly GCF_003009895.1. Taxonomy (NCBI): domain Eukaryota; kingdom Metazoa; phylum Chordata; class Mammalia; order Carnivora; family Hyaenidae; genus Hyaena; species Hyaena hyaena. The sequence continues at coordinate 1,622,384 of NW_024080742.1, forward strand.
ATACAAAAATGTGGAAGATGCTCAGTTTGGTCCCACTATGAAAAGTGAATTGATTATTTGGTCAATATAGACAATTAGGGAGAGAATTGACATGATGGAACGGCAGATCCTTCTAGCTGGGTTATAAAATGAGGTCTTCGTACATAATTGCGACGTCTCCAGTTCAGTGAAGTCCTTCAGCATCCCCACCTAGAAGTTTAACATGCTTATGTGCTCTGGGAATTTGGCCTTCTAGTTTCCAATTTTTGTGTCCTTTCCCAATGGGAAACCTGTAACAGTCTTGTAGAGGCTACTTAAAACATTCATGGAAAAACACGAAATCTAGGTCAAAATAAATAAAATGGCTTAGTTCGTGCAACTTGCATGGGACAGGCTGAGGGCAGGGGGCGCGGGCAAGGCGTTCCGGGGACCGGGGGCCAGGAGCCTGGGGCGCAGGGTGCTCTGGGCACCCCCGCCCCGCGCTGGGTGCCTGCGCGCGCGCACCGGCGGCGGGGGCTCCCCGCGCGCCTCGGGGCCCCCGGCCGTGCCCCGCCGCCCCGGCCGCGCTCGGGGTTGATTCGTACCACCTTGCAAGGAAGTGAACGCTTCGCACGGGAAGGGGAGGCGCCTGCGCCGGCCGCCGGGCGCCGCGCCGCTCCGGGGACGCCCAGGGCTGCCGCGGGCTCAGGGCCGCGGCGACCGCGGGACGCGCGGCTCCCCTCGCCGCCCCCCTCACCCTTTTCGAGGAGTCAAATCCGGCTTTTGGAGCGTGGGGAGGGTGGGGATATCCGGCGCTTCCCGGACGCCGGGAGAAAGGGGGAGGGCGGAGAGGATCCTCGGCCAGTCTGCGCCGAGCAGATTCAAACCAAAACAAAAAGATTAAAGGAGCAGCGGCCCGGGCGGCCGCGATCCCCAGGCCGGGACCCCGGGGGTGGCGCGTCCGGGAACCGCGGGGGCCGCGCGGACCGCCGGCGCTGCGCGCGGCGGGGAGGGAGGGGGGAGCGGGAGCCAGTCGCGGTGGGGAAGGGGGAGGAGGCAGTCGAGGGGAGCACGCGGGCCGGAGGAGGGGCGGACCCGCCTGCTCCGCCTGCCCGCGCCGAGCCGCGCCGAGCCGAGCGGCCCGGGCGGGGCGCGACCCCGGCCCGCGGCGGCGCAGGGAGCGGGCAGAGGCGCGGGCCATGCTGAGGCTGGCGCCCGCCGGGGCCCGAACCATCGTGGACATGTCGTACGCCCGCCACTTCCTGGACTTCCAGGGCTCCAGCATCCCCCGCGCCATGCAGAAGCTGGTGGCGACCCGTCTGAGCCCCAACTTCCGCGAGGCTGTCACCCTGCGCCGGGACTGCCCGGTGCCACTCCCCGGGGACGGAGACCTCCTCGTCCGGAACCGGTGAGCCCGGCGCGCGCGCCCCCCGCCCCGGCCGGGCCCCGGCCCCGCCGCGCCGCCCCCGGGCCGTCCCGGGCCGGCCTGCGTCCCCGCAGTCCCGGGGCGCCCGGGCGCGCAGCCTGAGTTTGCGAGATCCCGGGAAGTTGGACCCGCCGCCATCTGGCGAAGGCGAACGTAACGTGACTGTTGCCGGTGTGAATATCCGATGCCTCGGAACGTCCTCATAACTGAGGGTTATTTTAATTTGGGATTCCCCTCCCCTCCCCCAGCCCTCCCTCCTCCCCCTCCCGCTCCCGAAATAAAACCGACGGGACCCAGAAGGGGAGGCTCCCCGCCCGGCCCACCCGCGCGCACCCACGACTCCTGCGTTCCCGTAATCTTTAGTGCGGACCAGGAACAGGCTGGACACAAACTGGGACCTTTAGGTAACGTGCTTTGGAGGAAGGAGGCCGAGGACCCGGCCGGCTGTCCCCGGGCGCTCCAGGTCGGCAGCCGCCTCGCAATGGCGGAGCCTGTCGTTGGGTGTGTTGGTGTGCACCTCGCCGGTGTCGTCTGCGTGTTGTCAGTGCTGCGTGGCTCTAGTCTGTGCCCCAGAGCCTCCCGGCGGGCGCGTGGCGCGGCCGGGGCGGCCGGGCCGGGGCTGGGGTGGGGGCACGGCGGCATTTGCCTGCGCATTTTGCAGACCTTCGGGTGGCACTCGAGTGGTCGCCCTGCCTTCTGGTCGCCTCTTCCGCCTCCACACTCCCTACCTTAATGTGTTTCCAGCTCACTAGTCTCTAGTAACTGGTGAGGCTCGGGAGGGAAGGAAGGGGACCTTACTCCGTGGGAGCCGTGCCCCTCGGTCTCTGTTGCAGGGTCCCCTCGCCGCCTGATTTGCGGGCGGGGCGCCCCCGTTCCGCTGGCCCCTACGCGGGAGCAGGACTCGCCGCCTGCTCAGCCCCATCCGAGGGCCACGGTGGTGCATGTGTCAGGCTGGATATGCCGTTGGAGGGCCGAGTGAGTTCTGACCGTAACTGCGTTGTTAACTGTGCCCCGGAAGGTCCTGTAAGCCACCTGCACGGAGTGAAGGGCAAAGGGTACCCCACCTACGTGGTCTGCTGCCACGTTTAGTCCGTTCAGCTTAGAGATTCCGGTCAGCCTTCCAAAGACTGCACGACTGAATGATTCTGGTCATGATATCAAACTTTTGGAAACCTGTTGGCAGTGTGAAAATTGAGGGAGCCGGGGGTGGGGCTGCGTGGAAGCTGGCTCGCGCTGGGGTGCAGAGGAAAGTGCGTCCTTCTAAAAGTTTCCATCGTGGGAACGAGGCTGCAGAGGGGTTCTTCACTGTGGGATAGAGCGCTACAGCTGTTGAGATGAGGCTGTGTGTCCCCCCAAGTTACAGAGAAGGACACGCGCACAGCACACCGGGCACACGAGTGATTTGCTGCACGCTGAGATGAGAGCCGGCCGGGAAGCCTCCAGGCTTTAACACGCGGAAAGTTTCACACGGGCTGTTTTCTTCTTCCTTTCTTGCGATTGTTCTCATCAGGTACACTGTGGACGGTGAGCACTTGTAGAACACACACCGCCGCTGGAATAAAATCCGTTTTAGAGACCGGGTGTGAAATGGGGAGGGGGGGGCCGAGCGGAGCGGGCAGGGGAAGGTGTGACGTTGGGGCCCTGCCGGCGCCACCCGCCTGCGCCGTCCGAGGAGGCTGCGCCCGCCGGCCTCGCCACCTGCGGCGCGCCCCTACCCCCGGGTGCGTCCTCCCTCCTGCGGCTGCTCCCCCTGCTCGCTCACCGCCCCCCTTCGCCGCCTCCTAAGGCGCCAGTGCCCCGGGCACCCCCTGCGCCGGCTCACCGGGGATGGTCCCTGAATTCCGTGGTCAGGGATCTGGAGCACCGGCTCCCACGCCTGGAGCTCATCGGTTTATATCGTTTTAGGACCCGTACGTCTCTTCCCTTCACGTACGCCAAGAGCCCCTTTGACATAAGCAGTGTGTTTGTGTGTACAACTTGACCTCTAACTTCTACCTTGAAGCCCACATCAGAAAGAGAATGGGGCCGGTTTTCTGCCTGTTGGGAGGGGGTGAATCTTTGCATCCCCTTCCCCTACTCTGGAAGATTGCTCCTAACCCCAAATTGTAGGAAGATCCTTTGTACTTGCAAATAGTGGGGGTGGGGGGTGGGGGAGGGAGGCATTTTACAGATTTTTTTTTTTTTTTTAAGAATAGACTGCAGGTCTATTCAACCCAGGTTAGTTCATTTTAATCCTAGACCAAATCTTCCCCAGAACAGTGTTAATTACATACAAATTTTATGCAAGCACTTTTCATTTTTATCATAATAAAAATGCACTCTGGAATGAATGGCTGAAGCGCACATTCACTTGTTCAGAAAGGTGTTTGGGGACTTTAACTGTGCCCCCCGCCCCCCCCCTCGCCCCCCCGCCTGACGTTTCCTTTCAGCTGGATATTTGCACATCTCATTCCATCTTAACAGAAAATACAAATTCTTTATTCACAGAGAGGGAAGTCCTTTTAAGCCAGAGGTGGGTTCAGGGTAATCAAGTTTATTCCATTTAGGAGACGTGTGAAAGGGGCGCATACAAGTCCCTGCAGAATGTGTAACTGATGCCTCTTTATCAGTTCTTAGTGTTTACTACATCCGAGGACAACTTCTCAGCCCCCTCAATGCCCAGCCCTCAGGAAAGGGAAGGAAAGGGAGAAAGACACCCTCCGGTGGAGTCAGCTTGCGTGCTATTTTTAGCCCTTTTTCGAAGGATAGTGACACATTATTTCGTTTCCAAATATTTCTAACGATTTTCTGCTCAAGTGTAAGATAATGGAGCAAAGAGTTTGTAGTAATAGCAAGGAGCAGGTGGGGGGTGGGGAAGGCGTTTTTGATAAACGGTTTGTTGCTAACGCAGAGTAACAGTATTTCTGCTGACTCTCCAGGCCGAGATTTTTTCTTTTCTTTCTCTTTTTCTTCTTCTTCTTTGTCTTTTCTTTTACTTTACTTTTCTTTCCTTTCCTTCTTTTTTCACTTCTTTTCTTTCTTTTCCTTTTCTTTCTTTCTGTCTTCCTTTCTTTTTAAGTAAGGTCTGATCCGGACGGTGCTGTTTGGCTCCCAGTGTGGAAGGCTCCGGACTCCAGTCTTCCTTCGCGTTTTGTTTTTGTTCAAAGAAAGCGCTTCCCTCCCACTGCAGGGCTGCCTGCTTCATAATAAACATGACGAAGGGGTTCAGCACTTTTTAGTATAAATAAACCGGCGACTCTCGAAGGGTATATATTTGGGCAAAGCCCTCACCGGCCCCATTCTTTTTCCTGGGGTTCCTGATTTTAGTCTTTTGCGTGGATCCTCCTGTCGGGCAGCTAGGTCCCTGTACTTATTAAGAGCATATATTTTAAGTTAAGGAGGGTACACGGGGAGCCTCGAAGTGGACGCGTCCCACCACGCGCGTCCTTCTTTTTCTCGCGTGCCTGCCCTCGCTGTCCCCTGCCCCCCGCCCGGGCCCCTTCCCCACGCGCCCGCTGCTCCTGAACTTGTTTCTGGAGTAGCGGAAGACGCGGGCTCCCGACTCTCACGCAGCTCTTCCCAAAGCCCAGGTAAGGCTGAGGGCTCCTCGGTCAGTGGCGGGTCCCCACCTGCTGCGGCGGCCTCGCGGCGTCAAAGCTGGGGTCCGGGGGAGACGCGGGCCCACCAGGGCCGCGGAGACCCTGGAGAGGGCGAGGTGCGCAGAGCCGAGTAGCGCGGAGCTGTCGCCACCGGCCCTAGAGACCTCTTCACCGACGAGGCAGGCAATTTAGAAGACGGCAGGGCGAGGGGCGGGGGGAGGGGAAACACGGGAAAAAACGGGGGTGCTTGCGAGGCCAAGGTCACGGTGCGGCCGCAGGCGGGCCCCAGGCGCGTGGCCTTTGCGCCCCAGCGCGCTGCGTGCTCGGGGCTCCCCGAGAGCTTGACCGCCCTGGGCCCGAGCTCCGCGGCCTGCGCCGACCAGGCTTGCCCGCCAGGACGCCGCCCGGCCCGGGGAGGCCGAGGTCACGGTCGCAGGCCTGGCCGGCGGCCCCTCCTCCCCAGCGCCCGGCGGCTCGGCCGGGCCCAGCCCGTTCCGGGAGCAGAGTCCCTGCCCGCGCCTCTCCGCGGCGGCGGTGGGGAGGCGGACAGAGGGGGCCGGCCACCCCCGAGGGGAGACGGTCCCAGGAGGGCTTCTGGCGCCCACAGGCCGGCCGGGGCGCACCCGGAGCCGCGTGCACCCTGGACGGGGCGCGCCCAGGGCCCTGTGAGCCTCCTGCCACTGCTCGGGCCGGGCCAGGCTCCGCCACGAGGTTTGATTTGCTGTTTGAGGCAAAGCCCCCGTGGTCAAGTGGAGCCGCCGCCGGTCAGCCGCGGGCACCCCAGCTCCCAGCAGAGCCCACGCCTGCCTCGGCCTGCCCGTCGCCCCCCGCTCCGGCGCCTGCCTCTGCCCCCTCGCCCCAACGCTTCTCCCGCCTGAGCCCCGCTTAGTCTTGCCGTCTCTGCCCCTGGCAAGTGGCAGACCACAAACCACAGCTGGGGGCGAGGGACGCGGGACGCGTTTTCCTCCAGCAGCAGCCCCACCCCCACCCCATCCAGGGCGCGCTCCTTGGAGGTGCGGAGGACCCGAGGAGCCAGCCGCCACAGGGGTGTCCCTCCGAGTCCAAGGAGGGGGTTCCCCGAAGAGGAAGGGCCTCTCCAGCTGGGACTGAGACCGGAGAGACGGGCACAGGAAGGGTTAATCATGGGCGCAGAGACGGGAGCTGGCGGCAGGGCCCCCGCGCCCCACCCCCGGAGACGCCACCGTCACTTCCACCCCACGGACCCCTCCTGGACTCTGCTTCGCAGCCTGCAGCAGGGGCACCGGAGGCCGACTCGAGCTGGGCTCTGCCCTGGCCGCCTTCCGTGACGTCCAGAGGCATACTCTGAGGAAGCGGGCCCTTTTTCAAAAAGACCAAACCTTGAGAGTTATGTAAATTTAAAAGAAAGATCAGACCCCCACCCCTAAAAATGGAATGTAAGCAAGCGTCTTGGTATTAAATCCCAGATGGAAAATCAGCAAAAATCATTTCCCCTACTTTTCCTTATTGTGTTATCACTGATGGCTGTGGAATTCTGCAGTGTGTTGTTGAGGCTGTGTGATGTGCTGCTGACTTCTGAAAGCAGCCTGACTGTGCCCCAAAGAAATTGTTTCCTGCTTTCTTATTTCTACAACATGGAGACAGCTCTCGATATCGATAGCGTAGAGACACAAGGCATGATCATAAGGGAACATTTATAAGTGCAAAGTGTTATCTACAATACGGTGGAAGTGGGTCCTTGCACAGGGCAGTTTGGGTTTATTAAGTTAAATTAAAAGTGAATTATTTTAAAATGACCCACTTACCAGCTTTCCTTCTGCCACCAGATACCCCCATCTTTTCATTTCATTACAGGTGGAAATGACATTTTTAGGGTCCTCCATTACGTGTCTAAGCCACCTCCTGACATTTTTTAGTAGACGGCTTTTTTTTTCCCTTATGTATTAGGATATTTTTGTTATGAGGTATACGGAGATGAAAAAAAGCTGGTAAAAATACCGGCCTCGCAATTAAATTGACTCTGGATACCAAAGTGAAAATAATCATCTGGTATTAATCAAGTTATGTCTCTGCTTCTTGTTGAGGAAAAATATAGTGACGATTTGCTTTCCTTTTCATCTAAAAAGGACTGTAAAATGTTGAATGTTCCATAAAAATTTCTACCCTTATGAGACAATTTTTGTTCAATTAATCAAAATGCATATTTTCACGCTGGACATAGTTACATCAGAAAGAAAATTTGCTGCGGCCGTTCTCGCAGTGTTTTAAACAACCCTGCAGTAACATGCAACAGCCAATGACCTTGCACACTGCTCAATCTTCAATAATATCATTGTCATTACTATTATTATCCGAAGTGTTATATTGTTGCCAGAATCAATACGAACCTACTTCTCTGAATATATTTTATCTCTGTTGTTTTTAACATCTTTGTTAAGAGGCCAATTAATTTCCAACTCATAGCTGCAGTGAAGTTTGCGTATAAGAGGGCTTCCTGACTTTTTTTTTTAATGGTTTATTTCTCCTTTTGAAAGAAAGAAAAGGAAAACAAATAGCATGTGAAATAAAGAACTTGATGTTTAAAGTGGTATGAAACGATTCCCAACCTGATTAAAAACCAACAACACTGAAATTCTGGTGGCAAATCCCTGTCAAGCTGATACTTGTTTCACTCCCTTTTTTTTTCCAATTGAATTTCAAGACTGATTTTTTTTTTTTTTAATTCTACCAGAATAGGATAGCTCAGTCACCCATCCACAGTCACTGGAATTAGGAATTTTTCTAAGTGGAATACCAAGGCCTTGATGAGGAAAACATCTTAATATCCTTGTTTGTGTGTGTGTTTGTTTTCTTCTAGATTTGTCGGTGTGAACGCATCTGACATCAACTATTCCGCTGGCCGGTACGACCCTTCGATGAAGACTCCCTTCGATGTAGGTTTCGAAGGCGTGGGAGAGGTGGTGGCCTTAGGCCTCTCCGCCAGTGCCCGGTACACAGTGGGCCAGGCTGTGGCTTACATGGCACCTGGCTCTTTCGCCGAGTACACAGTGGTGCCTGCCAGAGCCGCGGCACCGGTGGCCTCTGTGAAGCCCGAGTATGTCACCCTGCCTGTGAGCGGTGCGACCGCGTACATCAGCCTGAAGGAGCTCGGAGGACTGTCGGAAGGGAAAAAAGTTTTGGTGACCGCGGCGGCGGGGGGCACAGGCCAGTTCGCCGTGCAACTGGCCAAGAAGGCCAAGTGCCACGTCATTGGGACCTGCTCTTCCGATAAAAAGTCCGCTTTTCTGAAATCGATTGGCTGTGATCGCCCCATCAACTATAACTCGGAGCACGTGGGCACGGTCCTAAAGCGGGAGTACCCCGACGGTGTCGATGTGGTGTACGAATCTGTGGGGGGAGCTATGTTTGATTTGGCTGTCGATGCCTTGGCCACCAAAGGGCGCTTGATAGTAATTGGGTTTGTCTCTGGCTACCAGACGCCTACTGGCCTCGCGCCCGTGAAGGCAGGAACCTTACCAGCCAAACTGCTGAAGAAATCCGCCAGAGTGCAGGGCTTCTTCTTGAACCATTACCTTTCTAAGTATCAAGTGGCCATGGACCACTTGATTAAGATGTGTGAGGGCGGAGACCTGGTGTGCGAGGTGGACCTCGGAGATCCGTCTGCAGAGGGCAGGTTTATCGGCCTGGAGTCCGCATTCCGGGCCATCGACTATATGTACCTGGGAAAAAACACTGGAAAAATTGTACTTGAGCTACCTCCCCCAGTCAACAGTAAGCTGTAAGCTCAGAACAATGACAGAAATCAAGAGAAAGGAAATGGGCACCTTCTTCCTCAGAAATATTCAAATCAGTTTTATTTTTAGTGGGTAATGGATATCATCGTTCTAAAAAGTAAGGTGTTAATGAATAGGTTTCTCTTTCTTCTCTCTTTTTTTTTTTGTTTGCCCCTCCCTTGAAAAACAGTGCTAATAAAAACTTCCCTCGATGGCTCAGAGGTAAAACCGTTACATTCAATTCTTTGGCCACAGACCGTCTCATTCCAGACTTTATTGTTCCAGGGAATTAAATTAATTCCTGATGCAAGATCTGATCAAATCAGTATGTCTTCAGCTTGATGAGATTTTAAAATTGGTCATGAAAATAGTTCACAAATTCTTTACTTTGGGAGAGTTCGGTCTTCCGCTAACGAGCAGTTAATAGATAAGAAATACAGTGGAAAGGCAGCCATCTATTTTCAGAGTCCATATTCCCAGGAAATGGCCCTTCCTTTCCTATAAATCACCAACTATCTAAATAGGAATTTGGAGGAATTCTCCCAAAACTTTGATTTTTTCTTTTTAGATCATTAAGAAAATGACTAAGTGAACACAGACCTATTTTTTTAGACTCTGCTATTTAATGCTTTACGCACAATTATCCTGGGGAGGCATGTGTGGAATGGGAGGTCTCTCTCTTCCCTTAAGCAGCAAATTAGTGTTGAAAACTGATAAAGACAAAAGCAGATTTTGGAAAGGGGCTCTACAGAGATCTGGGGGGTGCCTGCAAGGGAAGGAAAGGATGGGCCTTCCATCCAAGGGGGGGGGGGGGGGGGAGCTGCACAACCAAACACCCACCGCAAGGGGAGAAGCACTCTTTAGGCACACCGCCTACGGTTGAGAACAGCATCCTTCCCAAGCCTGAGGTGGGAGAGGTGGGGTCCGTCAAAGGACACCATGCGGAGGAGGGGCTGATGGGATCGGGAATAATAAGACTTTTTTGGACACCGTGTGTTTTCTCTTTGATCACGGAAACAGAATAGCGTGTGTAGCACGGAACGCCGTCCTCTGTTCCCATTTTACTTTTCTGTGCGTTCGTCCTGTGGGGATGCGACGCCCCTGAGCCCCACTGCCTGGGGCCACATGTGAGAGTACCTTCCTGTGCCTTCCCTCGGGAACTATGCCTACCTCCGATCTGCCTGCCTCCTCACCTTCCCTTCACTGAGGAACGCCCCAGCTTCCACGGTCCCGTTGGAAATCACGTAGTGCCTTTCTAATTGAAGGCAAAGCCCACCAGATTATTTTTCAAGGCCTCGGGTTTCAGTTTATCTAACATGCTAAATAAATATGAACGCAATTAAAGATGCCCCGGGAAGCTCGGTGACCATATTTAATTTTTCTTTCCTCCCATCTGAGGGGGCAAGGAAATCCTAGTGCTGAATAGCTGTTAGTATCTCTTTTACAAGATTTACTCATTTCAGGTACCTAATGTAGCTGCTCGCATGCATGCACAACAATACAATTTATATGGTAAATGGGACCAAATAATGGCTTCACTGAATGTTATGGCTGCACTGAAGGGGAATGTCACGGTAAATAGCTGCCAAATTATGGATCATGCCGAAGTGTCACAACTGCACTAAAGACAAATAGCACCAGAGGCTACTGCCACTGTGACGCTTTTGAGTTATGAAGAAGGGGAGAAGCCTGATGCAAGCTTCTTTGTGTCCTCATTATAGCAAGGGGTGACTAGTGCAGGGTACAAGAAAGGCTGGCCCAACGTGGTGCTCGGTTATTAATCTGTCCCTTTCAGACCTAGCAGCGATGGCCAAACGGAAGGAGGCCTCACCTCGCTTTTAGATACACAAACAAACACAAGAGGGGACAGGTTTTATGAATGTATCTGCACGGGAAATGACTGGTAATGGGAAAACACTGCGATCAAATCATCCCATCAAAGACCAGCATCACGTTTAACATGGTCCAAGTTGCTCCCCATGCAGACAGATGTGCGAAATCCAAGCCATAATGTACTTTCTTCCTTTGTCGAGACTTGAGGAGCAAGGACGCTGCCTGTTCTATTGCTTCCTAGAAACCGACGGGCGTCCCGGTTTCTTTCATTTTAATGGGAGGGTAATAAAGATGAAAGACCAGCGTTTTAACTGATGGATCCCTGAAGCTACAGAATAGAAATTTATTATGTTTTGAAGGAATATACTAAATTCAGCTATGTAAAAAAATAATAATAATTTTTTTTCAAACACCCAGGTTCAAAATAAAATATAATCTGAAAACCTCATGTTCTCTTCTCCCCAAACTAAGAAACTACAGGGCATGCTGTTTTCATTTATTCTTAGAAAACAAGCATGAAAGATTCCGCCTGTTCAGATAATGCCAAAAATATGTTTAAACTTTTTTTTCTTACTCTTCTGAAAAATGATTTGTAAATTGAGGGTCATAGTTCAGTATCAGTTTCATCTTCTGGGATTATCGTTCAAGACCAGCGTCTAATGGGAGGTGAAACAGTGTGATGTTCTCAACACCTTTCTCCTGAACTGTATTACAGATCACAGAAAGTACATCCATAATTCAGGGCGATTGTCAGTCTTTGTTTTAGCGACAGGGCCGGGGCCGGATGATCATGGTGGATGAATTACTTCTCGGTTCTCAGGGTGGCCTTCTCTGCACATCAGCCTTGAGGTCTCTGCATGGGCAGATGGAGTGGTTGACCGGTAAGTATGCCTAGGAGCCATTCTTTGCCATTTCCATTGTGACTTCTAAAAACCCGAATGCTGTCCCTTCAAATTTGTTTTCAATGCAAAGGAAAAAAAAAAAAAAAAAACCCAACATCGTTATTCGGGCCTCCTGACAGAGAGTTCTGCGATTGAACGATGTCAGCATTCAAAAAAGAAAAAAAATAATAAAAATTTAAAATTTAAAAAAGCCCCAGGAACCGGGAATAGTTCACAAAGAAACGACACAGAAGTTTTGCTCGAGATGCTCTATGCATTGTTATCATATGACTTCATCCGAATGGAGTTTCTCAGGGGTAGGATGGAGCCTCTATAAATGGCCATTAGTAATACATTCAGTATTTATCTAATGAAAGTGCAATGACAGGTAGCTGCTGCTTATTAAAATGAAAATCCTACAGTATGTACTTAAGGAACATTCCAGTTAATGAGGATGTAATGTCCTCGGTACAACACAGACCTTCTTTTTGTGTTCACCACAAGATGCTGGAAACTTGACAAATGATGTCATTTAAGACACATGCCTGCCGTAGGGACCTGCTTTTCGGCTTCCTGTTTCTGGCTTTTATTTGGGTAACATTTATAATGGCCACCCGACTTGCAACGGGCAATGTTTTAACCCCTTCATGGAGCTCCCAATTAGCATGGACTTACTACAATCGGGGTTTCCTTTCAAATGGGGCAGGGGGAGTTTAGGACTGAGAATATTCTTCTTGATCACTTTACCACATGTACATATGGGATAAATGCCATATTTTAGATTCATATAAAAACAGACGAACCATGGGCAAGTTTCAGGAAAAACATGACAGCAAAAGGCCAAGCACGATCAACTGTGGGCGATGCTTTCCTAGGGGTTACCATACACTTTTTAGGAATGTAACCCAGATGTGAAATGGCCTGCCCTGGTCTGATAGGTTCCTACTCACGGTTCTTGCTCCTCCTGCGTCTCCTCTGGTTTTGAATACCGTTTGTTATTTATAGCACGTATTTAGAGATGTGAAATGTATCTTCGCAGACATTGTTTTAGGGTTTGGGATTTGATGGGGTTTTTGTGAAAGTTAGATGTTCTGTAACTGATGTTTTAGTTATGGCCCAGAATTACATATTTAGGATCCTGTTTCAGAAATCAAATGTGAAGTGCTGGGTTCTCGATACCATGGATGTGGGCACATTAATCTTTAAATTCTGTTGCTTACTACATCTTTAGCCTTCCTGTTATTTCAGCTTATAAAAAGAGGAGTGTTTGATACCAGAACCTTATTGCTGTTACCATGAGCAAATAATGGGACGCTGCCCCCTCCCCCAAAAAAAGTGCCATACAAAATACGTAAAGAATATTTTTGCCCACATGTATCAGCCCAAGTAATTCTTGATAGTAGAGAGTTGATATTCAAAGAAAGTCAAATAAGGCGTGTGTGTGAGGTCCGTACGTGGTTCCTTCACTAGATGGGAGTGCTGATGAGCCGTGACAGTCAGACCAAGCTGGTGTAAGTACCGTCTCCTCACGTCTATTCCCGCTGCCTCGGTTTCTGCCAGCGTGGACTTGCCCTTCAGTGCTCGCTGATGCCTCTCCAGTGGCACTGACACTCCCGGGAAGCGTGTCGTGGATCCCTCAAGTGTGAGGGTAAGTGCTGCATGGAGTACAGTTTGGGGGAGCCAATATGTGCCTCATATGTCCCGGGAAGCATGGAGCCAGAAGTGCAGAGATTTCAACAGCCCCCCAAAGTACGAGTTTCCCTGGAAGGACACTATCTCACAGTGACTTTCTGCCAACACGAAATTAAAATAATAATTAAAACACACCCTGCTGACTGACGGTAGCATCCAATACGAAAGACGGATTTGTGCTTAGAGCTCAGAAGACTGTTCCTAAAATTATTGGCTACGGCCCAGCCTTATCCTCTCCACAAAAGGGTGAAGCTGTATTTTAGGGCTGCAGTGAGCAGATTCCTTGGTCGGAGAAGATGTAGAACCGTGTTCGGGGAAGGGAGGGTGTCCTCCTTAGAAGAGCCTGTCTTGTTCTCTATGTGTCTGTGTGCCTGTACTTGTGGGGTTGGCCGCAGGCACAGAGCTGGATGGAGCCTAGGACCCCTTCTGCCCCTCATAAATGAGAAGACTCAGTTGTCCCTTAAATGGTAAAATTTGGCTGGGGCGCCTGAGTGGCTCAGTCGGTTAAGTGTCCAACTTCGGTTCAGGTCATGATTTCAAGGTTCGTGGATTCAAGCCCCACTGCAGGCTCTGTGCTGACAGATTGGAGCCTGGAGCCTGCTTCGGAATCTGTGTCTCCCTCTCTCTCTCTGCCCCTCACCTGCTTGTACTCTCTCTCAAAAATAAATAAGCATTTAAAAAAAATAGTAAAATTTAGGAGTTAAGAACAATCTAGTTCTTTTTACCCCTTTGTATAAATGAAGAAACCAAGACCCAGGAAGAATAGGCGCCTTGTCTGGGGCCACAGAGGTCACTGGGCTCTGAAACGAAACTAGGGCTTAAGCAGGTGCCTTCTCAAGGGTTTGGGTGACCGGTCTCATCCCCTATATAATTTGGCAAGGTCCCTCAGTACGTGGCTGATTAAAAGTGCTGCAGAGTAACAACTGGCCTTTATGATAAATCTTTCTGTGGCTGAGATGATACTGAACCCAGGAAGGATATCATGGTTCTGACCACAAAAGCGTGTTTCACTCAGGACCCCCTTTAATTGAGCGCAAGTCGTGGTTCGAGATCACTGGATTCTGTGTCATCTAAATATCACGCAAGCTTCTAGGGGGAACAGTACTCAGTGGAGTTAATGGCTGAAAGCTCACAATTTCATTTCACTGCTACAAGGAAGGCCTCTGTCCTATCAGTGTATCCTTGGATGTCCAATGATGACAATGAAATAAAGAAAATCTTTATTATCATGTGTCGAGTGTTTTTTTAAGAGTCATTTCACCTGCTTGTATTATTGCCTATAGGAAGCCAGTGTTTGACCACTGGCTTGATCGTTTCTGTAATAGCAAAGCATCTAGACTCTGAGTTTGCTGTTCTACCTGAAACCAAGTCTGAATCCAGCAGACTCGGGGCCGTGGCAGATGGATGCATGTGCTGGCAGCGGGAGAGTCACAGGGGGCAGGCGACACGTACGGGAGAGACACACCAGCGGGTCCCACGTTTCACGCTCGCGTGTGGCAAGAAATCTCCGACTCCATACAAATGACAGATCACAATTAAGGCTCAGAAACAAGCCCTTCAAAACCACATGACACTGAACACTCAGGTCTCTCTGCATCATTTCTGTCTCCCTTGAACTCCTGCATAACAAGCATACACTTTCAACTTTACACGAACAAATCCTTTCCTGATAGAAACCGCTTCTTTTAACATTGAAAACCCTTCTCGGGAACAGCACCAATGTCAAAGGCAATCTCATTTTCTGGGAAACCTCACCTCCCACCAGGGGACTGGTTGTGGTAGGGGCCTCTCTATCTGCTGTTGGAATTTACATTTGGAAACTGAGTTGTCTGCTTGAGGGTCTTTATTTGAAGCACCTTTTGGAGAACTACCCACACCCAGGGACACAGAATGGGGCGGAACCGAAGGAGGACCAACCAGTGTCTCCCCAGCTGGGAAAAAAAAAAAACCAAAACACCAAACCTACTCATTTTCTAGCAATAAAACTGCACTGTCTTTGTGGAAGACTGTTAGTCGTTTCAAGTTTTACATGTACTTTGCGTCCCGTCTTGAAACTTGCTTACAGATGTGACTGTGTCACAGCAAGGTCACCATCCTCCCCTCGTCGCTAGCAGGTAAGTGAAGAGCAAGAGAGGATAATGCGCATCGCACAGATGGAAAGATGAAAGCGCCGCGAGATGACTTGCCTTTGACCACTCAGCCGCTGGCTGAACAGGGCCTGGGGCCCGTGGAGAGTTCTCAGACCGCAGCTGTGTCTCCCCAGACCGCGGGGCCCCTGCACGTTCACGGGGCCAGCGCGCCACCTGTCGCCATGCCGCAGGTCCGGGGCAGGTCCGGGGCAGGGCCCCAGAGTCTGCGTTTCCCAGGTGCTGGGGGCGCCCCAGGGAACGTACTTTGGGTAACAAGGCACTAGATCACACCGATTCTGAAGAGACTCCCATCGTGTAAAACGCTGCTTGATAAGGCCTCTCTGAGTGACCCGGAGGCCACCTAGGTATGAATTACAAATACAAGGACGTGATAGAAGTATGAAAATGGCTGCCTCTTATCGTCACTTTTTCAACACCTTTAAATTAGCCATTCCTTCTGGAACTCAGCCGTGACACTGACCTGTCTGCTATTTAGAGCACTCTGCCAGCGACTGAATTCGTACAGGTCTAAATGCGGCAGAGAGGAAGTGCAGAAAGGTAACCCGGGGGTCCCGGGGCCACTCAGCAGAAGGTGACAGCAGATGCCCGACCTCTACATTCACTGCCTTTCAAGTCGAGGCAGAGCTCAAAGGGCCCAAGCCTTCCTGTTTCCCTTCAGCTTCCACAGTCCACTCCTTGTCACGCCCTTTCCTTCCTGCCCAGGGTCCCCACAGGGTCCCCACTTAAACACTGGTCCTCTCCGGGGGGCACTGCGTGCAACTGCACTGCCTGCCCTCAGTGGGCATGAGCACATCATCAACACGACCTTTCCCATCACCCCCAGCACAGAAGAGCGCCCAGCCGACATCCGCTTTGGGATCAGGTCACTAGGAACAAGCAACCAGGCACCACATGTGGTGCCACATGTGGCCTTCATCAGGGGAAGGTCATCCACACAAGAACTTCCTAATAAACCAGCAAAGTGGTCAGAGGGAGGGCTGTCTGCGCGGGGAAAGGGTAAGGAAGCTCACCGAGAGGTAGCTGCGGTCTCGGTGAGGAGCGGACAGGAAGGACTCAGGACTGCTGGGCTCCCGCCCTCCTGAGAACTAGAGTCTGGGCTCGGACAAGCCAGGGAGCATCCGCCGCTCGCCGCCTGAGTTGGGCTGTGACCGTGGTTGTCACGGTACTTGTGGCCAAGCTGTCAACCCCACAGGCAGGGACTCGGAGCCGAGCAGGAGCAGCAAGAAGATCATAACTCCACTCGGTTCACCCACAGGATTTGGTGCAATTTGGGGAATCAAGCCCGGAGGTGGGGACAGGAGTGACGGGAAGCGAGCCCTGGTGACCCCGGAAATTTCCGGGGGGTGGTGAGAGCAGGAGGCAGGTAGGGGCAAAGGGCAGTGGCTGGCACTCAGGTAGGGCTGGGGAGGTAGCACGGCGTCTGCGTGTCAACTTCTCGGGGGCTCTGCAGACCCCCAGATGCAAATCTGAGAAGTGCTGGAGACTCCAGGCTTCTGGGCGGGACCTTTTCCTTGATCAACCAGCTTACACAAGACGGTGCTCCCAGTTAATAAAGGGACTGGCAGGTGATAGCAGAGGCGGCTTGCCGCTTCCCTGCCTTAAGTGGTTTATTTATTTTCACAACTTCCCCAGTCCTGTCTAGGCAGACAGTCACTCTCACCTGTGGGCTCCATTAGCACTCTGCTCATACTTCATTTCTAGCACTTTCCAAGGTGCCCCAGAACCGTATCTATTTGCATGTCTGTGTCCCTGGAGACTGTGAACTCCTTGAAGGTAAAGTCTGCCTCACGGGCACTCCTGGGCTGGAACACAGTACCTGCGGATAAATATTAAATCAATGTATATGTTGTATACTTTTCACTTTTATTTCGAAATCAAACCAACAAAACCCCCATCCCGTGTGTCACGAGGGTCCACTCCTGCAGGGCCCGCAGGCGCGCACCGGCCCACGGCGTTCTCTCTAGCTGCAAATGGGCCCTTGGAGAACTGTGATGTGTGTTCTTTTTTTTTTTTAATGTTTTTTATTTATTTTTGAGATTTAGAGAGAGACAGCGCGAGCAAGGGAGGGGCAGAGAGAGAGGGAGACACAGAATCAGAAGCAGGCTCCAGGCTCTGAGCTGTCATCACAGAGCCCGACGCGGGGCTCGAACCCACAAACCACACTATCATGACCTGAGCCGAACTGGACGCTCAACCGATTGAGCCCCCCAGAAGCCCCAGAGAAATATTCTTAACAGCATTTTTGATAGAATGTTTGCTTCAGCCCAATGTGTTTATTTAGTGCTACACAATATAAACCCCCCAAACACTAGATTTCGAAACTCTAAATGGCTCTTCCGTTTCCCATGTGTCAGAGAAAGTTATAATCAAACGGCATAAGGTCCCAAGAAGTGCCCATAGTCAGCACCTCGATATAGTATTTGAATGAAATGAATGAATGAATGAATGAATACCGAACCCTGGGAAAAATCAGAACTACCATTTAAGGATAAACTAAAACGATTTTGACTCTTCAGGGAAGAGTTTCTTTACGGTTCTGACGCTACGCTTGCCTTGCCTGTGAGAGGACCGCCTTCCAACAGGGCAAAGGTGCCGTCTGGAGACGCCCCGCCGTGTGACCTGGGTGGCCGGTGTGTCTGCGGAAGGCGACACACCTGACTCGGAATGCCTCCTCTCCCCCGACTACCTCTGCGACTCTGGGGAGACTCTTAACTTATAGGACCCTCTCAGCCTTTTCCTTTGTTTCACTTATCCTCCATCAGAGGGAACACCACCGGCCCGCGGACACAGCAAGAAAGGCACGGAGGAGGCTATGCAAACAGTATGGGCAGGGGGTATTCCTAAAATGAGCCCGCTCCCTGTAACACAGGACCACTGGTTACAGCCCTGAAGGTTCTGAGGCATTTGCCGTTAGAAAACTGAGGGGGAAATATCCCAAAGTGAATAGCAGAGTCTTGAAATTCATTATCCCCATAATCTCTCAGCCAAAAGTAGAAGCAGCTAAATTTCTTTTTACGTGAACTATAAGTAGCCTGTGACAGGTCCACAGTGGATTATTTTTTAAATCTTTACTATGTTTATATTAAATATATATCATATTTAATATTTATTACATTAAAAGCAGGTAGGTTTCTTTGGGGTGCAAGTATCAGAAAACCCAACTAAAACTGGCTTAAACAGTAATAACTGGAAAGATCAGAGGTAGGTCAGGCTTCAGGTGTAGTTTGATCAGGGATCCAGCTCCCTTTCTCCGGGCTTCTTTTCCCGGACTATTTCCTCAGAAGGCTGCCTACAGGACAAGGCTGTGCTTCCATTCCACAGATACCCCTCCCGCTGACCACAGGCCCCCACTTTCCCTGGGAGAGCCAACTGCATCTATAGGTGTGCTGAGGGAAGCGGGTTTCCCTCTGGGGAGCAGCCAGTCCCACCCAAACCACAAGAAACCCCGGGTACTGTTCATAAATGGGAAGGGGCAGCATGGTCGCTGGGAAGACCGCTGCCCACCACCCCGCAGAACAGCTATGACACAGCAAAGGCCCCCTGGGGGTGGGGTGCGTCCTCGTGAATCCTGCAAGATCCTTGAAGTCAGGGACGAGCATGTCAGGCATTTAATAACAGTCATGTGGGTAATGGGGCCTGTCCGGGAACCGGCCTCTGTCCCTGCGAGGCCCTGGTCATTGCGGTCCTACCTGAAGACTCTAACTGCCCAGACTGTGGGACTGGTGGCTTCAGGCCAGGTGAGGGGTGAGGGGTGAGGGGCTGAAGGAACCCCCCCTTCTGGGTCTCAGAGCCTCATGAGAATGAAGCGTTCACGTCCAGGCCCCCAGGCCCCTAACTCCCCGTAGACACTGACCTCCTGGGTCCTTACGAGATGCATCACCTGAACTCTGCCTTCATCTCCACGCAGCCTTTCTTCCCTGGCGCGTCTGATCCACATTTCCCTTTGTACGCGGACACAGCCACATGGGGCGGGCTTAACCCCACTCTCTGACCTCATCTTCATTGGAGCACCTGTTCTGAATAAGGTCTGGTCACAGGTTCTAGGGACGAGGACCTCAGTGCCTTCTGGGGACCGGTTCGACCCGCAGCACAGGCTGATGCTGAATGGGCGCCTGTGTGCGCGTGGGCGCCTGTGTGCGTGGGCCGGAAGGAGACAGGAGACGGTCCTGCGGGCGCTGTCTGGCACCATGCACTGGGACCACGTGGACGTGTCCCTGGCTGCCGGGTGGGAAGCCCTTTGGGGTACTGTCACCCTCCCCGATCCTGGGAACATCTCCCCCTGATTCCGGGACGGATGAGCCTGGAGCCCCCAAAGCTGTGACCTCGCCCGTCCTGGGCCAACCTCGGCCTTCCTTCCCTGCCCTGTCGCTCATCTTTCTATCACCCTAGGACACCCCCTCTGGCCTCCCTCACGGAGGGTGTTAGGTGCCAGGGAGGTCAGTGCAGCGGCCGCGGGCCCAGTCAGGGGACAGTGGGGTCTGGGTCCCACATGGGGGAGCGAGCGAACAAGGGCGCTCCCAGGGGTGGGTGAGAAGCAGTGCAGTGTGTCCACCTTTAGCTCCTCACGGGGAACCCCTGCCCCCCCAGGGCAAACTCCCATCACGGGTGGGGGGGGGCCCTCTGGCTCGAGCAGCAGGCACCCCCCATCCTGCCACGCCCACCACCCAGCCAACAGCAGCACCTGACAGTGTTTTCAGGAGACCCTCGCCGCCCCCCACGCCCCCAGCCACGCGACCAGTATTCATCGGCACAAGCGTCTATGTGGCCTGGAACACAGAGGACCTTCCCGCTGTGAGTTCCCAGGTAGCCGCTTCGCCCAACTGGGCGCTGGCCAGAGGAATCAGAACTAACAGCCTCTTTGGGGAAAACGGCCGATGGCCTGTTTGTTGGTCATTTTAGGGGTGAAAATTTGTTTCCCAGACTATTTCTTTGAAGACAAGGAGTTTTCCGCTCCACAGAATTCACACCGACTTTCCCCCCATATCACCATCCTTTCCCCCCATAGCGTCTGCTTTTGCATATTCCCCCCACAGGGTGAAAGAACGCTACTGTTCTTATGATGGGATAATCCGCCTGCCGCACTTTGTCAGGGAGATTCTGGGGCCCAGAGGGGCACGGCAGCGACGCGAGGACACACAGCTCTGCCGCCG
>NW_024080742.1:1643620-2003620 GCF_003009895.1 Hyaena hyaena
TGGGGGGGGGGGGGCGGGAGAACGTGGGCCTTCCCTGCCCTGGAGGAGAGCGGCCGCCAGGAGCGGTGGCCTCCACGCGCAGCCCTAAGCCCCTGCTACTGTCAAGGTGGAACCCGGGGGCAGGTGAACCGCAGCATTTGCAACCCCAGGAGGGGCTGTGTGCGCAATTTCGGGGCCGACCCGAGGCCCCTGTCCCGGGCTATGCACCTGGTCCCAGCCCCTGGGAGGCGGTCGCCCGCTGATGGGGCCCCTGCCGGCGGTGCTCCGCATGGGGTGCTGGTGCTCACACGAGCCCCTCCCACCCGCCCAGGGGTCCTCTCCCCCTGTGAACAGGCGACTCTCGCCCAGACCAGACGAGGCGGCACTGTTTGCCGGCACTTCCGGGGGCACTTCCGGGGGGCACTTCCGGGGGCACTTCCGGGGGGGCACTTCCGGGGCACGGACAGCCTGCTCTCTCGCCACCTGGCTTGTTTAGGTTTTCAGTCAAAATTGGACGAGAGAGGGGCGCCTGGGTGGCTTAGTCGGTTGAGCGTCCGACTTTCGCTCAGGTCATGACCTCGCGGTTCGTGGGTTCGAGCCCCGCGTCGGGCTCTGTGCTGACTGCCAGCTCGGAGCCTGGAGCCTGTTTCGGTCTGTGACTCCCTCTCTCTCTGACCCTCCCCTGCTCACGCTGTCTCTCTCTCTCTCTCCTAGAAATAAATAAAAATATTTTTTAAAAAATTGGACGAGAGAGTCCTCGGAGCGAACGGCTGGTGCTCCAGACGGGGACTCGGCAGGACTTGGCACCTGAGCACGCGGGGCCGCGCGCAGGAGCCGCCCAGGGGCGGGCAGGCCCGGCCCCCGGCCCCCACCCCGCTCGCGGCCCAACCCGCGGCCCTGGGTTAGGACACGGCCCGCTGTGTGGTCACCCTGGCGGGCGAGAGGCAGCGGCCGTGATTGCTCCTGTTCTTTCCAGATGATTCTCCAACAGTCTCGTCACACACACGCACACGCACACGTGTCTTCCACGTTCCCGGGGCCCTTCAGGCGGCCCCGATGCGGTGAAGGCAGAGAGACTGTTTGTGCCCTTTCCCTCCCATCCGCCCAGAGCCCCCGGGGGGCCGGGAAGCCGGGAGCGTGCGGCCAGGTGCGTGTGCAGAGGGCGAGGCCCCCCGTCTACACGGCCGGCTCCCCTCCGCAGTGCAGGTGTGGGTCTCCACCGTCGGGGGCCGCCTCGGTGGTCGGGGCAGCGAGGACCACCCGCTCACGTTCCCGCCTGCGAGGCCCTGGCGCCCCTACCGCCCTCCAGGCTTCCTGGGTGCTCGCCCTTCGCCTCCACGGAGTCCCCAGAACGGGGTGCTCTAGACCGACACTGTCCAACGGAAATGAATCGAGAACCACGCGTGCCAAATGTCCCAACGGCCCCATTATAAAGGATGAAATCAATTTTCCTAGTATGTTTTGTCTAGACCGATATATGCAAAACAGGACCATATCAACTTGTATCAATATAAAAACTATTGAGATATTTTACTCTTTCCAAGCCAGAGGGAACAAGCCTCATTCGAGCTCACCAGCCGTGAGGCTCCTGGCGGTCACGTTGGGCAGTGGGCTTCTAGACTGGAAGCCCGGGGGCCAATTTTTTAAAATCAATAATAAATGTCTGACACATCTGGCTTATGGTGTACGAGGCATGGATTTAACTGCTTATATAATAACTTCTTTTATCTTGTAAGTTTTATGTATTTATTTTGAGAGCTGAGGAGGGGCAGAGAGAGAGAGAGAGAGAGAGAGAGACGGGGAGAGAGAATCCCAAGTGGGCTCCACACTAGGAGCACAGAGCCTGATGCGGGGCTCAATCTCACCAACTGTGAGATCATGGCCTGAGCCAAAAGCAAGAGTTGGATGTTTAACCAACTGAGCCACCCAAGCACCCCTATATAACTACCCTGTAATGTAGGGTCATTATTATCACCCTCAATTTACAGATGGGGCAACTGAGGCACAGAGAGTGGCAGACACATACCCAAGGTCACGGGACTAGTAGATGAAACAGCTGGGTAGGGACACAGCAGCCTGGTTCCAGATTGTCCCAAGGCCTTTCAAGACCGTAACACAAACCAGGTGCTCAATAAATATTTGTAGGATAACTGACTAAGAGAGATATTTACCTTTCATTTACCAATGAAATTGATGCCCAGAGAAGTTAGTGAACCCCAAATGCCACACAGCCAGAAAATAGCTGAGTTATTATTAAGCCAGGAGTGTCTGCTCTGGAAAGTTGGGGAAGGCTCCAGAGAGTATTCCAGGGGAAGAGTGGATTGTGTTGGGCCCGTTTTATGGGGGTGGAGCCGAGGGGGTTGGGATTTGAGCTGCAAGTTGCATATATCAAGATGGGGAAGAAATGTTGAACTGGAAGAATGAATGATGCAGAAGGCCAGCTGGATCTATACCAGTAGGGGCGGGGGCCAAGTGGAAGGGGAGGACCTGCCTCAGAGGGCCTTGGAGGGGAGGGGTCTCGGGGTCCTGAGGGGAAGGTGCGGCCCCCTGCCCTCAGAGTGGCTGCCCGGCATGGGTCCCCTCAGCCAGACCCTGCGGAGGGAGAAGCTCCCGTCCCGATTTCCTTCCCCGTCCCTGCCAGCCCATCCCCACCACCCACAGTCCCCCAGCTCTCACTTCTAGAAGGACTGACAGAAGCCACTGGCTGCACGGAGGAAGTCCAGTCCATCACCCACAGGTGAGCGAAGGCTACTCAGAACCGGAGGCACCTGCTGGCAGTGAGTGGAGGACCCGGCAGGCAGGTTCTCCTCCTTCCCAGGCAGCATCCCTTGCTGGTGCCCGCACCTGGTGCAGCCTGCGAGCGGCCGCGGTGGCTGCCTGCACTGCTGTCACTCATCTCGGGAGGAGCAACCCGCACAGGTTCATCGCAAACCACCTGGTGCAGACCCCTCGGCCTCCTAGGACGCAGACGGCTCTGGGCTCTGCCGTAGACAGGAGGGGGCCAGGCAGGGTCAGCCCCGCATCCTGTGTTCTCTTCCCTCCTCTCCTTCTTCTCTTCCCCTCCTTCCCTCCTTCGTCTGCTTTAGAAAAAGATTGAAAGCACGAAAATCTAATTCCCCGCTCATCCGGTGCCATCAGCTGTTGAGTTCAGCATCTAACAGATTTTCCAACCCCAGGATTCAGACCTTAATTGTATTATTCTCACACGAAGGAGAAAATGCAGGTACATTTTCTGTTTGTTAAAAAAAAAAGAAAAGAAAAGAAAAGAAAGAAAAGTCAGTGCAAAATGGCACTTTTTGTTTGCACAACTCTCCTGGTGTATTATTTATTGCAAGGGAAAATTATCTTGCTAAGAAAATAGTGTCACTAAAAAATTAGGTGGTTCCCAATCAACTTATGACAGTAATTGCTGTAATGTCCTCTTTGATTTAGATATAGTAATATCAATGTAATTGCCACTGGGAAAAAATTATAATGGCTGTTAATGATAACTAACACATAAATGGCAACGAACAGGAACATGTACTTTATATTGGATTCAACCCTAGAGCAGCAGTAAGAATCCAAGGGGTGTCAGCAATCTGGCACAGTCCCCCCAGGAACCAAGCCCCCCGCGCTGCCCTGTAAGTGAGGGGGTGGATGACTGGGGGCGTGCAGGGACATCCTCGGCCTTTTGCAGGATCCACAGTCGCGGGGGGTGGGGGGAGGGTGGCTGCCAACCCTCCAGAAGCAAAGGCAAGGCAACACCCACACTGGCCCAGGGCCTAGAGCTGCTCCCACTCGGGAAGTGGCGCCATGAATGTTGGCCTGGAGACCCTCCAGGGTGCCTTTGTGCTTTCCCGAACTCATTCAGTCCTAACCCCGGGGTGCACGATCCGCAAAACATGGTCTCTGTCCCTCGACTGTAAACCCCAGGGGAGCTGGCCCTAGGCTGGTTTTATAACACTTGGGCCCCCCTCCTGTGGGCCACACAGGGCCCACCAGCCAGCCCGGCGATGTCCATCCAGCGCAGTTGTTCCCTGGGGACTGGTGATAGACGAGACCCGTGGACGCTGGTGGCTCTCACGGGCCGCTGTGCGGGGTGTCCCGGCAGGCACGGGGCCATGGGAGCAGAGCCCTGGCCAGCGTGGGTCACAAGCACCTCCACTGACAGATTTGTCATCCAGAAGAGGCATCGTTCTAGTTCATGACCAGTTACCCAGATGACATTGTAGCTGTTAAGGTTCTTAGTGCCCATCATCAACCGGTGAAGAGGGAGCACTGAGGAAATGAGATTCCCCGCAGGAATCAGTGCGGTAAAGTGAGGGGATGGGAAGGACCACACGGGGCCAGGGTGGGGTCAGGGGCCTGAGTGCTTGTCTAGACTGCCTGCTCCCTGGACCCGGGCAAGCCGTCTGGCCTCACCGGTGGCAAAGGAGGGCCTGGGCTGCACGGGCGGTGCCGGAGTGTGCTGTGGGTCCAACCCGTCCACAGAGGGAGCCGCTCAGATTCTCATTCTGCAGAGTGGAGGGGGCTGGGGGAGGGCCTGACTGCCTGTGCACCTATGAAGCCCCTTGGGGAATTCTGAAAAGGATGAGAATGAAGGTAGCAGCTCCAATTCACGTTACGTTTTTATTCTCAGAGCAAACATTTTAGGTGGTTGCTAATTTTCGTTCTCCCTTTATAGAAGCAGCAGATAGGCACAGAGAGGCTGAGTAGCTTGCCCAAAGTTACACAGTAAGTGGTGAAGCCAAGTTTGGGGCTAGCTGGTTCACCCCAGAAGCCACACTTCAGCCCGATAGAGCATCCGTATGTAGTGCTGGTGGGAACTTATGCTTGAGAACCATCAGCCTGGATGACAGGCAAGGCACCATCCAACTTAATATCGTATGATAACGTGCAGCTTGATGGAAATAAGAGGCACAGATATTTCCAGAGAATGGAGTGATAGCCTGGGGCATGGCAGTTGGCATCCCTGGGCAGCAGGGGGCCACCTGGACACCCACAGATCGGAGGCAGGTGGGACTTCTGGTCCTGATAATATGGGCACTGACATTCCTACAGCAGAAAGGTTCCACAAAACTGAAAATCGTAGAAATTGTGAGGAGCTGACAAAAAGGCAAGAAAGAAGAAATTACTAGGCCAAAATCCAAGAGGAAGTAGAAACATAGAGGGAGGTAGGAAACTGAAGCCACGTCTACTGTGGAAAAGAAAAAATCACTAGCAATGGGGGCCCTTGAACTTTATTTAGTTACCACAGCTTTTCAAAGTGCTTGGGTCTGGGGCGCCTGGGTGGCTTAGTTGGTTGAGCGTCCGACTTTCGCTTAGGTCATGATCTCGCGGTTCGTGGGTTCGAGCTCCACGTCGGGCTCTGTGCTGACAGCTCAGAGCCTGGAGCCTGTTTCGGAGTCTGTGTCTCCCTCTCTCTCTGACCCTCCCCTGTTCAGGCTGTCTCTCTCTCTTCTAGAAATAAATTTAAAAATATTAAAAAAAAAAAGTGCTTGGGACTAAAGATAAAGCTCAGGGCCATCTGAGGTGAGGAGCCCCGAACCCAGCATGATCCACTTGGTACAAAAACACACACAACAAAACCTCATACCCATGAATTTAGTGTGGATCCGACTGACAGTGCACCCAAAATTCCTGGCAGCAGAAAACATATTCTCTCTGAAGGAAAGCATCTTCATCTTAAATCTCAAAAAATCCCCACAAGGAAAATGATCCGATCACCGTTAGAAATATTTAATAATAAGAAATTCCAAGCCATGAGCCAGAAACAGCAGAAGCAAAGAACACAGACACATAAAAGATTTTATGAATTAACTGGGATGGATTATAAAACAGCAATGCTAACTACATTTAACAAAGGAATTCCAAGAAAATTATCAAAACAACCTTGAATATTTGAAAAAGAATGGATATAACCTTAGGAAGTAAAAAGAAAACATATAGAACTGAAATTAACAATTTAATTAATGGTTTAGCTACCAATTAGATATACCTGAAGAGAGAATTTGTGAATTGGAATAGAGAGAGGAAATTGTCCAAACTGTACCGTGGAGGGTCAAAGAGATAGAAAATATAACCAGTGCTGACTCCAGAAATTTCTCCCAACCACAAACATTCTCCAAGTTTACTTGGTCTTATCAGGTGTCAAGGAAAGATTTTCCTAATTACAACTCATTCCTTCCCAGAAGGGTTCTTCATAGTTTTTGATTAACACTGGGGGTTTGCTGTGGTCCAGTCACGCCGCCTGGAAAACCCCCTGAGTTCAAGCACATGTGAACCACGACTGCATATCACAAATGGCCCGCGGCATTGTGTCATTGACGGCAACATGCTTCCGCATCTCAGAGACACTGAAGTGGAAACAATCTGTGGAGCTAACTGGGTCCTGACTCAGGAATATCAGGCTGCTGTCCTCCAGGGAAGCCCCCCCGCCCCACCGCAATGAAGAAGACAGAGGCCTGGAGTGACGGTCTGTGCCGGCCTCCCAGAGAGCCTCCAAATATAGGACAGCACAAAGAAAGGGAGAGCAGAGAAGGGGTGAGAGCGAGCAGGGAGCACCATGATTCTGGCTGGAATCGCCCAAGGCATGGCGCATTGGGAAAAGGACGGGTTGGGGGTCCTATGGAGGGGGCTTCAGAACTAGCTAACTCTGTTAGCTAGTGCTGGTCATTAGACATCATCTCTGTGAAACGGGGACAGTGCCCACAGCATCATTCCAAGGACGAGGAACCACAGTCAATTCTCATTGTTCAAGACAGTCATGCTCTATGAAGTCACGCAAACACAGAATTGGTAAACATTGGACGATCGCTCTTAGTGGGAACACTAGCCAAGCCCCTGGCCACAACCTGCACCAACCAATCTGCCCAGGACCTTATTGTACGTGTTTCCACTTAAAAACCCCTGACTTAATATATACCGTGGACCCATGAACACTGAACTCATGGCCAGCAACGGCATAACTCAGGCCTGAACGAAGCTTACCTAATGCACCTACTTTCTCCTTGAGGAACGTCACAGTCTTCGGCACCACACGTGGGCGTCATTTTGAACTGCAAAGTCATCAGCAAAAAGCGTAAAAATGAGAACAACATGATACCAAGTAGACTGTGAAAGGCGCAGGTGCTTACAGTAGGGGAGCTGACACCGGAAGGCAGAGTCTTGCCCTGTGTGACCTCACCTGGGAACGTGTGCATCACATTGTTTGGTGCTCTGCACATATCCATGAGTGATCATGGAAGCCCTGCAAGTGTTGATTTTAGGATTACAAATACATTTTAGCGAGAAGGAAAATTCACAGGTATGGAATCTGCAAATAATGAAGATCAACCGTACATACGTAAAGCACTGGGTCCGTAGGAGGCATCCAGTAGATGGCGACTCCCATGGTTACTGCTGTGTGACGTCACTGGTGTCCCTCTGAAGTTCTGCCATATTGGAAAACCTGCAGAGGCGGGCTTGGTGGAGACAACGGAGGGGCTTACCTGTCTGTCATTGACTCTTCCATTCATTCCACAGACATTTACTGAGTATCTGTTTGGGGCCATGCATGGAGAACAGAGAACATGATATCTCCACTGGCCCATTGGGTGGAGGCTTTGACTTCATTAAAGATGTTTCTCTGACCACTGGAGTGGAGGCGGAGGGATAGAAGATCCTTTAGGCAGTTGGGATGTAGGTAACCAACAGCGTTACATTGCATATCGTACTTATAACCTTCAACACGTAAATGCATTTTTAAAAATCCATGTAAGAGAAATAATCAGAGATATGCATGAATATTTGTGTGTTGAGCTTTTCATCGCCACGCAGTTCATAGTGGAGGCATTATAGTATGTCTGTAAGGGTATGTAATGTAACCATTATAAATCATTAAAGAAATTTCATGATGTATCATTGGATTAAAATTATCAAGTTATAAAGCAGTGCGTACAGAATGACGCTGATTTCTGTAAATCATATATGTACTGAAAAAAATCTGAAAGGAAATTGTCTAAAATGCTAGCAATGGCTATCTCTCAATAGCAGCAGCAGAAATATATAGCTACTTTGTACGCTTTTCTGCATTTTCTAAATTTTCTATAATAATCATCTGTGTTTTGTAAAAAGATAACCATTCAGCCACGTCCATTTAAATAAATGCATTTGACATGGCTTCACGCCTTTTCACAGTCCCCCGTGGCATCAGTAATGAGGGGTGGGGCCATCCGCTCCTAGAGGGGAGGGTTTTTCAGGGAACCGCAAATTCCCTGGGGGACCAGGCATCTGCCACTGAGCACTGACCCTGTTCCGCCGAAGAGACCAGTCTACCGACTGTGTGCTTAAGAACATCGGCAGGACTTTAGCACTTTATTTGGGGGTAAATCTGAAAACCTCCAGCCTCCTTTGGCAGCACCTAAAGCCCCAACCACGTTCCAGATGATGCACTGAGACTCTGCGAAGGCACAACGACCCCTCCCACTTGGGGGTGCCTGACACAGATGGAAACGCACTCACCTCGAAAAGAAGGAAGTGACACGTTAGAAAGGAGAATATCACCTCGGAATGTCAGCCAGAATATCACTCTATTACCAGCAAGGAATACATCTTAAAGCCCCAACATTTGTTTAGTGAACATAAAAGGGCAAAGAGAGTGTAACGTGAATGCATAACCCGCGACCATAGATGGGCTGGAAGGTAGTTCTGGATGGAAAAGTTTAAAAATCCCAGATTTAGGTACTGAAGAACCGTCTGTGCTGGCAAGAAATGAACAACCTTTCTTCATTTATTTATGGCTACAGATCACCTTTGTTTGGGGCCTATTAGCTGGGTAGGGGCTTACATTGGAGCAATTCATGATGTTTCGTCACAAATCTTTTGCTGGCTCAATCCATAAATTCAAGGCACCAGCTCGAAGGCTCCGATTTCGAAAAACACCTGTTATTCCACTTATTCTAGCCCTGGAGGGGAGCGGGAAGTCCACACGGCAAGGGCTGCTCACCGGCCCTGCCTCCTCAAGTTAGAGACACAGCTGTACTACAATCTGCAGCCCCTGGGGTGAGTCGGGGCTAACTTGCAGCGTGGACACTTCAAGACCAAGCTGATGAAAACCCTCCATCTGCGGGCCCTACCCCCCGTCCCCCGGTGCCCAGGCTCACTGCCTGTCAGGGAGCCTGGGACCCCAGATCCAGAGTGGCCTGGGCGAGGCACTGACCAGAGAAGCCCATCTCTTACCTCAGGTGTGCGAAAACAATTCTGGGTTTATCTGTCCCAGCAGCGATCGCTACCCTAATGAATACGGACAGAGACCCAAATGTGAGCATTTTTTAAACAGGTGCTCATGTGCCGCTTGGGATTTTTCCAGAAAATCTCGAAGTGAGAAATCAGTGTGCTCAACCGCACTTGCGGATTTCCTTCCCAAACCAGTTGATGCCTTCAGGGAAGAGCAAAACACCGTAACCCCTGGGCACCTAAACAGTCATCTCCACCGGAGAGCTCTAAAACCCAAGTCAGAGATTCACCTCAAGTCTCTGCTTCCCAGGAAAAACTCCATCCCGGGTGAGACGAGGTCCCACCGCCCCTTTTCTGTCCATATGATGCCCATGAGGCTGGAGCACCTCAGTGTCCCTTTCCTCCGGACGGCTTCTTGGAAAAGTCATCTGTGCTGAGAGTCAGCACTGCCCTCCGTGCCTCGCTTCCCTGCCCAGGCACCCTGCTTCTGACTCCACCGGCAGCACAGGGAAGGTTCTTCCAGCCGCAGCTCGGCGTCCCATGATGCTTCACAGCCCTGAGTTCACCTCGCTGATCAGTGCGCTCCCTGAACCACTCCCTTTATTTTCTTTTTAAGTTTATTTACTTATTTTGAGGGGGCTGGGGAGAGGAAGCTGGGAAAGGGCAGAGAGAGAGAGGGAGAGAGAATCTCAAGCAGGCTCTGCTGTTAGCATGGAGCCCAACGCAGGGCTCGAACTCACAAACCACGAGATCACGACCTGAGCCAGAGATCAAAACTCGGAGCTCCCCACAGAGGGAATTCTGAATCCTCCGTCCCACCCCACTGGGCAAGACCGCCCTTCGGGCCTGCAGCCCAGCTCTTGCATCAGACCAGAGTCCATGGCAATGGCCTCTCGGACGCCAGGGGCACAGCCGGGGTGGGCATGGGAAGGGCTGTGTCACCGCCAGAGCAGGTCAGGTCTGCAGTGACAGGGTAAAGAACAGAAGCCAATGTCATTTTTAGTGTGATGGGGCCAATATTTTTACTCAGGAGGAAATAAGTTCTTGGATTTATCATTAAAAGTCAACAGGAAAATAAGACTTCACATACAACATTGCATTCCCTTGCAGCTTCTCAGTTATGTATTTGGTACATAATGCAAGGCTCCTTGTTTTTAAGCAGA
Source organism: Hyaena hyaena (assembly GCF_003009895.1). Lineage (NCBI taxonomy): Eukaryota > Metazoa > Chordata > Mammalia > Carnivora > Hyaenidae > Hyaena > Hyaena hyaena. Next base: position 1,653,961 of record NW_024080742.1, read on the forward strand.
TAATTTCCTGGGTAATATTATGGTAGTTGAGTTCTTCTGAATGTTGCCTTTATTTAAAAATAGCAGTGGAACTTGAGGAAAGGCCACATAAATCAATACACTGAAATGAATCCCTGTCCCTCGAATCATGGATAATGTTGCCTCTACAGCACTTTGGCGGCGTCTGGGGTTATTGACGGTGAGAGCCGGCCCTCGGGAGTGCCAGCGGCGCCCTGATGAGGCACCTCTCCCGGGAGGTTGGGCTGCTGCCCCCCCGGCCCCCACCGCAGGCCCTGGGGTCCCCACCGCAGCCCCCCCGGGTCCCCCACCGCAGACCCCCCGGGTCCCCCACCGCAGCCCCCCAGGACCCCCGCCGCAGCCCCCCGGGTCCCCACCGCAGCCTCCCCGGGTCCCCCACCGCAGCCCCCTGGGTCCCCACCGCAGCCCCCCCAGACCCCTACCGCAGCCCCCTGGGTCCACACCGCAGACCCCCCCAGGCCCCATCCCCCACAGCCTCAGAAGCAGCAAGAGGCAGCTAGCATGACCCTGACTCTGCTGGGGAAACAGGACAGGAGAATCCGCACCAGGCAGATCAGACCAAGCCCTCAGCCCCGTACTTGTTCCCCACAAACCAAATCACAGGTACTATTTGGAGCGTGGCTCAGTTTCCCAGAGCTGCCCTATGAGAACACCGAAATCGTGGCTGAAACAACAGAAATATAGTCCCTCAGGCCCAGAGGCAAGAAGTCCCAGTTCAGGGTGTGAACAGGGCCAGACTCCCTCAGAAGGCTCTCGGGGGTCCTTCCTTCCCTCCTCTAGTTTCTGGAAGCCCCTGGAATCCCTCCTCATTCCTTGCCTTAGAGACACATGACTCCCGTCTCTGCCTCCGTGGTCACGTGGCTTCTCCTGGGTGTCTGGGTCCACACTTCTCTCTCCTTACAAGGACACCTGTCATTGGATGAGGACCCATGCTGCTCCGCTGTGACCTGGGTCCAACCCGATTACATCAGCCCAGACCGAAGAAGGTCACATCACAGGTGCCGGAGGGAAGACATCAGCACATCTTCTGCTGGGACACAATCCTACTCACTACAGAGTTGCTGTTTTTAAGCTTTTCTTCCTTCTTCCCTCCTTCCTTTCTTTCTTTCTTTCTTTCTTTCTTTCTTTCTTTCTTTCTTTCTTTCTTTCTTTCTTTCTTTCTTTCTTTCGAGAGACAAAGAGAGTGTGAGCAGGGGAGGCAGAGAGAGAGAGAGGAGAGAGAGAGACTCCCAAGCAGGCTCGATGAGGTCAATGCACAGAGCCCAAAGCGGGACCCAGACCCAGGAAAACCGTGAGATCATGACCTGAGCCGCAATCAAGAGTCAGACACTTACCTGACTAGCCACCCAGGTGCCCCAGAGTATCTTCTATAGGCCAGACAATATGCCCCATTTCCCTCCTTTGTTTCATTTAATCCTTAGAACCATCCTTCGAGGCAGGAAGGCCCAGCCCACAGGGTGAGCAAACCCAGAGCAGGGCAGTCAAATGTGTGCTCACGTGTCGTGGGCAGACAGCAACCACACCGCAGAAGCAGGTCCAGGCCCCAGCCTCCACCCAGCCCTTCACCATGGGCTGGAGGCTGAAGGAACTCCTCTGGCTCGTTACAGCCTAGCTGGCATCGGCGTTCTGGGTCAACGGACCAGTCCCGTCTGCCATCAGGACGTAAGGGGGCATCTCAAAGGGTCCTGCCTACTGAGGGCAGACTTCAGCCTGAGAAAACCAAGCGTTTGCCTTATAAGAACCCACACACGAGAGAGAGGGTCTTCGCAAAAGCGGCTGAGAGCCCCCAGCCCCCTCCAGGCTCTTGCCCATAAAAGACATCTGAAATGGCCCGGGCACATCCCCCAGTTTTGTGCCGCGTGGGGTAACAGCGCCGTCCCCATTAGCTCTGGCCCCTCCTCACCCCTGAATCCCTTTGGCAGACTGGGCACAGGCCCCCTAGTAGGCTAGTATGCTAGCCGTCCGGCACTTCACTGGCCTGATTGTAAAGCTAACTAAACTAATTAATCACACCCGATTAATAAGAGTGACAAGGTGAGGGAGGTGACTTTGTCCAAAATCTCCAATTTGGTGTGAGGGCGCGTAGTTTTTTAATCCCCGCAGCAATTTATTTTCCATATAGCAAACTTTCTCCAAGAATGTCCCAAAATGTAGTCAAGGTTAACTGTGCTGTGAGCTTATTCAATATTTATGATTCTTTTTATTTGTATTACTAGGACTTTTTGGGGACTCCAAAGGGTCCATTAATCAAACAGAGTGACAAAATGAGGCATGTGACAATTGGAACAAGGCCTGCCTATGGTTGCGATTGGATGTATAAACATACACATATAGACACACGTCTCTATTTTGGGGAGGGTGCGGGAACAGGAGAGGCAACTTAACTTTATCAACAGCTCCTGATTGATTGTTACCAAGTGTCATCCGTAAACTTCCCTTCGATCTAATAATCCTCTCGGGCGATTTAACCACGTCCCCGCCCGGCGAGTTGGTGGTGCCGAGGCTGGGTTTCTGAGACAAGGAGAGGGTGACGCCAGTGACTGGCGACGGGCGGTGGACAGAGTTCTTGGAGCTGACAGTTCTGAAATACAATTATCAGCGCGATCTGCTTAAGGATTCATCATCAGCTCCTGCCTTCTGAAGACTTAAAAAAATACCAAGACACACAGAGAGAAAGAGGTGATAAGGAGGCTTCATTTTCCTCCAGCCTCATAACTGTAAATTGAAGAAAATTATTTTCTTTGCCTCCAGCTCATTGGCATATAGGCAGCATTATATTATAATTTCATAAGCATAAATCCTTTGAATAAATTTCAGAAGAATAACTGAATTAGAAATGCAAGTAAAGTATGTAAAAAACTTAAGTGTACCAGGCAGGGGAGAGGAGGTGCGAGGGGCACAGGCAAAGAGGAAAGCCCCTTCTGGGTGCCTCCCATGGGCCCCCAAAGGCCCAGGAAGAGCTTGGTGTCAGGGAGAGGCCGTTTTTAACCCCCTTCTGTGCCTGGTGGCGAATAAAATAAGGTCTTCTCCTCTCCCCTTGCTCGTGTTCCAAGGAATTTGAGTCGTAATTCATCATAAATTAATTTTGGAGAAACAACAGGCTTGGGGCGTGTTATAATTATTGTTATTTGTTTATTTATTATCGTGTTAACCATTATTTATTATTATGTTAAGCATATGTGAGATCACAGACCAAGGTTGCTCCTGCGGTTTCCTAGCAACAAGCCTGTGAGTCCCCCACGCAAGTTTCCTGACACCCGACTCCAGACTCCATCTCAGCAGGGGTGGGAGGCGCTCGCCGGGTCAGGGACCCACCGTGTCTGTCCCTTCCTGAGGGGACCCCGTGGGATGCACCGTGAAGGACAGGGGTCTGCCTGGCCCCCTGGCGATGTCTCACTAGCCACACAGCAGATTGTCTTCAAACAAAGACCACTGAGAGGCAAAACCCTGGCCCTGACGAAGACCCTAGGGCTGGCTCAGGCTGGACAAGGAGGTCCTTTCCCAGGCCCGTGATGGTCCTCAGGGAGCTGGCCACCGGACCTCCTCCCTGGCCAAGGGACATCTGGAAAGAGGAGGCTGAGGGCTGGGAGGAGGATGGAAGACTCCCTGGTGGCCTGAGAGCCCCCATCACAGTCTGGGGCAGCCCCGTGCAGCTCCCCACCTCCTCACGGACGCCGACTGGCTTCAGGAGCCCATTGCCATGTAATGGGAACAGAGGCACAGAGCCCCGAGTTTCAACAGTGTTCAGACAGCCTCTCGGGAGCACGAATATTGCGATGTCTGTTCTTGCGTCAGAGCAGAAGTGCAGAAAGGGATTGGGTTCCTTTTTCTCCTGCACGGGGACCTTCCTGGGTAAAGGACGCCTTACTTGAGGGCTCACAGGATGTGACGGGAGGAGGAACTACTGACCCAGAGTGACCAGACTGGTCTCCTTTGTCCCGCGTCCTCAGACAGACCCCGCGCCTCCCATATGGATCCCTTCCTATCCCTTCCTATAGCAAAGGGGCCTGGTGATGCAGTGCATTCTCATTATGGTGGGGCCACTGCACACAGTCTCCCAGGCAGTGCACCTCACCCCCACAACTGTACCGTCAAATTCCCTGGGAGTGGCATTTTTCCCCAATAAACTTTTAGTTTTAGAACAATTGGATTTACAGAAAAATCACAAAGACAATATGGAGTCTCCATGTACCAACACCCAGTTTCTCCGTTAGTAGCATCGTCTATTTCGACGGTACGTTGGTCACAGTTAATGAACCAATGTCGATGTGTTTTTATGGACCAAAGTCTATGTATTATTCAGATTCCCTGAGCTTCTTTTTCTGTTCCAGGATCGCATCGAGACCGCTTCTCGGGTTTCGCTGAGATTAATGACCTTAATGGTTTCGATGAAAGTTGGTTATGGATTTTGTAGAGTGTCTCCTAATTTGAGTTGGGTGTTTTTCTTGTGGGTAATATGGACGGCATGTCTCCCCAACCTCACATGCTGTAATCCAGTCCCCAGGGTGGTCTTATTTGGAGGTGGGGCCTTTGGAAGGTGATCAGATAAAGAGGGTGGATCCCTTGTGAGTGGGATTGGTGCCCTTGTCAGAAAAAGCCAGAGTCCGCTGGCTCCTTTTCCCATGAGGTAGGGACACAGCGAGAAGCCAGCAGTCTGCAAACCAGAAGAGGGCCCTCGCTGGACCACGCCGGCACCCCGATCTTGGGTTTCCAGGCCCCAGGACTGCGAGCATTACTTGTTTGCTGTTTACAAGCCATCCAGGCCATGGTACTTTGTGTGAGCAGTGAACGGACTGAGACAAACTGCATTTATGGGTTTAGGAGAGGAAGGCCACAGAAATCCCATGGAGGGTGCATGCTGTCAGAGCACCTGTTATTGTTGATGTCAAACGTGATCACCAGGCCAACGCGGTGTCTCAGGGTCGTCCACTGTGAGGGTGCCCTTTCCCCTTGCCATAGGCTGCACTTCGGGGCAGAACACCCCTGTGAGCAGCCCACTGTGCTCCAGGAGCAGAGGACTATGTTCTACCTCCTCCAGGAGTAGAAGTTTCCACACAAATCATTTAAAATTCTGCAAAGCCTATTCTTCTCTGTCTTTCCTTTCTTTATTCAATCACTTATTTGTGGCAGAATGGACTTGGTTTAGACTTTGAGTTAACAACTCAGCTTATGCATGTTGTTGCTCCAATGTGTTTGCACATGGAAGTCCCTTCCATTGCTCCTGTGTTCCCCTGACGTATGCCCACCGTGGTGGCACGATGGGTCTGGTTTTGTCTCTTAGCACCTCCCTACTTTCTGGCACGACAGGATGCTCCAGTCTCACATTCCTTGCCTCCATTCTAGAACCGACCCTTTCTCCACAGACCGCCGGTTCTTTTTGTTGGAGAAGGGTATTAGCAACCACGCTCAGGATGCAGGGTGTGCTCACTGCTACGGGGCTGCGGAGCTTTCACAACTCTGCACATGTAGCGTGCGACCGGGATCAGTTGCCAGCATCTCCTGAGACAGGATGCAGGCATCAGTGTTTTGAAAGCTTTGTCTGTCTGTCAAGCTGTTTCTACTTTTATATTTGATCAATAGGTAGAGGCCTCCTAGGCTTGGGATGAACTCCTTTACATCAAGCATATGGATACAGGGTGCCCCTCCACGCTCCAGAAACAGTGTGGAATGTTACCATGATGCATGGGGCTCAATGTTTGAAAGAACTTTTGAGGGGCTGAATCCTTTCGTTGTTTGGGGTGGGGGATGGGGGATGGAGGAGTGCCCGCCCCTCCCTCTGTCTGCCTCTCCCTTACCTTTATTTCTTGTTCCTCCATAGGCCCTTGAGAAGTACCTGCCCAGGGATCAGACCATTACAGTCTCAGAGGCCAGACTGGCTCTCAGCTTCCACCCCTCCTTCCTAGCTGGTGACTGAAAGCAAGGGGCTTCATCTCTCCTCCACCTGTAGCCGCAGATGCACTGAGATCACTGCTCATTGAAGTAGGCAGGCAAGCTTAGCACAGCATGCGGCACGCGGTGCGCACTGATACAGCCCCAGGGAAATAAGACAGGCATGCCGCTCGGCTGGAGGCCAGCTTCTCACCTGCCCTGAACCAGAGCTCGGCACCACACCTGGGGGCTCCCCTGCAAAGCAGAATCCAGGTGGGTCTACACAGTCAGAGCAGCTGGACAGACCTCTGGAGTCAGAGCACCCCCGTGTCGCAGTGCCCATGCAGTGGGAGTGCTGTGCGCCCCTGCCCTGTGGAACTTTGCTGTGGTTGGGGCTGCCCCCTCCTACTCACTCAGATGCTCAGGGACCACTCCCACGGGAGTCTGCTTTGTGCCACCCACTGACCAGTGACGACTGTTCAAATCAGAGGAATCCAGTCGATCGTGAGCCATTCTTACTTGGAAATGCTTTGGAGCAACAAGAGTCCTTCACTTTAGAAGCCTGTTTTGTCGGCCAAGGCTGCTTGGGAGGCCAGCTGTGAAGGCCTCTCTGGCAGTCCTGATCGCACAGTGGGGCCCCTGAGAGGACTCTGGGGTGGCCCACCGAACCCGGGGTCCCGCCCAACAGCTGAGCCTCACCTCTGGCAGCCCCCCTGGGGCACACCGTGTGGGGACGTGACTCCACGGGACTCTCGTCCAAGTCTCACAGTCTCGGGAACAGAGACTTCTGACCACCAGGGAGGTGCCTCTCCCTGCGGGTAAATCAGCCACCGCTGGAGGGGCAGAGGAGTGGGACCACAGGCCACTGGGTGAATTATTATCAGCTGAGCAGCCCCTCTGGGGGTCCAGGTAGTTAACTAACAATAAACTCATACCGGCAACAATAGCTCCTCGTGGAGCAAGTATCTCATGCTAGGTCCTGTAGCCATCATTTGCTGGGGACTCTCTGAACAACCATACCGTGTGGACATTGTTCAACCCACAGAGATGAGAAGGCAGGTCGAGGAAGGAGGTCAAGTACTACTGCCAAGGTGACCCAGCCGACACACTTTGGAATGGGGACCAGAGACTCCAGAGTGAGTTGTCTTAGAGTGTGACACTAGTGCAGACAACCTGTACGTGACCATCCAGGTGACAGGGGGACACAGAAGCCATGCTTGCCCGGAGCTGCCGAAGCAAGTGCAAATGGCCGGGTTCCAAGTGCCAGGATACCCGCAACTGAGCACCCATGTCCCACACCAGCCTCGGGAGCTCTTCCCAAACCGGGGCCCTCGCTGTCTCCCACACGTGCCTTCGTTCATGCTGTCTCCTCCCGTCTCCCACCTGTTGGGCGCTGCAGGACTCAGTACAAATGCGTCTTCCTGGGAAGCCTTCCTGAGTGTTCCCCTTTCCACATTACTCTCAGATACTCTTGTGGTTCTCTCTCCCTCTTTAAAGATTTGTTTACTTATTTTTGAGAGAGAGACAGAGAGACAGAGCGTGAAGGGAAGGGGCAGAAAGAGAGGGAGACAGAATCCAAAGCAGCTCCAGGTTCTGAGCTGTCAGCACAGAGCCCAACACGGAGCTTGAACTCACCAAGCACAAGATCATGACCTGAGCTGAAGTTGGATACTCAACCTACTGAATCACCCAAGCGCCCCTTCTCATGGCTTTCAATAGTCCTCCTTGTGATCCTTTGCTTTGCCCTGAGGTACTGGAGCTCATTTATGACTCCTACTGCCTTTCTTCTATCCTTCCCTTCAGACAAGATGAGGGTTTCCTCGTCACCGTACCCTGTACAGTGTCCAGCCTGGGGTGGGCTCTCAGTCCTTGTTGGGTTGAGTTGATTGAGTCCTTCCCTGTGGGGAGAAGAACCTTCTCCATCACACCGATTCCCACCACCTAGAAAAGACATGTTGAGCAGATTCGTGACCAGTCCTTACAGTGACGGAGAGATACAGAAAAATTCCACACGTGACTGTGGACTTTGTGATGTGTGGACAGATCTGGTCTTCTCTGCTGCCCTGAAGGTAGGTGCAGCCACAGGACTTGCTTTGGGCAATGAAATGTGGATAATGGTGAAAGTGTCTCTCCCAGGCGGAAACCGAGGGTCGAGGCACTCGCTGGGCTCCCATGCTCCCTTTGTCCTGGCTGGGCACTCGACAGAGCCTGTGTCTAGATAAAGTACTATCAGTGGTAGGGGGACCCCTACGGTACCCCCATGAGAAGACCTCCCCCGCTGCCCTACACTTAGGGAGAAGAATCAGCCCCTATGTTGAGCCATGGAGACTCTGGGTTATTTGTTGCCATGGCTCAACCTAGCATTTCCATATTGTGCCTTTGTGGATACAAGTGGCACTTTCCTGAATAATCCAGATCTTATCTGTTGACGGGAAAGAGGGTTCATAATAATGACACTAAATAACTGAGTGTGGCAACAAAATGTGTGTAACAGGCCTCAGCCCTATTGTGCAGTGTAGCTCTGAGCAAACGCACACATACACAGAAGCACACAGGGACGACTTTCCTTGGAAGCAATTTTTCATGCCTCTATGAAAGCTGTTAATTTTTCTCGTTGGAGGTAGGCCAATTCGGCTCAGTTCATGGAGGCGTCCATTGCAAAATTCATCTTGCATTGTTCCCTAAAGCTACCTAAGGTGCAGACTGGAAGAATGGGTATTTTCTCTTAATGAAAAGATAGTCAGATGAGGGGGAAAATGCCTTTCCTTTCTTCCTTTCTCTTTCTTCCCTGAAAAAAAACTCAAAATGATGTTGTGATTAACTTGCATTTTGCAGCATAGTGGGTATGACAGTCAACCAAATTAATCCCATTATGCAAAACCCAGTTCACAAATGGTTTTGCATTTTTGCAAAATTATGTCAATTTCCCTATAAATTGGAGAGACTGTGTCAGTTTCCTGAACTGCACAGAGACACTACTTAGTGCTGTATATCTATATTCCTCTAATTCAGAAAGATACAGATTTTAGCTCCGTGGCACAAATTAGGATTCATAACTTTAATGCAGATACTTTTGTTTACATGAGCCTTGCACGAGAATTACCAATAGTTCTCACATCCATTTAAAATCTTCCTCCCCACCGTACTCATCGTGGTGGTAAAAAAAGAATTAGGAGCTCGAACAGAAAATGATGAGAACAAAATCCTGAAATATTGTGATATAGGGACCATGATTCCTTCTTTCTTCCACCCCCGAAGACTTTGGCGGCTCCAGCCAGGCTCCCGCACCCTGGCCGGGGCTTTGCCTCTCTGTCGGTGGCGTGAGCACGGGGAAAGCGGGGTGACCGCCCACCTGCCGTCCTCACGGCCAGCCGCAGACGTGCTGTTGGTGGCCGAGTCTGCTTGCCACGGACCGCGATCTGTGAACTCCCTGTAACTGGACCAACTTGTCAAATGAAGCCCGCTCCTACGTGGAGCTGCAGGGCGGCCTGGATCTGGGAGTCCCGGCTCCCCGACCCCTGTCACCAGCCCTCCGAGCCCCGAACATCTGCTCTCTGGGAGCTGCCTCTTCACCTGGTTCATTTCAGATGCAGCAGAGCCCTCCATCCCGAGCTCAGCATTGCCCTCTCTCTCTCTTACGGGGAGAAAGATAAAGCTCCCTTGTTTCGAAGGCTGGCGCTCTGAGGGCTAAATTACTCACTGAATTCAGAAAATCTATTTTTTAATGGTTATTCTTTCTCCGCGTGGCACTTTTTATTCTGGTAATGCTTTCTTGAGCAGTGGATTGTTGACTTTTTATGCTTTAGACACGTGTCAGCTTGTCAGCCTCCTGCCGTTTGCATTTGCGTCCACCTTGCAAACAGCAGGGAAAAATCCTTTTTTTTTCCCTGAACGCTCACTTCTTGGCAGTTCTGAAACAAATTTTTGAACAGTTGCTGTTCCTATTGATAGCAATAGTTTGATGTTTCAAAAAAAAAAACCCAGGGTTTTATTTTCCCCTAAATTTTTGACATGTTCTGTCATACCCTATCATATCATACCCTGATGCATCAAAAACAAAAAGAAGGGAGGTCCCAGCCTGCACTGTTCACATAGATCACGAGTCTTTGCTAAACACCCCTCCATCTGTTCACCGCGTCCATCCTTTTGTCCCCGCTCCAATGCTGGTTTCCCTCAATAAAATCTGTTCTTGCTTCTTTCTAGACACTGCGCTCTCTCCAGCAAGGCTTCCTGATCTTGGTGAGCAATAGTCTCAAGGAATTAGGAGGCTGTGTGCATTTTCCTTTCGCTGGCGGCCCGGGATTCGGACACTTCCTGCGACGGATGACGAACAGTAATGAAAAAGAAGAAATACAAATGAAGTGAATGCCCCAGCAGCCTCAGGCGAACGTCCCCTGCGATTGCTGATCCTGTGAAAAATAAAAAAGTCGGCCATCAAAACTCCTCTTTCCAGAGACTCTCCCCGCCGGGGTCACCGGGACCCCCACGCTGCAGCTCTGGAAGGAGGGACGCAGTGGGACGTGCTGGCGTCTGCTCTGACCTGGCGGCAGCTTGCTCTCCGCCCCAGCTGCAGCGCTTGCGGAGAGGGGACGTGGGATCAGGGTGGGCCGGACTGTGCTCCATCCTCACTCGGGCTGCCTGGCCACTCTCAGGACCCCCCTTGGATGTGGAGTCTTCTGGGGTCTCTCCCACTAGCTCCCACCGCAGGGGAAGGACCAGCTTCCCAGGGAACAGGTGTCTGGGGAGAATCAGGGGCTTTGGGTAGACCAGGAGGCTCAGGATGACCTTACGAAGGGCTGTGAGGTGGCGCCTCACTCAGTGCACCAGCCTGAGCCGGGCACACGGCCTTGTGAGGATGTACACAGGTAGATGGCGGCTGCGTGAGAGGACCCCGGGCCAGCCTCCCAGAGGAGCTGGGGTCTGCGTGGGGAACTGGAGTGGGGTCCACTGCCTTGAGTGGAACACACATCCATCCTTCTGCAAGAACGGGCCTCCATCCAACAGCGCCTTCAGCTCGGTACAGACACCGCAGCCTCTGAAGGGCTGGGTGGCCTCGTGGGCTGAGGTCGCAGCGCCTAACCCTGTTCAGCGTGCCCACATCCGGCCCTCCACCTGCCAGCCTGTGGCCTTCGGGCAGATCCGTGCCTGACCCCCTTTATCCCTGGAACCCAGGTAAAGGGACTGAAAGGGAGTTGCCTGGGAGGCTCAGGCATGTAAGCGTCCAACTCTTGCTTTTGGCTCAGGTCGTGATCTCACAGTTTGGGGGACAGACCCCTCTGTTGGGATCTGTGCTGACAGCATGAGCCAGCTTGGGATTCTCCCTCTCTCTCTCTGCCCCTCCTCCATTAGTACCGTCTCTGGTTCAAAATAAATAAACTTTAAAAAATTTGTTTTCAAGGAACCTGAAAGGTTATGGGGAAGCCAAGCTCTTAGAGGATTTTAAGCTGGGACTTGAGTAGATTTGCATTTTAGAGACATTTTTCTCTGCGAGACGTGAGAATGGATTGTGGATCTGGGTCAAGGGGCAGGTAGGAGATGTTGGTGATTGTCCTGGCAGAAAACAGGAAGGTCCAACCTAGGGGCTGGGCGTAGCGACAGTGGAGAGCCAGTGGGAGACATTTAAGTGGAAGGGTCAAGAGGATGTGTTTGCTTGTGGGGAAGAGGGCAGGAGAATGACATCGGCGACCAATCAGGCCGGGGCGCTCAGAAGGGCAGGTAGGCTCTGTTTGTGCTGAGCAGGGAAGGGGTCTCAGCTGGGGGGATGGGGTTGGTGGGAGGGCACTGGGGGGCCACTGAGCTCTGGCCTTGGGGTCCTGTTCTGTGTAAGAAGAATGGGCTTGGTTCCTTCCAAGACCAACATTCTAGAACTCTGCTGGGTTTTCCATAAGGGAAACTCAGCGTGATGCCCTTTTTTACGTGACTCCCTGCCTTCCTGGAGCTGCATTAGTTTTCAGGGGCTGCAGAACAGAATACAAAAACCCGTGACTTAAAACAATAGAAATTTGGGGGCACCTGGGTGGTGCAGTAGGTTAAGCATCTGACTCTTGATCTCAGCTCAGGTGATGATCTCACAGTTCTTGAGTTCAAGCCCCGCATTGGGCTCCGTGCTGTTGGTGCAGAGTCTGCTTGGGATTCTGTCTCTCCTTCTATCTGGCCCTCCCCTGCTTGTTCTCTCTCTCTCTCTCAAAATAAATAAGTAAACTTGAAAAATATATATAAATTAATTCTAATTATCTCCTGGTTCTAGAAGCAGAAGTCTGAAATCAATGTGTTGACAGGGCTGTGCTTCCCCCCAAAGCTCTAAGGAATAATCCTTCCTTGCCTCCTCCAGCTTCTGATGGCTCCTGCCAGTCTTTGGCTTGAGGCTACATCACTAATCTCTTGCTCCAGTGTCCTATGGCCTCTGTGTCTTCTCCTCTTATAAGGATATTAGTCATTGGATTTAGAGCCCACCCTAATTCAGTATGGGTGGGTAATCTGAACAGGTTACATCTGCCAAGACTCTATTTCCAAATCAGGTCACATTCTGAGGTTCCTGGTGGACTTGAACTTTGGGGGAACACTATTCAATCCATTATACCTACATTTTCTTTAAAAAAATTTTTTTAAATGTTCATTCACTTTTGAGAGAGAGAAAGACAGAGTGAGTGGGGGAGGAACAGAGAGAGACACACACACAGAATCTGAAGCAGCTCCAGGCTCTGAGCTGTCAGCACAGAGCCCGACATGGGGCTCGAACCCATGAACCATGACATCATGACCTGTGCCACCCAGGTGCCCCTATACCTACACTTTCTTATCATTGTAGGAATTCTTCCCTAAACCAGGGCTCCAACATGGACCATGCATCTACGATCACCACAGGTCAATGAGAAGAAAATAGAAGTTCTATGTATTTGAAATTGTTATCTGGACATAAGTTGTATAACATACATAATACAGTAGTAATGTGTTATGTGTATGTAATTAACAAGTAAATTTACATTCATTGCAGGGCTTACTAACTTGTTAACAACGAGGTCATTCGGTGAAAAAAGCAGGGAGATGCTCTATACGGTGGAGGATCCTGTCTTGAGGCTGCTGGATACCTGTTGCCTAGAATTCCTTACTGTGCAGTAATGAAATGGGATCGAGTTAAAAAAAAAAAAAAAAAACTAAACTAAAACTTAAAACCTTGCTCAGGGCACCGGGGTAGCTCTGTTGGTTAATAGTCTGACTCTTGGGGCTCCTGGGTGGTTTCAGTCGGTTGAGTGTCCAGCTTCGGCTCAGGTCATGATCTCACTGCTCATGAGTTTAAACCCTGCATTGGGCTCTGTGCTGACAGCTTGGAGCCTGGAGCCTGCTTTGGATTCTGTATCTCCCCCTCTCTCTGCCCCTTCCTTCTCATATTCTGTCTCTTTCTCTTAAAAATAAATAGACATTAAAAAAATAAAAAATAAGAATCTGACTCTTGATTTCAGCCCAGGTTACGATCTCACATTTCATGAGATCAAGCCTTGCATCAGGCTCTGCACTGAGCATGAAGACTGCTTGGGATTCTCTCTCCCTCTCTCTCTGCCCCTTTGCTGCTTGTGCTCATGCTTTCTCACGTGCTTTCTTGGTTGCTCTCTCTCAATAAATAATAAAATAAAATAAAACAAGATAAAATAAAATAATGAAATGAAATGAAATGAAATGAAATGAAATGAAAGAAAGAAAACGCTTGTTTCTTATCTCGCCCTCCAGGATGCTGTATTACAGGTGCTTATGAGCTCTGGCTCCAGAGCTCATACCTGTGGCTTGGCCACTATCTGGCCTTGTGATCTTGGGCAAATTACCTCACTGTTAGGAAGGGGGTTGAGATACCACCATCTCGGCCCACTGCAAAAACTAGATTACATAATGTTTTATATCAACAATTCGGCATAATGCCCCGTCCCCAGACATCAGCTGTTGTCTTCACTAAGACAGCAAGTGGGACTGAGGAGGCAAAACCTGGTCCACAGTGGCCCCAGCTCTGCCCCTTCTGAACTTGTGCACCTGCAAAGCCTCTGTGGCCCCCACCTGAGCACCTTCCACCTGAGCACCAGCTCGAGAACTATGATAATGGCCCTGGTGCTTTGCCCCCTCGGAGAGGAAGGGACTTTGGGGAGCAAGGTTGAGGGCCCATGTGAAGCTCAACCCCTCTCTACGCTTGAGTCCCCCTGGAAACTAAAGCATCCGAGGTGAGTGGGTTGGAGTGCGTGTGTGTGCGCGCACATGTCGGAGTGAGCGCGCGAGTGTGTGTGCGTGTTGGAGTGCATCTGTGTGCGCGCACACGTGCAGGGAGAGAGAGGAAGGGAAAGATTCTAAGCTCCCATCCCAGGCTAATGAGGCCTGTAAGTATGGGGCGAAATCACGCTGGACCATTTTGCTGCGGAATTGCACAGTAGAATTATAATTAATTTGTTGTCCGACATTACCCATAGGCCTTTTTTAGCATTTCTACTTTCCTGGCTGTTACTGCCCATTGAATTCCAATGTTTTGGATTAATATCCTCTGGTTAAATCTTCCTGCAGTTTTGCACACTGAGCCTCATTTTATTTCTTGTCCATATTTCTGAGCTCTTTGAATGATTTCTCTGTCATGGCTGGTCTTCTCAACACCTCCCAATTTTGTATAATCTGTGAATGTAATTAACAAGTCTTTACCTTCTCCTGCACATAATTAGCAAAGAAGTTAAATAAAGCCACCTTAGCACCGATCGCTAGGGCACCATGCTAGCCTCCCCCCAACATGTGATATGCAGCTATTCATCATTATCTTTGTTTACAGCCCTTACGCCAGCTCTAGGCAACCCAGCAGAGCTCACCTGCCCATAAGGGGGAACCCGGCAGCGGCGCTGATGGGAACAGACCCATTGCGGCTGCATCAGCTCTGGGACTGGACCGCATCCCCCCTCCCCAGGCTTTGCTGTCTTCGTGCTGAGCAGTGAGTCCAGTCTGGGGCACCACTCCCTCCCCACAGGCGGTGGAGCCTCCTCTTTCTCTGGCCTCTTTAGTTGGCTCGCTTCCTTTCCTGGCTCCGTATTGCTCAACATTGTGTTTACCTGCAAAGAGACCTCTCAAACCAAGCCATGTCTCCCTTAGCCTTCAAACCCGATGGTATCACCGTTATCCCCTTTTCAGTAAGAGCCACCCGCTCCTGGCTCAGGCCCAAAACCTTGGCATTGTCCTTGATTAGGCTCTTTCCTGCGCACCCTGTGGCCAATCTGCTAGCAATCCCGTTGGCACTACCTTCAAAATGCATGGAGACCAGCGGCTGCTTCCTCACCTGCAGCCTCCCTGCCGATGGCCACAACCCTCCACCTGTGGCCCCTCTCTGCCTCAGCATGGCGGCTGGCCTCCCTCAAACTTCTCTGAAGCCTTCCCACCCATCTCGGGTAAAAGCCACGTCCTGGTAGCCACGTATTAGCTTCCAGCTGCTTCTGTAACAAGTCACCACAAACTCAAAGACTTAACAACACAATTGCGTTAGCTCACGGTCCAAAGTCCCAAGTGGGTCTCATGGGCTGAAATCAAGGTGTCGGCAGGGTCCTGTTCCTTCTGAAGGCTCCGGGGGAGGATCTGGTTTTGGTCCCTTCCCAGCCACACGGGGGAGCGGGGGGGCACCTGCACTCTGTGGCTCACGGTCCCATCACTCCCAAGTCTGCTTCCGTGCCCCATCTCCTCTGACGTTCCCGTCTCTCTCTCCCATGGATGAGGACTCATGTGATTACGTTGCACCATGGGATAATACAGGGTTTTATTCTCAAGATCCTTTACTGGATGACATCTGTGGAGCCCCTTCTGCCACATGAAATAACGTGGCTCCTATTCACAGGCTCTGGGGTTGGAACTTGCACGTATTTAGAGCCACTACTCTGCCTGCCACAAATGGCTTTCAAGACCCACGTCAACTGGCTGTCTGATTACCTTGCTGACTTTGTCTTCTGCTGTTATTGCATGCTTCCTTCGGCCAGACTGGCCTTGGCACGGGGTGGGGGTGGGGGTCACGATCCGTCAGGCTCACTCATTTCCCTGGTGTAAATATTCCCACCGTGGCCCATTTCCACCTGTTGACAGGGCATCTCCAGGCGAGGAGCTGGCAGAGGTGCCGGCTGGCTCCCGCTTTGTCTCTGCAGTAACGCTCTGCCCCAGGCTCCGCAGCTCCCACGGGTGACCTCCTCCAAGCCTTCCCTTGAACACCCACCTTCACAAAGAGGCCCTCTTGCCCCCCCCTCCCGCCCCATATTCTCTTTCCTCCTTCATCACACATTCTTTGCACTTCATCATCCTCTAAAATTGTGCATCGAACGTATCTATCCCGTGTATTTCTTATGTCTCCGGCTTGGAGTGTGAAAGCCACGAAGGCGAAGTTTTGCCTGTGCTGGTCACAGCTGGCTGCCAGGCTCCTGACACCATGATGCTCACTGGGTAGCTGTGGGATAGGGGAGTGAATGAGTGCTGGACCGTGCTGAAGACAGGCTGGAGACAGGACGAGACACTCTTCCTGTCATCGCCGAGCCATCGAAGGAGCAAGGTGACAGGACGGTACCGCTCACGCTGCTGTGAAACCCATCTGTGTTTTTCTAAGAGCTCCCTTTCTTCGCTGTGTGCGCCTGTGCCCTTCCGTCTCGGCACAGCTCTGTTTTGCCAGATACCTGTGTTAGATGTGCTAGGGACTCAATGAAATAATGGTCATGCGCTTTGCAGGAAAGCTTATCAATTACTGCTTTGTAAATTCTCAGTTACTATTTCTCTAACTTCTCAGACCTCTTCTTCCATGCAGACTCCAGACTGACCCAGGCAGTAACCTGCAGCCTACACACATCTTTATAACGATAATATATAATTCAAGGAGACCATCAGGGAAAGGATTGATCCAAGAAGTCCCCAGGGAAGTATGTTGACAAGGATTCTGTGAAATGCTCATTTCCATTTAGGGATGGGGTGAAAGCTATAAGCATAACACCCAGGTTATCGCCCTAGATAGTGGAGCTTCGAGGAAAAAGTGATTCCTGTGGGGCAGGAAAGGATTAAGAATAGTTTGGAACTAAAATGATATTTAACACTTGTTGGTTACTCATGAAATGTCAAGTGCTACATGCTTTACTTACATTATCTCAAAACAAATGAGAGAAGCCCATCCAAAGATAACTGTAAGGCAGTAGGCAAGAGCAAGGTACAATCAGTGTAGTTATAAGCACATATAACCATCAATAACTAACTCCACTGTGCGAAACAAGAAATGTTCCATGGTGTCATTCAAACTTTTGGCCGTAAGCACAGGTGTGTTCTTTGACCTTTCTTCTCAGCCCTCCTCTTCCATGTGGACTCCAGACTGAGCCAGGCAGCTCACTGATGGTCTCTGGCCCCTCCAAGCTAGCGCTGGGGACCTGGATCCTGCATCTGTTAATGGAGGCTTCCCCCATCCCATCACCTTGGGGTCTCAGGATAGCTATAGTTTCATCATATTTCTCAAAGCAGGTTTGTGATGGTACTGGGAACTTTAAGAAAGAAGGTTTCCATGATCAATAGGAGCAGGAGATAATCTGTTAAAAAGTGTTATCCTGTTTTCTTTAGCACACAATAGCTCAGAACTCTTCGTGTGTAATCATGTGTGGCAAATCATGGCAAAGAGGGCATTATCTACAGTGTCTCCCAAATTTATGGAAACATGCTTAAGTTTGTTTGAGCTGTGTCCCGGGTAGTTTCTGTTCTCTGGAAAGCACTTGGGAAATATGGCTTTACCTGTACTGTGGCATTTCTTCTGTCTCCAACCAATAATCAATGCTCAGTTGACCATTCGATGGGAATATAGGAGAGGGGATTCTAGAAACAACTGGGTGAAGAGCCTTAGCTTGGGAAATGATCCTGCCAAAGACAATGAGAAAAGACAGACAGATAGACAGATAGATAGATAGATGAGAGACAGAGAGGTAGCTAGCACCAGACATAGCTATTTCTTTAAAAGGCAGTGGAGGGCTGCTGAGGGGGGCAGGACTTAGGGATCGCGACCTTAAGAGGCGGAAACTTCAGAGAAGTGAGCTGATCTATTATGAGCCACACTTTCCCTCAAGATAATTGGAGATTCTTGATATAAAGCAAAATCTAAGAACCTGGGCGGGTGCTAGAACGACGCGAGGCAGAGACGCTGTCAGAGCTTCTGGTAATCTTACAGGGCTGTAGAGATAAAAGCAGGATCTCAAGGATGCCTAAGCAGAACCAAGATCCCAGAAAGAGGACACAGAGAGGTGAGTTCAATATTCATGATTTTCCACTTGAAGCATTTGCCAAATTCTCAATCTGTGCAGCACAAAAAGCTAAGAAAGTAAATAGAAATGGACTGGAATACAGACCAAGATATTTGTCCAAGCAAAAACTATAGACTTCTGGACCTGCCAAATAGGAGGGGCTCCATTAAATATGCAGGCTCTCATCTGAGATGTTTGGATAGCTACACCCTTAAATCAGAGGTGAAAAAGTGAGCTAGACTATAAAAACTCTGAATTGGGCTAGAAACGGCTCAGTTAGTTTTTGGATTAAGATGATATGCTCCATTCTGACAATGAGAGAATAGTGAGCCATCTAGTGTTTCATACACTACACCTGACATTCAATGACAATTACTAAATGTACAAAAAAACCCAAACAAACAAAAAAACAAAAAACAGAAAAACACGACCAAGAGAAAAAATAGGCTATAGACATAGGCAAACAAAGGACTTGACCTAATTATTTGGAGTTCTCAGATATTTACTTTGACCTAACTGTGACAAACATAGTGAAGAAAGCACTGATTCACATCCAAACAATATAATCTCTAGAGTAATTATTAAAAGGACAGTCAAAGAGGGCACCTGGGTGACTCAGTCAGTTAAGTTTCTGACTTGATTTTGGCACAGGTGATGATATCATGGTTCGTGAGTTCGAGCCCCACATCGGTTTCTGCACTAGCAGTAAGGAGCCTGCTTGGGATTCTCTCTCTGCCCCTCGCCCACTCACTATCTCTCTCTCTCAAAATAAATAAACATTAAAAAATATAAAAATAAAAGGACAATAAAATGACATATAACAAACGAGCTATAAAAAAGAAAGATAAATAAAAATATTTTTAAAACTTGAAAATATTTTAACTGAATTATGATAAAAATGTAACATATCAAAACGTGCAGATTTCTGAGCAGCTAAATCTGTGCTTAGCAGAAAATGTATACCTTAAACGCATATATTAAAAGAAGAAAGCTGAAAAATCTGTGATATAAATGTCCATCTCAAAAAGTTAGAAAAAAAGCACTTAGTTAAACCAACTACAGTAGAAGGGAGAAAATAATCAGGATAAGAACAGGATCAATGAAATAGAAAATGAACCAATAATACAGAGAATTAACAAAATCTAATTATTTGAAAAGACTGGAAATTGATCAATTTCAAGACTGGTCAAAATATAAAGAAAGAAGGCACAAATTATCAGTATCAGTAATGAAAAAGGAAGTATCATATAGATTCAGATTCTATAGACATTAAAAGATAAGAGTTTTATAAACATACTTATGTCAAATGATCTAAATTTTTAGATAAAATGAACAAATCCCAAGAAAGAATTATACAAGAAGAAATAAAAATTTGAATTGTCTTATATTGATTTTAAAAATTGAGTCTGTAATTTCAAATCTTCCATCAAGAAATCTCCAGGCCCAGAAAGTATCAACATTAACAAATATTTAGAGAACAAATACTAAGACAAAGATGTTATTCAAAGATGTGTGTGCAGCAAGGATGAAATTGCCCAGCTGATTATTGTAAAGACAGGATAATCTTGATACCAAAACCACATTAAGACATTAAAAGAAAGAAAACTTATGAGCTAATCTCTCTTATGAACATAAGTGCAAAAATTGTAAAAATTAGCAAAGCAAATCTCATGGCCCATTAAAATAACACATCATATTCACGTTGAGTTAAACTCAGGAATGTAAGGATAATTTAACATTAAAAAATTTATTGTACCACATTAATAGGAGAAAATAAATAACTGTTTTAATAAAAGTGAAACCAAAAAGGTATTTAATAAAATTCTACACCCAAAGGTGATAAAAATTCTTAGTAAAGAAGAAATATCCTTTTCTAGAAATTTTTTTTAAGTTTATTTTTTTATTTTGAGAGAGAGCAAGAGCAGAGGAGAGGCAGAGAGAGAAAGAGAGAGGATGAGAGGATCCCAAGCAGGATCCTCGCTTTCCAGTGCAGAAGTCGGCATGGGACTCAAACCCACAAACTGTAAGATCATGACCTGAACCGAAATCAAGAGTTGGTCACTTAACCAACTGAATCACCCAGGAGCCCCAGGAATCTAATATTCTTAATATGATATAGAGTATCTACAAAACTCTTACCTAGAAAAATCATGCCTCATGATCCAATATTAGAATCTTCCTCCGGAGACTGGAGATGGGACAAGGTGCCACAAGCCACCACTTGTACTCAACATTTGATTGGAGGTCTAGTCTTTAACAGACAAGAAAAAGATATGAAGTTTAAGAACTGGAGAAGACATAAAATATCAATACTCATTACTAAGGGGTGCCTGGATGGCTCAGCTTGTTAAGTGTCTGACTTTGGCTCAGATCATGATCTCGCAGTTTGTCAATTCAAGCCCTGCATTGGGCTCTGCCCTGACAGTGGGGAGCCTGCTTGGAATTCTCTCTCCCTGCCTCTCTTTCCACTCCTACCTGACCCATGCTCACTCTCTCTCTCTCTCTCTCTCTCTTTCAAAAAAAAAAATAATAAACATTTAAAAAATACTCATTACTAAAACCGTGATTGCATATGTTGACAATGTATGTAGAATGTATACATATACATGTGCAACATATATGTAGAAAATCTAGAAGAATCTACAGATAAACTCAGAATATTAAAAGAATGTAGCAAGATCACTGGATACAGAAAAAATATATAGAAGTCAATTATACATTATATATATAATATACATATATGTGTGTGTATGTGTATATATATATATATATATATCCAACAGCAAATAGAAAATAAATAAATTTTAAAATACCAAATATAATAAAACACATCCAGAAACAAATATCCAAGAATAAATCAGTAAGAGATGCGTAAGAACACTAAATTGAAAACTACACAATAATATGAAGAGAGATTTAAGAAGACTTCTTCCCAAAATGGTCCATAGATTGAGACAAGATAATTACTAAAATATATGAAAGTGCAAAGGAGTAAGAATAGCCATGTTGATCCTAAAGAAGAAAAGCAAAGTTAGCGGACCTATCATTTGTGATATGTAGGTCCTCAGAGTACTGAATTCAGAAACAGACCCACATATATATACTTATTTGACACATGACTTTACTGAAGTGAGGAAGGGTGTTAGTTTTCAATAAGTGGAGTTGAGTCAATCACATAGCCATAGGTTTAAAAAAAAAATGAATTTTAACCTCCATCTGAGGCTAGACCTAAAAGTCAATCCCAGATGCAACATACAGATTTAAGTGTGAAAAGGAAAGTGCTTTTGGAAGGAAATACTGGAGAATATCTTGGGGCAAGCAGATATTTGTTAAATATGATATAAAGAGCATAGGTCATAAAGTAATAATGGATAAAGTGAACTATTTTATTTTTTATTTTTATTTTTTAATGTTTATTCATTTTTGAGGACAGAGAGAAAGAGAGAGAGCAAGTAGGAGAGGGGTAGAGAGAGAGGGAGACACAGAATCCGAAGCAGACTCCAGGCTCTAAGTATTCATCACAGAGCCCGATGAGGGTCTCGAACCCACAAACCATGAGATCCTAACCTGAGCCGAAGTTGGGGGCTTAACTGACTGAGCCACCCAGGCACCTAAAGTGAACCATTAAAGCTAAGACTTTCTGTTCATCAAAAGGCACCATCAAGAGACCAAAAAGGCAAGTCACAGAATAGGAGATATGTGAAATACAGTCACATCTGTAACACATAAAGAACACTTACCAGTCAATAAGAGAAAACAATCCAGTAGAAACACAAGGGGTTAAAAAAAACAAAAGTCCTTCACAAAGAGGATATCCAAATGGCCAAAGAAGCATATGAAAAAGATCAGTCTTGTTGGTCATCAGGGAAGGGAAAATAAACACAGTATATCCACCTGAATGCCTAAAATGAAAAAGTCTCACGAAAACAGTATTAGGGAGGGTCTGGAGCCACTTGAACTTGCAGTTCAGTCCACCACAGGTGACAGAATAAAGAGGTACGGGACTCTGGAAAACTGACATCTTCAGTGTAAATGCTGGATACATGCACATACTATGACGCAAAGTGTGTTTAGCAAAAAGTATGTACAAAAATGTGTGTTTCAGCTTCATTTGTAATAGCCCCGAACGAAACAACCTAAATGTCCATCAACAGTAAGACATAAATAAATTCCAGTACATTCCATCTGTAAAACACTATAACACAATGACAGGGAACAAACCACACAAAAAATATGGATGAATCTCATAAATACAATGTTGAGCACAAAAAGAGCACAACAACTGCAGAAGAGGAGAGACGGAATATATTCTCTGATTCCATTTATATGAGGTTCAAATAGACAAAATGGATCTTTGGGAGCTGACACGCAGGAGCGGGTGAGGGGGCTTCTGGGACACTAGTCAGATGTTACTTCTTGATCTGATGCTGGCTATGTAAGGGTGCTTAATCTGTAAATTTGCCCCAGTTTATAGTTCAAAAATGCGTTAAAACACCTTTTAGAATGGCCCAAGTCCAGGACGTGGCCAACACCCAGTGCCGGCCAGGATGTGGGGCAGCAGGAAGTCTCCTTCATTGCTGGTGGGAACACCAAACACGGCAGCCGCTCTGGAAGTCAGCTTGGTGGTGTCTTAACAAAACTAAACATACTCTTACATACGATCCAGCAAGTACGCTCCTTGGTGTTTACCCAAAGGGTGAAAACTATGTCCACGCTAATATCTGCTCACAGATGTTTATAGCAGCTTTTTCATTGTTGCCAAAACCTGGGAATGGCCCAAGGCGTCCTTCAGGGGTGATGGATAAATAAACGGTGGTCCCTCCAGTCAATGGAATATCAGTCAGCACTGAAAAGAAAAGCACTACCAAGCCATGAAAAGACATGGTGGAAGCTGGAAGGCATATTGCTAAGGGAAAGAAGCCAATCTGAAAATGTGACACACCGTACATCCAACTATATGACATTCTGGAAAAAGCAAAACTATGGGATCAGTGAAAGGATCAGTAGTGGTTAAGAGCTGGTTGTGGCGGGGAGAGGTGCCCGGTGGCTCAGTCAGTTAAGGGTCCAACTCTTGATTTCAGCTCGGGTCATGATCTCAGGGTTCACGGGTTCAAGCCCCACATCAGTTTCTGTGCTGACAGTGCGGAGCCTGCTTGGGATTCTCTCTCTCTCTCCCTCTCTGTCTCTGACCTTCCATCACTTGCACTCTCTCTGTCTCAAAATAAATAAATAAGTAAACTTAAAATAAAAAGAGCTAGCTGGGGGAAAGCTGAATAGGCAAAATAGAAAGCATCTTTAGGGCGGTGAAACTATTATACTAGTGGATATAGCTTTTTACTCATTTGTCCAAACCCATAGAACATACAATAAGCAGTAAAGTATGGACTTTGGGTGATAATGTGTTCAGGTAGGTTCATCAGTTGTAACACATTGTAACACCCTGACACGGGATTTTGGTAGTAGGAGAGGCTGTAAGGTGGGCAGTTACGGGATATGTGGGAAATCTCTGTACTTTCTGCTCAATTTTGGTGTTAATTTAAAACTGCTCTAAAAAAATGAAGTATATTTAAAACTGTTTAATCCATTAAAAAATAATGTCATGCTTGTTTCTTAAATAACAGCATATTTAAGTATTTTTTTATTTTTTTAAAAATTTTTTGGAACATTCTGATATTTTATTTTATTTTATTTTATTTTACAAATAGTTTATTGTCAAATTGGTTTCCATATAACACCCAGTGCTCATCCCCACAAGTGCCTTCCTCCATGCCCATCTCCCCCTCCCCCCTCCACATCCATCAGTCCTCAGTTTTTGTCAGCATTCAAGAGTCTCTCATGGTTTGATTCTCCCCCATGGTCCTCAGTTAAGTTCCTCCTAATCCTCCTATACGTGCAAACATATGATATTTGTCCTTTTCTGCCTGACTTATTTCATAGCAGCACTCTCAACAATGGCCAAAACACGGAAAGACCCTAAGTGTCCATCAACAGATGAATGGATCAAGAAGATGTGGTTTATCTATACAATGGAATACTACATGGCAATGAGAAAGAATGAAATCTGGCCATGTGTAGCAACATGGATGGACCTTGAGGGTGTTATGCTTATTTTTAATTTTTGAGAGAGAGAGAGTGGGGGACGTGCCAGACAGAGAAACAATTTTAAGCAGGCTCCACCCTCAGCATAGAGCCGGACACAGTGCTGAATCCCAGGACCCTGGGATCACGACCTGAGTGGAAATCAAGAGTTGGGGGATTAACAAACTGAGCCACCCAGGCGCCCCCACCTTCTTAAAGTATTTTAAACAGAAAAATGTGTGTGTGTTACCTTCACAGCCAATAGAAGTCCTTGTCCCCACGGATCCCACCTCAGAGACCCTGCTGTTAAGAGTGGCTTTATATCCCTCTTTCCAGCATCTACAAACACCCAAGGGCTAACGCCCAGGCACGCCCACCACCTAGGGTTACATCACATGATTCAGTCCCTCCACTCCTCTGGGCTCTGGTTTGCTCGTCTTTAAGTTGCCAGTGTTGAGTTAGATTAGGACTGGATTGTAAGGCCTCTGGCAGCTCTGAAATTGTACAGTTCTCTTCGTCTCCTGTATGAATTCTGCAAACTTGGCTGGGCGTCCCTCCGCCCAGTGCTAGGCACTATGTTAGGCGGGTAAACGACAGATGGTGAGTGTGTCGGAATGGATGTGTGAATGAATGAATGAATGAATGAATGAATGAATGAATGAATGAATGAATGAGATATGAGGCCCAGTCATGCCTTCCAGGAGCCTCTGGGGAGGAGCCGAGCCTGCACCTTGTGAGCAGAGGAGCAACCGAGTGACGTGTGCGTGCGGGGACAGCAGGAAGCGGAGGGCACCTCGGGGGGCGGGGAGGCCCACCGATCCTGGGGCAGGGGTGGGTGGGTGCTCGGAGTGCGTGTCCTGCGTGGCTTCCCAAGGTCCGCAGACGTTAGGCTGCCCCGCGGGCGGGTGCAGGGGGACGGGGAGAGCGGTGTGGGCTCTCCCCGGGTGTCCCTGACGCTGACACTCCTTCCCTGAACCTGTTCGTGGCCGAGGAGGTGCACTGTGGCCCTCACTCTGCTTGCAGAGACCCCGGAGCGAACCCCTGACGCTGAAATCCTGGCGAGGAGACTATCTGGGAAGGGGGCTTGGGTGCAACCCCACCTCCGGCCACGCCCCTGCCGCCGGGCCCGCCCACCTGCCGGGACGCCCACACCCAGAGCCAAATCTCGCGTGGCTTCAGGCTCCGCCCCGCCGCTGGCGCCCCGCCCACAGCAGGTGCGCCTGCGCCGCTGCGCGTGGGCCGGGTCTGGGCGGTGACCTCTAGAGAAGTCGCTGCTGGGAGTGAAGTCACAACCCCTTGGCCCGCTAAACGGCAAATAAAAGGGCTGCCCGAGATGTAAGGCAGGTCCACGGGAGAAGGGGAGGGATAGGCCCAGTTCCCCTCCGTCTCCTTCCTTTCTCCCTGAAGAGGCCCCGCCCTTCGAGGGGGGAGAAGCCCGCGCACCTGACCTTGGCACTTGGGACAGAAGGCAAGCGAGGGAGGGCAGGCGCCGTGGGTTTCCTAACGCCCGTACTGATGGACAGATTTTGCTCATTTCCCCAATGAACATAAGGCTTTGAAAAAAAAAAAAGTTTAAAAAAAGGAAAGAAGAAAAAAAAAAACAAAAGCTGTGCTATCGATTTAGCCAAAAAGACCAGGAGAAGCAGCAGCATCTGGCTGTAGGAACACCTGCCCCCCCACCTTCCAGGCCCCCCCCCCCGCCCCCCAGCACATCCTGAGAAGGGCCGCAGCGAGCCACCGCCGGAAGGAACAGAAGAGCAACTAGCAAAGTCATCTGTCGGTGAGGAGGTGTTTTTATCAAAATGTGATTGTTGTGGTAGTAATCGATGGTAATTACCATCACACCCGCCAAGCCCGGCCCCGCGCCTCCGAGGGTGGGGGGCGCTGCACCCCGCAGGTACCCGCTCCGTGCACAGACCTCTCCGAGAGGGGGCTGAAGCACTTGCCGCAACATGTGAAAAACAAGCCAGACATATCTCAGACTCAGGAGATATGCCTGAAACTAGCAAAAAAATTGATTTCCCCCCCATATTCGCTGCCAGATATTGCTACACTGCAGGGCTGTATGCAGATAGAGGACACTTCGCCGCTTATCACGCCGGTGATAGATCCCACACTGTCTTTAAAGGAATAAATCATTAATTTAAATTGTGCAGGTTTCTTCCATTTATAGCATAGCTGTTAGCTTTTTAACCATTTTCTCCCATTTGGGAAGAAACTGACTGACTCGTGGGTGCGTGGGCCCAGGAATTCAAGCTATTTCTTCCTTTTTTTTTTTTTCTTTAAAAGGCCATTGTTGATGAGTCATTGAAGTTTACCTTGTCATTTTAAAGAAAGCTCTTATTTTGAAAACTGATATTGTGAAATTAGTATGTGCCTGGGGGAAACTCCAGTCATTCCAGAATGGGAAAGGGAAAGTGGGTACAACCCTGTAGGGGGCAAGTCATTCATCCACCGGGCCAACCACTCACCACGAGTACTCGAGGTCATCTGTTCCCACGAAAAGCTTGGGCAGGGCCCTGCTAGGTTCTAGGCATCCGCCAGATGGGGGCGGAGCCAGGGCCCGTGTCCTCCCGGGCGTGCGATCCTGGGACTCAGGGCTCAGTCCCCATGTGAGCTGCCGCAGGTGCGTGGCGCAGTGGCCCCCCAGGGCCGGCATGGGGGAGGCCCGTGTCCAGGGAGGATGGTGGGGAGACTGCAGGGAGAAGGCTGTAGCACCTGCCGGGGACCTCACCTGGGCCCAGGTGCAGGGAGTGGCCTGGCATCCTCAGGGCGGGTGAGCTGCTGACCACCGGGTGGTGGTGGAGGGGCCAGCCTCACACTTCCGGACTTCTGGGAGCCCCAATTTCAGACATTCTTTCCCTGATATCAAACAGCTTGTTGGACTAAACCTTCCTATAGCACTGGAGAGATGCTGGTGGTTTTAGCAGGGGAAGGCCAGGCTCTCAGGAAGCGGGTCAGAGTTCCCCACGCTCCATTAAGGAGATTGGAGCTTATCCCGTGGCCCGTGGAAATCCATCCACCATCTTTGGTCAGGAGAGCCACAGGCATTTCCCGGGACTGTTGTAACAAATTGCCACAAACTGAGTGGCCGAAATAACACAAATTTATTGTTTTATATCTCTGGAGGTCAGAGGTCCCAAACTGGCTTATGCAGTAGTGTTTCTTCTGGAGGCTCTTGCCTTTTTCAGCTTCTAGAGGCTTCTGGCATTTGCTGGTCTGTGGCTCCATCCCCCATGTTCTCTCTTCCTGATGGTTGCTTCCATTGTCATGTCTGCTCTCTCCGATCTCCTGCCCCCTTAGAAGAACCCTTGTGATCACACCAAGTCTTCCAGAATTCTCTCTCCATCTCAAGACCCTAACTACAACCCCAAAGTCCTCTTTGCGCATCAAGTAACATATTCACGGGTGCCGGGCACTGAGACGTCGCATCTTTGGGCACACATTATTCTCTACATCGCAAGAATGATCTAGTAAAAGCTAACAACAGTAATAATTACAAGTAGAGTGTAGTGAAATCTATTCTGTGTAGATACTTACTTGAGATTCTATCAAACCACTGCTCCACACTGGACGTTACTCCCATTTTACAGAAAGGCAGACTGTGAGAGGTGAGGGGCTTGTTCAAGGTCTTCCACCTAACAGGACCCGTACTGGCACTCAAACACCCTGAAGAGCCTGGAAGTGTGCTGTGGGCTGGGCTGTGGTCCACGTGGCTGCTCGTGACTCAGCCTGGCGTGGGGTCTGCTTCCCCCAACACTGTTCAAGCCCAGTGTTCGCCAAGCCTGCACTTGACGCCGGCTCTGTGCTAACCCCGGAGACAGACAGCGCTGAGCCCGGGGCCTGTGGGGTCCCACAGCCTGGCTGGTGCGGGAGACAGACGGGCCCAAGGAGACAGCGTTTACCTCCGTCTGGAAAGGTTAGGGAAGATTCCCAGAGGGGGAGACATTTGAAGGTGAAGAACGAGGAGGAGTTTATCGTGTGCACGAGGCTTGGGGCACCGTGGGAGGAAAACGCCTTCAGGCGGAGGCAATTTCCTAGGCAAGAAATGTGTGGGTGAGAGACAGAGAGACAGAAACAGAGGACAGAGAGACAGAGAAACAGACTGAGACAGACAGACTGAGGGGGAGACAGAGACGGAGGCAAACAGGGACAGACTGACAGAGACACAGAGACAGAAACAGACAAACTGACAGAGACACACAGAGCATTACAGAGACAGAGAGATAGAAATGGAGAAAGAGACCCCCATGGAGACACACACAGAGACACAGAGAGTGAGAGAGACACATGGAGACAGAGACTGAGAGAGACATATACATAGAGATAGAGACAGAGAGCGTGAGACAGGCACACATGGAGACAGAGACTGACAGAGACAGAAAGTGAGAGAGATATACACAGAGATAGAGTCACAGAGAGAGAAAGTGCACACGTGCTCAGGAGGGAAGGGAAACCGTGTGTCCAGAGATGGGAGAAAGCAAAGGCAGGGTCCGGACGGAGACAAGGAAGGAAGAAGAGAGTCTGGAGCCAGGGGAGCCTCCGGCTAAGGGGGCAGCTGCCCTCCAGGAAGCTGGGGTGCACTGCACTGAGACCCGGGAAACACAGAGCACAGTCAGGGGAGCAAATGACAAGTGACAAGACCTGGTCTGAGTCCCGCTGCTGCTACTGACCAGCCTCCCTGCACCGCACTCTCCCCACCTGAACGAGGGCTCGCAGGCAGCCGCGTGAGGTCTCCCGAGTCCCACGTGGCCTGGCTTCACCTGCCTTGACGCTGTCCCGGGATGCAGATGTGCCTGGTGGACAGGGTGATGGCCCCTCAGGGTGGCCCCAGGCGCAGAAGCTACTCTTGTACACCAGACCCAGTGACATGGGAGTCAGGGAGATGCCAGATTCCCAGGGCCGTCGAACCTAGAGAGACGCCCCTCCCCGTGCCACCAAGCCCTGAGGGCTGGCAGCAGAGGCTGGCGACTGGGAACAGGTGTCTCCAGACTCGGGCAGCGGGCTGCTCCCCAGGCAGGCTCCTCCCCGCTCCCCCAACCCACTCTGGTCTCGAAAAGACTATTGCATAATCCAGCCGGAGGAAGGCTATACGCACAGGGTGCTCACTGCGTAAGCAGTTACAAACGTGAGTGACTGGGAACCACCTGAATACCTATCCATCGAGGGGTGGCTCACCACACTATGTGCCCCTGTATGCGCTGCATTTCAGAGCACGGGAAAAGCACGTTTGGAAATATTAATTGCCGGGAAGGACGCTCACAACAAAATGTTAGGGCAAAAGCCAGTCCCTATTTCCTGGTGTTTGAACCATGAATATTAGTTAACCATTCAAAATTCAATTCCAAAAACAATTTTAAGATGGGAGAATGTTTGCTAACCACATATGTGTATTTATAATGGCATGTGCCAGTGTGAGTGTTTTGGGGGTGGGGGCGTGTGCGTGAAAGAAAACCCCTAACAATGTGAACACGTGTGATCTCTGGGAGGGAGGGTGTTGGAGGATTATTGTTTTCTTTTTCATATTTTTCCGTATTTCCAAATGTAGTAAACATGTATTAATATTTAATCTGGGGGAGGAAGCTAAAAGAAACCACTAAATACGGGGATTTGCATGTTGTTGGACGGGATGGTGAGGATTCAGCTTGAGTCCTAGATCCCAGGGTGAGCAGGTAGCTTTCTGCGTGTTCCCTCAGTCACCTGCAGACATACTGAGGTGCTGGCCTCTGGTTATTCCCGCAGGCCCTTCACATGAACTGGAGACAAAGGCAGATTGGGTCCGGCCGCCCAGAGTTGGCAAGTACGAGCGAAGGCACTCACCACAGCAAATAAATGCATGTCGGAAAGCATCACAGGTACCTTGGAGTTCCTGTGTCTGCAGCCACGGCTCTGGGCTCGGGGACAGAGACGAGGTCGTCCTGCCTGGAGCTGGTAGCAAGAAGGCACCAGGATGGGAAGCTTAAACACACACGTTCCAGCCCCTGGTCTCCCGGGGGTGTCTGTTCCAGAACACGGCTCCCTGAGAAGGTCGTGGTGGATTGCTGATTCTCTGAAGGCAGAGGAGGCGAAGAGGAAAGATAAGCAGGTGTGTCTACAGCTCGCTCCTGCACCCCCGTCCCCCACCCCACGCCTGGACACCTTGCGTCGGTGTCCATGGCATCCGAACACCACTCTCCAGGCTCCCGGGTGCCAGGAGCGTGCTCTCACCTTGAAGATAAATTTGCACAGTGCGCACACCGTGTTCTGTGTGGAAATTTTGCCTCTTTTACAGTGATTCCAATAGAGACTTCAGAGAAATACTGCCTTCCATGAAAAAGTCTCAGTAAATACACTCCTCAGAATTTTCATTCTTAATATATCAGTAGCTTTTCAGTTCATCACAGTGTTATTAGTGAGTCTTCATAAAGTGCTATGCATCTTTATTAAAAATGGAAGTTCACATCATTTTATGTTCCCATAAAAATGGGTGGTGGTAGCTTTGATTAATTTCTTCACATACAGTGAACTTTACAGCAAATTGGACAGTGTAATTCAATTCCTATTTCTGCAGATTTTTTTGTTGGTAGAAAATTGATATCATTCATATGTAATCATATTGCCTTTGCAAGAGATATTTAAGAAATAATATCCTGAGGTAATGATCGCATGGCTTAATTATTAATACCATGCTTCCACACATGGCCGTGTGGGTTCCTTCCCCAAGCTTGACTTCCATCAGAAAATATTTCTCCAATCTAAATTCAGCAGCGTGCCACCAGTGTGCACATGAGTGTGCGTGTGTGCGAGAGGTGTTTCTTTCCTGAGCAGCTCGAGCGCCCCTTCTACAGTAATCGTGGGTTGTCAGGGGCTTAGCCACAGGACTGCCACAGCCCAGACCAGAGGGAAATGTGAAAGGTAAGCGTTCAGATCCCAAGGTTTCCTGCCCCCACCCCTCTCCCAGGCAAACCTACTAAGTCTCTCTTAAATTTAATGATTGCCAACCAACCATATAGGAGATTTCTGACTTTGGATGCCGCGTTAACAAAGATTCTCCAGAGAGACAGAGACAGAGCAAGAGAGGGAAGAAGAGATAGGGAGAAAGAGAGAGAGGGGTGAAGGAGAGACGGCTTTCGGGGACTGGTGCCTGTGGAAGTGGGCGAGGAACCCTGGGCGCCTGGCACGGGAGGGCAAGCCCAGGCGTGTGGCACTGGGTGTGTTGGCCGCCTGGAAACCCCATGCGGGACGCTGCTGTTCTTGCTCATGGGGGAGCCAGATGACTGTCCCCGAGGCCAGACCACTGCTAAGTGGCAGCACTGGGGGCCTGCCCCCAAACAACGGGCTCTTCTAGAGAAAATGAACCTTTCTGGGAGCAATACACATTTAAGAAATTCATGTCTCAAGGGGCGTCTGCTTGGCTCAGTCCGTTAAGTGTCTGACTTAAGTTCAGGTCATGATCTCATAGTTTGTAGGTTCAAGCCCCGTATCAGGCTCTGTGCTGGCAGCTCAGAGCCTGGAGCGGCTTCGATTCTGTGTCTCCCCGTCTCTGCTCCTCCCCTGCTTACTTGGTTTCTGTCCTCTCTGTCTCTCTAAAAACTAAATAAACATAAAAAAAATTTTTTTAAAGGAAATTCATGTCTCAGTATCATTTAGGTAGACTGCAAGATGTCTAAACTATGAAAACGCGCACTCCCCTCTCTGTTTGAGAACAAACTGCCTCCCCAGCGATGTCAGAACTGAGAAAAGGGACCAGTGTTCCCTAAGGTCAGCGCAGGGCAGGACAGCCTCCTCGGGCCCCTGTCCCTCTGGGGAACCCGTGGGAGGCGGTACTGCCCGTGTGGCCAGGACACAGGTGCCCCGGGTGGGGACACAGCCACCCAGGTGCCTAAGGGGTTCCCCTCGTGGCCTCGGGCAGCTGTAGTCACAGCAGACACGACGGAGTCGCAGGCGCGGGGCGCAGGGTCCCCGCAGGCCGCTCCGCAGGTCCGGCTGTAAATCGGCTGTAAACACCCGGCAAGTGCAAGGGGAGTGGCTTCCACGCTGGGGTTCGTGTTCATCGCGGCTACGCTGGAAACAGAATTGAATTCTTCACGGCAGAAAAACAAAGACAGCTCTGAGTTACACTGTAATTCACCGCGGGAGATTTATGAATATTATTTTCCTGTAAAATCCGGCATTTTTCTCTTTACTTGCAACCTGTGCGTGGCATAAAGCCTGTGTCTACGCAGGATGCGCTCCCTTGCTGGGGCACGTGGCCACACACCCCGGCCACTGTGCCTCTGTGTTTAGCGTGTCCGCTCAGACCGGCGAACCGAAACGCGGTTAAGTGGCCGCTTCTCACTGAAAGGTCCGGTACAACTGCAGTGACCGTTAAACAGCGTTGCAGCTGTGGCTGGGGACGCTTGCACGCTTGTGTTTACACAACTGAATGAGTTCGTCGGTGGTGGGACCCAGAACAGAAACACCCTTGGGAGCTCCAGCCACTACTGTGAAAGCTCCTACTTGTACCTAAATTTCGAAGTTTCTACTTCATTAAAAAAAACACACAAAATCAGCATCCTATGCCGGTGACATATTGACTGAAACCCTTGGAAGAGAGGGGAAGGCAGAGGATTTTCTTTGAACACGAAGAAACACACAGGGGAGGGCCCACTTCCGGGCTGCGACATGTTTGTGGCCGAGGTGATGGGTGGCTCTCGCTGCTGAGATTGGGGAGCACGTCTCTCCCCAGAGCCGCTCCGTGAACACGAGCTGACCAGGTGGGTGCTGAGCGGGGGACCCGGTCGCCTGGCTCCTCCTATATGACCTGGGGAGACAGATTTGGGTCGTAAGTAGGGTGTCTTCTCTGTGTTCAGCTCGGGGGGGTCCCATGTCCCCCGTCAAGGAGGACACCAAGGCCCCCTCTGAGCGCCCACCCACATAGATGCCACCGGCCAAACCAGCACATTTTTAAAGTGCATTTTTTGAAAAATGAAATCTCAGATTTGCTGTAAACTCGGGCCAGGGAGGATCTAGCAGATGGGCAATGTTTAAGTTACAAACCTAAGGGAAGCTTTTGCATTTAAAAAAAAAAAAAAAAAACCCCTCTTAAACTGCAGCTCTTAAAATAAAGAAAGATTTTCTGTTTTCCATAGTGACTCACTAAACCTTTATTTAGACAGTTGGTAAAAACACCACATCACATATTTCACATGTTTTTTTTTTTCACTGCTGCAGCTTAAAACAGAATCGTGTTTTTTCTTCTAGAGGGAAGCAGAAATCTACAGTAAGGCATTTTGCCTCTTTTTTTTTTTTTTTTTTTAATGAACCCTAAATGCGTTTTGGAACGGCCCTGCTCCCGGTCAGAGCCGCGGCACAGCACCCTCTGGTGCACATGTTAAGGAGAAAGATTAGGGCTGTTCCGGGGCTTTGTTCCTACGCTGTTCAACATTTCCCAGAGATGAATTTTAATGCTCATTCAAACATACGACAAAAACATAATGATCTGAAATCCATCATCCTCCCGTTCCAGCACTTTCGCGGCCGTGGCTCTTGCGAGGTTGCAGGTCGGCCGCGGGACAGCAAAGGGGGGCGACGGCCGGAGGCCGAGCGCGGCCGGTGCCCCCGCCCCGGGGTCCAGGGGTGCGGGGACGCGCAGGACGCCCCCCGCCACCGCCAGCACCACGACGCCAATCCACAGGGACTCCCAGCTCCCGCCGAGGGAGACGCGGCCGGGCGTCCCGGAGCGTGCTGTGGGGAGAGGCGCACACGGCACGCGCGTGCACGCGCACGCCCCCACGTCCGCGTGCACACACGCACGGAGCGCACCCCCACACCCACCCCCGGCCTCTCCAGCACCTTCCTTTCCCGCGTGCAGAGGCAGTCCCCGCGCACAGCCCGGAGGCGGGCCGGGTGGTGCGGCCTTCTCCGCGCACGGCGCTCGCGCGTGTAGCCCCGTGGCCGGCAAGGCGGCTCCGGCGGCCGCGCGCAAGCCTCGCCGCGGGTCCGGACGGCGGCGTGTGTCCGGCGGCCTGTGGGCGCGGCGCGGAGCGCGTCGGGCCGGGCCCTGCTCCGCCCCGACCCCGACGGCACACGCGTCGGGCCGCGGAGCCCCGCACAGCCGCCTCGGACTCCCGTGACGAGGATGACTGTTGCCCGCTCCTGTCAGAGCCAGGCTCCCGTGTCGCTAGGGACGGACTGACGCCGGACGCTCCGGGACACGATCCCGTGAAAGGACTTGCAGTGACTCCTCTCCTTTGTATGTCGTCTCTTTGGCCAGAAACCTGTATTTTTGTGCAAATACAGAAGTCCTGTGAAGTAGGAAAACTATCCTTTTTCGTCACTCAAGGACTTTCTAGAGGGTTTTAGTGACTACAGAAGACGCTGAGGCCCTTGCAGGGCCCGGCCGCATGGCGTCTGTCGCGCGGTGTGCAAACACGCGGTGCCCCCGTCGGCCGGAGGCGGACGGTGAGAGCCACGGAAGCCGTGAGGGCACTGACGACCTCACGGGCCGCGGCTGCCGCCTCCTGGAGCCGGCTGGCCACCCCAGGAGCCTGAGCGCCTCCACCTCCAGGATTCCATCCAACCGAATCCCACGTTTCTGAGGCAGAAGGGCCCTCGTGGGCCCCCCGCCCCGCGTCCTCGCAGCCTGTGACGCCCATTAGTCCTGTCCCCAAGTCCCCACCACAGCCGGTTTCCCCCGGGATGGCCGAGGCTGCACGGAACCCCCTCGTGATGACGCCGTGCGGACACATGTCATCTTTATATTGTCGCAAAGCTGAGCAGTGACGTCCTGTGACTTCCCTGAGGGTCAGGCGGACTTCACGG
Source organism: Hyaena hyaena (assembly GCF_003009895.1). NCBI lineage: Eukaryota > Metazoa > Chordata > Mammalia > Carnivora > Hyaenidae > Hyaena > Hyaena hyaena. The sequence continues at coordinate 1,688,961 of NW_024080742.1, forward strand.
AAGAGGCTCCTTCTAGAATTTTCCGTGCCCACCCAGCCCCGGGTCTGGAGGGTGCCCTGGTCCGAGCGGTGCTGCGAGAAGAGCTGGGTCCCCTGTCAAGGCACCTGCGACGGGTCCCCTCCACCGCGTCCGAAGCTGCGGTCTCGCCCGGCTCCGTATTCACCTGAGCGCCCTAACGTTTGCCGTCGGGGAAAGAAGCGCTCTTCGAGGCAAGGAACGCGTGTCCCGGGCAGGAGGGAAAGGCGCCGGGGAGATGGGCCCGTCCCCCCACGGTGGTCACAGCCTGACTGCTCTGTCCGGGCCGCGAGCCCCTGTGAGCCCCCCTGGCGTGGGGACCGCGGGAAGTGTGGCCGGCGGGCTTCGGGTGGCGCAGACACGCTCAGCGCCGGCTCCCTCAGGCAGGGGCGAGCACGCGGCCCGAGGCCCGTGCCGCCGGCCGCCCGGCCCCGGGGACCAGGCAGCGGGGGTGGGGCCCCGGCCCCTGTGCGGGGGCCGCCAGGAGCTCCCGAGGCCCGCTCACCCCCGGGCGGGGCCTGGCATGTTCCCGAGGCAGACGTCACGCAGACAGAGCGCACGGAAAATGGACAGTCAGCAGTTAAGCCACTTTTACTTCAACGCTCCGGACGACAGCAGGCTTGACCCCGGAGACCCACTGCGCGTCATCCAGGTGAGCAGTTCACACACAACTCACACCCACAGGCCGCTCACCACCATTTATTCTCACATTTACAATGCATACTCACCACACACAATTCACACTCACAACTCATACACAAAGCCACACATGCAACTCACACCCACAAAACCACTCAGACATGATTCACACAATTCACACCCACAGAGCCACTCACGCAGACATGATTCATACAATTCACACAGACCACTCACACCATTTATTCTCACACAAGGTATACTCACACATCACACACAATTCATACCCACAAAAGCCTACACACACACAGACACACACACACACACACACACACACACACAAATACCCAGGTGATATAATAGTTCAGATTCCAGTGGGCTGGAGGTCAGGAGACCTATCTTTTCTCCATTCAGTAATGTGTTTATTGAGCGCCTACTATGTGCCAGGCACCAAGTGCTGGAAACACAGCAGACAGGAGACATGGGGATGCTGCCCCCAGAGTTTACGTCTCTTGAGAGACGGACTATAAACATTAGAAGACTGCAAACCAATTCTAGCAGAGAATTCATCCTCACACCCCTCGTTTCGAGCCTGCCTGCCAGTGACAGAGTGGATTCTAAGTACAACTGGGACTTGACGTGCATGTCATGCTGTGTGAGGAACCTGCTGCCCGGAGTGCCGCCATCTTCCCTGGCCCAGTTGTGATGACTGGGAGGGAGGCCTGTGCTCTGGAACGGAGGGGAGGCTGAGGAGGGAGACACCCAGACGCAGTGCTGCGTTTGTTTAAGTGCAAGTGCAAACGCCCCACACAGCCGCCCGTTCTTCCCTCTGATCGCTGGTCAGCCAGTTCCTGAAAAGCACCTGGAAAATAATGGCAGGACACCTGTCCGTTAAAGCCCCAAGGCGTCCATGTTACTGTTTGTATATTCATTGATGAGGGCAAACTGTTCGTTATAAAATCTGAAATAATGAGACATCATTACTTAATTGCATCCTTCTTCCTTCGTGTAGAATCTTAGATAGGATTTTAATAAGCCAATATAAAACAATATAGACAGCACCATATATACTCCTATTTAAAAAACACTGTCCTTTCTCTGCAAAACACCCAGGTGGAAGGAGCAGAATGTGATCATTAGGCTGGTTTTGATCACTTTCATCTCTGTAAGAAAAAACAAAAAGTTTTTCCCACCTGAGGAAGGAGGAGACAGGGCTCCGTGTGTGGAGACCCTGGAGTGGGGGATGGGCTCTGTGTGTGGAGACCCTGGAGAGCGGGGGGCGGGCTCCGTGTGTGGAGACCCTGGAGTGGGGGATGGGCTCTGTGTGTGGAGAACACGGCAGGGGCTCTGTGTGTGGAGCTCTCAGGGCTCCTGGATGGTGTTCCCGGTTTGCCTTTGGCCTGAGCCCTCTTGGTTGTATGTGGGGCTTGGCCCCCTCCCTCCCCCCATTCTGGAAGAAGTTCTGTGCTGGCTTCAGCTCTGGGAGAGCCTCTGCTACATCGCCTCCCTTATTCCCTGATGGTGCAGCCTGTACAGCCCTGCATTTGTCCCCAGCCCCGGACCCTCCAGCCCCCTGTGGCTCCCAAGCTTGGCCAGCAGGCTTCCAGCTCCTCCTGGCTGGGAAGGGCGCCGCCTGCCTCGTGGGCTGGTGGCCCTGCGAGGCCAGAAATGGGGTGGCTATGGGTGTGGCCGGGGGGCCCTGGGTCCCGCCCAGGCCCAGGGCAGCCCAATGTGGGGGGTCCAGCGGCCAGCCCTGGGGAGCCTGGAAGCAGGGCCTGGCCTGGCCTCCCCTACAAACCCACGTGGTGATTTACACTCTGTGTCAGCTTGCAGCTGGGCCTCCTTGAGGCCTTTGTGGCTCCCCCGTGGCCATCTTGAATGGCCAAACCAGAGCAGCCATTTGAGGGCCATTTCTTTCCCTCACATAACGCAAGCCACCCGGGAGCCCGCAAGCGGTGGGCAGGAAATAAACCTCAGCCGGAGGCTGTGGCAGAGGCCTGGGCTGGCAGGAAGGCTGCTCGGCCACAGGGAGTCACATGTGCGTGTGGGCAGGTCTGTCCCCAGGTGGCCTTTCCCTATCACAGCTGCCTGGGGGGATGGAGGCGGCACAGGGAGGCGTGTGTGAGCATGAGGGGGGCTGCAGGCCCGCACGGGATGGAGGCCCCTCCCGGCCCGCAGCCTCCGCCTCCGTGCTCTTCCTTGGGGTGCTCTTTGGAATGGGGGTGACGACAGCACCTCCCAGGGTTGTGGGGACGAGGCAGGAGGCAGGTGCTGGCAAAGCCTTTGCATAATAAATGTCAGGTGGCAGACGAGCGGAACCATGACCTTTAATGTTCTCTCTGCACTTTGTTTTGGGAGGTGCCCGGCTTGCACGTGGCCCCTTGGCCACACTGTCCTGTGTAGGTGGAGCGCCGTCCTTAGTCACCTCCCTTAATCATGGTTTTAAGAACGGTCTCCGCACCTTGTCCCCCACTTCTCTCAGTGCATCTTGAAATGCAGGGACAATCAAAAGGCCTCTTGAGCACTAAGAACAGACCAGGCTCCTGGGGTGGAGGGAATGGACCCCGGATTCCCAGGAGGAACCAAGTGAGTTTCCAAAACCTGCACTTGTCAGGTGGGCCACATCCGTATCACAAGATGAGCCAGACTCAGGCTCTGCCGTTCGCATGCTCAGTGGTGATTTCTGCCTCCTGATGACCCATCACTGAGGGCGGTTGAGAAGAACAAACGCAACAGTGTTTACAAAGCACTAATCCAAACATTCAATAGATGGTAAATAGTCTTGCTTTCATGATAAATATTTGCAAAATTTGCTTTTCTTTGACCTTGACTTGTTGCTATGGAACTGAACTCCGTTCATAGAACCATCTCTTTTTGAGGCTGCTCACCTTTGCTTTGATTTTTCAAAAGAGTTGGCAATCCCACCAAACCTTGTAAAATGAAAAGTGTAGTGCAAACTCGAAGTGTTTCCCAGACACACCCAACTCCCTGGCAATGTCGTTTGGGGATTCTGATCCCAGAGCTGAGCTGTCTGAACACCCAGTGTTCACCTTGACAGCACCTGCTGCGCCAGACACACAGCCCCCCTTCCGGGATGACCCTCTACCCACGCGGGTTTTTTTTAAATGTTTATTTAGTTTGAGAGAGAGTGTGTGAGTGGGGGAGGGGCATAGAGAGAGAGAGAGAAAGAATCCCAAGCTGGCTTGCTGCTGTCACACATTGATACGGGGCTCAAACCCACCAACTGTGAGATCATGACCTGAGCCAAAATCCAAAGTCAGATGCTCAACTGACTGAGCCGCCCAGGAGCCACCTCCCCCCAACACAGGTTTAAGACAGGCAGAATGCCGTTTTTTTTTAGATCAGATGCCATTGATGAAGGAGGGGGGAGGCAGGGGATTAAAGTTGAAGAAAAAGAAAGACCTGAAAAGTGGTTGCTGAAGGAAACAGGAAGAGCCTGGTAAAAGGCACAAGCTTTCAGCTGTAGGATGCATAAGGCCGGAAGATCTCATGTAGAACAGGGTGACCATATGAATTCACTGGGAGAGTGTAACTTAGAGATCTCACACAGCAGAAAAGGTAAACATCAAGGTGATGATGTGCTAACTAATATGAGGAATCTTCCAGAATGTATACATATATCAAGTCATTACTTTGTACATTTTACATGTCTTACAATTGTATTTGTTAGTTATATCCCAGGGAAGCTGGAGGTAGCCGTGGGGGGAGGGGGGAGAGAAAAGAAAGACCGTGGAAAAAATTGGGAGACAAATTATTTTTTTCTTTCCAAACTTATCTGATCTTGAAGATAACAACCAAGTATAAATGAATTGTGTTTGCACTAATAAAATTTCCATTCACCCCCGAATTTTGACCAAGTGGAGGAGAGGATGGGGAGAGGGGCGGTTGATGAAGGTTACCAGCCATGTAAGGGCTGGGCTGGCCAGAAGCCCTTCATCCCATAAGGACGCCAGGGGAGGATGGCTGGTGGAGGAGGAAAGGTGGAGAGACAAATCAGAGGCTGCTTGGACAGCAGAGGGGAATCAAGAAAAGAGAGGCAGAATAAAAACAACTAAGGTGAGAAGTAAGAGCCTTTATCAGGAAATAAAATGATGTTTGGGTTTGCTTCAAAAAAACTTTTCAGAGTCTGTGACTCCCTCTCTCTCTGACCCTCCCCTGCTCACGCTCTCTCTCTCTCTCTCCTAGAAATAAATAAAACATTTTAAAAATTAAAAAAAAAAAAAACTAACACAGGGTGGGGACATGGAGGAGGGGGTGGCAAAGAGGGCGAGACAGGGTGGCCGTTTGGGGACACGGTGATGGGTACCTGGGGACGCATTACACAGTCCTGTCTACTTTGTAAGTTTGAGAATTCTCTGTTTAAAAAAAAATCCGAGGGACCTGGGTGGCTCAGTCGATTAAGTGTCTGACTCTTGATTTCAGCTCAGGTCATGATCTCATGGTTCACAAGATCGAACCCCATGTTGGGCTCTGTGCTGATGGCATGAAGCCTACTTGGGATTCTCTCTCTCCCTCTTTCTCTGCCACTCTCCATGCTGGTGCACTCTCTATCTCAAAATAAAGAAACATAAAAGAATCAGATTATCCTAGGGAAGCGAGGGAGTAGCCCTCAGGGACTGCCCTCACTTCTAAGCCGGCTGCACAGTTTGAGGGTTCCCAGGACTTTGCTTGGGTCTGACGATTTGCTAGAAGAACTCACAGGACTCACTGAAAGCTGTTCCACATGCAACTAGGGTTCGTTACAGTGAAAGGGCACAGGATAAAATGTGCCAAGGGAAGAGACGCCCGGAGCCAGTCCAGAGGAGACCAGCACATCCAGCTGTCTCTCCCAAGGATGTGTGACAGCACACATGGAGTATCACCAGCCAGAGGACATCACTCAAGCCCCGGTGTCCAGATATTTTATGGGGGTTGATAAGTAGACATCGCTGAGTGCCCACCCGTCTGACCTCGCAACCCCAACCACTCTGGAGGTCAAGCACATACCCTGTGGCCTGAAGCCCCCATCATAACTCACGGTGCTAGACTCCCTAGCGAGTCCAGATCCTCAGGTGAACAAAGATCTTCCTTCTAGACATCACTTCCCAAGAGACGAGGGCAAAAGTCAGATGACATATTGGGTAAGGTCAATTCTCCACTGCACGAGTCTGGTAAGTTTTGAACTACACCCCAGCAGAGAGGCCTGAAGGCCTTTAACTGGGGCTGGGGGGAACGGGGCTGGGGGGTCATGTCTTCTTGGTGGTCTGCACCATTACAATGGAAGCAGATTTTTTTTTCTAAACGTTTTATCCATTTCTAGGAGAGAGAGAGAGCACGTGAGCAGGGGAGGGCCAGAGAGAGAGGGAGTCACAGACTGAAACAGGCTACAGGCTCTGAGCTGGCAGTCAGCACAGAGCCCGACGCGGGGCCCGAACCCACGAACCGCGAGATCATGACCTAAGCAAAAGCCAGACGCTCAACCGACTAAGCCACCCAGGTGCCCCAACAATGGAAGCAGATTTTTAACCTATGTTTCAAAGCAAATGTTATGTGTTTTCCCAAATGTTATGGGTTGAATTGTGTCCCCCACAAATTCACGTGCTAAAGTCCTAACCCCCAGGACCTCAGAATGAGACCTTATATGGAAATAGGGTCTTTACGGATGCCTCTGTAAAATGAGGTCATTGGGATGGTCCCTGGTCCAGTGGGGCTGGTGTCCTGCTAAGAAGAGAGAGGTGTACACAGATGCACATACGGAGAATGCCACGTAAAGATGAAGGCAGGAATCAGGGTGAGGTGTCCACAAGCCAAGGACCCCTAAGAACTGCGGGCAAACCAGAAGCTCAGGTAAAGCCTTCAGCCCATTCCCCCTCCCAACCTCGGAAGGAGCCCGCCCCGCCGGGACCTTGGCCTCTGACTTGTGGCCTCAGGAACTGGAGAGGATAAGTTTCTGTCGATGAATCCACCGGCCTTGTGGCATTTGTTACAGCGGCCCCAGCAAATTAATACACCAAACAGCATTCAACTTACTGAACGGATCCATGGCTGTGAAACCGTGTTTGAAACCACTGAGCGAGACAATTTCTTCCATTTATGTGGGAGGAAGCTGATACCCAGACACACAAAAAAGACAGATGCGGAACAGGAGCCTCGTTCTGCTTTGTGTCCACTGAGGCGTCAGCGTGATGGAACTTTTCTTCTGTGAGCTTTGAAATTTCAGCTTGCGGACCGCCTAAGCACCTTCTGCTCTTTGTGCATCAACACAGATGCGGAGAGGAATTGCTGTAGTCCAAGTGAGAGGACGCTCCCTGAGCGCCAGCGATTAGAGCGACAGTGGGGCAAGCGGCTGAGGGGTCCCGGGGTCAACGCCATCAGGGTGGGCTGAGAATGGCAGGTCAGCACACGGGTCCTCGGCCTCTCTGCCTAAATGTATTCCTAGGTATTTTATTCTTTTGGATGTTATTCTAAATGGGATTTTCTTAATTTCTTTTTCAGGTAAGTAGTGTATAGAACTGCCGCTGATTTTTGTATGCTGATCTCATATCCTGCAACTTTACAAGATTCACTCAGTAGTTCCAACAGCTTTCTGTGGTGTCTCTAGATTTCTCCATATGTGAGATCATGGCATCTGTAAGCAGCCCGTGTTACTTCTTTCTGACTTGGAAGCCGGTTTGTTCTTTTGCCTGCCGAGTCCCTGTGGCCAGGACTTGCAGTGCAGGGGTGAGGAGGGGGGAGGAGCCGGGAGAGCACGTGCTCTCCTCTCACCCTCATCTCGGAGGGAAGGCCTCCATCTCTGCACCAGTGTGGCGTTTGCATACTGTCTACAGCTGCTTTTGAGGCACAGCGGCAACACTGAGTAGTTGTGGCAGAGACCATCTGGCCCACAAAGCCTAAAATATTTACTGTCTGGTGCTTTGTAGGAAGAAGCGACCCTGTTCTAAAGCACTGCAGCACCCACACTGCCTGAAAGCTGCCCCATGTCGTCCGCTAGGAGCATACCGCCTCTTCAGGAGACGGCAGCGGCCTTCGAGCCCAGCACCTGCCCCATTCTCTTCTCTCTCCCCACACCGAGCACCAGCCCTGCCTTGCACGGACACCAGTAAACGCTGGATGGAGAGGTGGGGGTGGATGCATCAGTGTCAAAAGAAGGAAAGCATCACTGCCCAACCCCTTCCCTTTAGCACAGAAGGTGAGCTGTGTGGAAAAATCACCAAAAACTAGTCACCCTTTTGCACGACACGGAGTTGTTGATGGAGATGGAGGGGTAGGATTCTGCGTGGTACTCAGGAGAGGTGGGGGGTGTATACCCACGTGCTTTTCATAATCAGGGATGAGTGAGTTTTGGTAAAATAGTTATTTTCTGATTGACGTGCACAAAGATTTGAATGAAGCTTTATCTTCATGTCTGATTGATCTTTCATGGGCAGCAACTTTTCATATTTTAGCACGAAAAGGTGTCAGTGACCCAAAACCAAATGATTTCCAGACGTCCTGGAGGTGTTATTTGAGGGCTTTACTGTAAGGCCTGCAGGTCACCAGATAAATGGACCCCCTTCAATTGTGGCTTTAAAGTTTCGTTTTTCATAACTGAGTTTTCTTAAAATGAGTTCTGCCCACGTGAGCTCTTAAAATGAGTTCTGTATTGAAACCCTAACAGGAAAAACCTATTTTCTATCGAGTGAAATTAAAATATTTCTTCTACTTTTTTTAATTGCAGAACTAGGATTTATAAGGAAAATGAAACTTTTTTTTTTACCATTAACAAACAAGAAGCATGTATCTTTTAAGTGGAAGTGGATAATCACTTTCCAAAACAAGTTGCAATAACATCCCATCAACAGCCTATAAATATAACCTCTTCTCTTATCCTTGTAAACAGTGTAACCTAAGTAGTTATATACATTATATATAATGCTCTAAAAAAATAGTCATTTGAAAAAAACGTATTATATATATGACAATATATATAGTGTATAGACAGTAATATATATATAAATACACACACATATATAACATCGATGTTTGAGATGACATTTCTAAGACATTAGATGTTATATACGTTATATATAATGCTCTATAAAGTCATTTGAAAAAAGCCAGTATACGTAATATGACTATATATATATATAAACACACACATATATATACACACACCGTATATATGGTAATATATACACATATATATAAAACATTAATGTTTGAAACAGCATTTCTAAAATATTAGATGTTATATGCATTATTATGATGCTCTAAAACATAAAGTCATTTGGAAAAAATAGTATATATAACATGAGTATATATATAGGGTGTATATTTAGTAATATACATACATATACCCACACACATACATATAACATGAATGTTTGAGATAGGATTTCTAAAATATTAGATGCTATATACATCATATATAATGCTCTAAACCATAAAGTCATTAAAAAACAGTATATATAATATGACTGTTTATATTATTATAAGCACACACATATAAAACATGAATGATTGAGATTGTATTTTAAAAATATTAGGTGTTATATACATTATATATAATGCTCAAAAAAGTAGTCATTTGAAAAGATAGTATACATAATATGACTATATATAGTGTATATACAGTAATATATATACATATATAAAATATTAATGTTTGAGATGGCATTTCTAAAATATTGGATATTGTATATGTCATATATAATGCTCTAAAAAATAAAGTCATTTGAAAAAATACCAGTATATGTAATATGACTATATATAATAGATATATAGTGTATACATATTATATATATATTATATACATACACACACATATAAACATATAAAACATCAATGTTTGAGGTGGTATTTCTAGAATATTAGATGTTATGTACATTATATATAATGTTCTTTTTTAAATTCTTTTTAATGTTTTTATTTATTTCTGAGAGAGAGAGAGAGCATGAGCAGGGGAGGGTCAGAGAGAGAGGGAGATACAGAATCTGAAGCAGGCTCCAGGCTCTGAGCTGTCAGCACAGAGCTCAACGTGGGGCTTGAACCCACAAACCGTGAGATCATGACCTGAGCAGAGTCGGACGCTTAACCAACTGAGCCACCCAGGTGCCCCTGTAATGTTCTAAAAAGTAAAGTCATTTAGGAAAAAAGAACCCAGTATACATGACTATATGACATATATGTATAGTGTGTATATTGTAATATATATTATACACACATGTATAAGACATCAATGTGTGAGAAAGCATTTCTAAAATAGTACATGAAGTTGTGCATACTTCTACATGTTCATTGGCTAGCTTTAATATTCTGTTCATTTTTCCATTGAGTTCTTTGTATTTTTAATTAATTTTAACAGCTCTTTATATATGTGGCAGTTAACTCTTTGTAACACGTGTTGCAAATATTTTCCTGTTGTTGTTTATCTTTTCACAGTTTTAATGGTGCTCCTTCCTATAGAGAGACTTAACCACTTCTTTTTTTTTTTTTATTTTTTTATTTTTTTTTTATTTCTAGGAGAGAGAGAGAGAGAGAGACAGCGTGAGCAGGGGACGGTCAGAGAGAGAGAGGGAGTCACAGACTGAAACAGGCTCCAAGCTCTGAGCTGGCAGTCAGCACAGAGCCCGATGCGGGGCTCGAACCCATGAACCGTGAGATCATGACCTAAGCAAAAGTCGGACGCTCAACCGACTAAGCCACCCAGGCGCCCCAAGACTTAACCACTTCTGTAGTCAGACCTCTCAGTCTTATTCTCCTTGACTCCTCGATGTTATATTTTGCTAGGAAAGGACCTCTTTCTAATATTATATATAATTCTTCTTGTTTTTGAGTACCTTTATGATTTACTTTATTTTTGTGTGAAGAGTAAGAAAAGAGTCTCGCTTCACATGTTCCCAACGGGTATCTGTTCATCTCAGAGTAGCGACAAGCTCTGACCTTTCACGCAGCCCTGATTCTGGCCTGTTGTTCTAGGTCTTATGCTGAATCATGATGTTTAGTCGCCTCCCATCATAGGTCTTCTTTCAGAGTCCCTGTCGTAGCCTGGGAATGGCATCAGTGGGGAGGGCTTAGCAATGGCTCAGCTAAGAATGGCCAGCTCAGGGTGCCGGAGAGCATTTCAGAGCCAGGCCTGGGGCCGAGTTTTGCTGTGTCTGGGAAATTCCTCCTGTAATCCATGCTGCTTCCTGTCTGATGCGTGAAGGACCAACGTGATCCAGGGCTAATGAGCTGCTGCGTGTTTCTCTTGCAATAAGGCCCAACAATCACATGAGCAAGACCTGGGCTTGCTCATGAGGAATGGCCCTTAGTGGTCAAAGGAGATGCTTTCACCCAACATTTTAATCAAACCTCTGCATTTGGTTGAGTCAGAGAAGCTTCTAGTTCCACATGAGCTGCTCAAACAGCCATGTGAAGGCCCAAGGACAAGAAAGCAGAGCATGGGCCACTCCAGGGCAGACACTGGTCACCCTGTGGCCTCTCAAAGACAACTGGAGCCCGCACTGGCCCCTCCACCCACAGCTCCCAACCCCACCACCCTATAGGCCCTCCTCACCCTGCCCTCCGGCACTGACTTCTGTGTCACAGCTGGAAGGATCTCACTGGCCGTTTCTCTGCCTGGCTTCCTACCCTTGAGGCACCATGAAATCGGTGCCCACTGAAAGAGCAGAGGTGGGCAGACCCAAACTTAAACAATGTGGGACGTGGCTACTAGTGCTGTGTTTGAATCGTGTCTTGATAGACCGTTGAGAGAGGGAAGTGAAGCAGCTGGACAGGTCTGGTGGTGCCATTCCTTCTGGCTGTCCCCAGCCACCACCCCCAGCTACCCGACTTGCACGGGGAGCCCAGTATCCCTCCCAAGGCAGCCCCTGTGGGTGGAACCAGCTATATATCCCTGGGCTGCCTGCTTGCTGTGACACGTGGGGCCACATTGGAGATGCCCAGGCTTCTGAGAAAATCATGCCCAGCCACCTCTGTCTGCTACACCAGATGCCTCCCAACAGGGCCTGGTGGTGTGTCCCCACCCCCCAGGTCCCTCCAGGCCAAGGAGTGGGGGGCATGGCAGTGAACGTGGACGTGGTCTTGTGTGTGGGTGTGAGTGTGCTATAGCAGTGAGAAGGAGATGGTCCTGGAAGCAGAGTCAGAGCCTGAGGAACAGCCGTAGCCATAGGCTGTGAGCTGGGCACTCATCATATGACGGACGAGGGAACGAACGGGGTGGACGATTTTCTCCAAGACCTGGAGGCCATATGTCAGGAGGCCTGGAGTCTAGGCTGGTTCAGGGGTTTTCCTTCCACACCAGTGAGTGAGCAACACCACGCAGACGACTAGAGGGAAAGTCTCAGAAACATCCGTGGAAGAACATCCCGCTGGTTGCAGACGTGTTCCCAGGCAGCCATGACACAGGAATCCGAAAAGCAAAATGGGACCTGGTTGCTTCTGACCCTGGACTTGCAGCCAGCATCGAGGGCATGAGTTACGGTGTCCTCTCCTGCGGGTACTCGCCTGTGGGGGCGGCGCAGACAGCATGCTGTCCACACGTGTAACTAGGAAGATGGCGGTTTCTTTCAGTCCTGCATGCAGGGAGGGGCCCACGGCTCAGTGTGTAACCGTGAACGAGGCCGGGCTACTGATCCCTTACACATGGCGCTGTGTTGGCGCCTGAGTGTGGATGTGCACACAGCTTGTCTTTCCTCATGGGGTCACAGTCTATTCTGTTATCCTGCCAGTCACTGTGGAGGCAGGACAGATGTGGTTCGTGGTGTGGGCAGGGCACACCAGGGGCACCATCAGTGAATACAGGTTAGCCTTAGGAGTAGAAATGAGGCTGTAAGCATGTCCTCATCCCAAACCTGTCCCCCTTCTGCCACTTCTCTGCTGCCCAAATGAAAGATGTGGCTGGGAGACCATACCAAAATAGGGAGGTCCCCAGCTCGCCACATGAGAGCAGCTGGGAACTCTGGCTCCTTACCTTGGACTACGGGGGAAGATGGCGCCCTCCTTGGCCTAGACCCTGGGCTGTGGCTGGAAGGAAGCCCCCATCTACTACTGCACTGTTGGGGTAATTCTCTGGGTCTCACTCTGTAGACCCAAGTATTTACTTTTACCTCTTTTCAGTGTATAGAAACATTACTTCATGGTTTTATTTCTGTTGAAAATGACCACATGCAATACCATTGCCTTGAAATAGAATATTCCATGACCACCATGATAAGGAGTTTAAAACTGTTGCAGGCCAGTGAAATGTGATTGTATCAAAGTCCAGAAATAATTCTAAGATGGAGAATAAACTACTTGGAAGCCACATTTCTAGAGGATCACAGATGGTAATATATAAACCACTGAAGTAAAGTTCAAGTGGTGTGTAAATGTCACCAGGTCCATGATATTAAAATTGCCATTTTATAGCATGCGTCGTTTGGGTGGAGTTCATGATTATTAAATCTTGGGTAGCACCGGTCAACACGTTTGGAATGTGAGATTCCCGTGTGGGACTGTGTGGATGCATTACCCAGGCTGCCTCACTCCCATCCAGGGGTTCGGTGAGCCAGGGCCCTTGCTGGGTGGGACATGCCAGCAAAGGGGACCAGCCTGCCTTCTAGGAGCTGCTCTCTCAGGGGAGAGGGCAAGACCTTACTCCTCTTTGCAGCAGGCAGAGTGCTGCGTTTTCTGCCTGGACTGTCGGGGCCAGCAGCACAGTGCCCACGCCCAAGCCAATCACTTGGTTTGTTCTTTTTGTACAGATAGAACTGGCTAATTCGCTCCCTTGTAATCTGACAAGCATTTATTGAGTATCTATTTTAAAGGCTGTGTTTGGTCATTGTCACCCATTATTTCCCAGTGGAAAACCATGAGGACAGAAAACAGACCCAGTAGACTGGAATATAACACTTCTGGTTTTCACAAATATAAATCAAGTCCCCAGTGGGGTTGCAATGGTGCATAAATGGTGGAAAGCATCTGCCACAAGTGTTTCATACAATGTTCACTCAGCCCCTTGGGGAGGGTGTCCCTGTGCATATAAGTGGGTGCTGAGAGGTAGTGACTCCAGCTGCTGAATTCAGACACTAGCCACGGAGCGGTCCACAGGCCAGCTGGGTCCACTGAGGCTTGAGAACACAGGTGGAAACCTGTCTACCCACAAGACGCTGGGGACGCCTAACACAAGACACCTGTAGGTGACATGAGACACCTTGTTGACTTCACACTTACCATGTGCAAGGAAAACACTGCAGATGGACCCTGACCCCGGGCAGCTCATCACCCAGGAAGAATAGGAGGTCCCCTCCTCCCACAAGAGACACAGACACACAGCCCCCGAGACACAAGAGGAGAAATGTGCCCTGACTTCCGGCTGAGACCCATCGAGTGTGTATTTCATCCTCCCTGCATTGGAAGATCCCCAGACGATTCCCAAACAGCCAAGGTGGGTGAATAGCTGGAACCATGGCCCTCGGGTGTATTCTCATCTGGCTGTCCCACGTAAGAAAGGCTCTGCAGGTTTTGAGCATATTTTTGATAACCTATTATTTTCACCATTTTCCATCAGGCTTTAGATACAATGAGAAGGGTGGAGAGTTGTGTAAAATACTTGAGTCTCTCTTGTAAATAAGACACTGGTTTTTCCAGAGTGGCCCGCGCTGAGTGGTCCCTCCTCCCTGATGGGTGTCGTGCTCCTCGGGCCCCTGGGCGTGGCCGCCCACACAGGACACTGCACCTGGAGCTGTGCACCACTTTCCTGAGAACGCTGCAATGCCACCCGCCTACTCAGGGGACACCGAGCAACAGAGGCCCTCAGTCACAAAGCAGAGGGGTGATCACAGACTCATGTCTAGTGGTGTGGTTTAATTTTTCCACCTGACGTGCCCCAGTGGGGACAGACACAATTCTGTCATCCTTCCCCAGGGGAGACAGAGAATGTCTTGGGGGAAGTTTGGTGATAAACCATCCTGTAGACCAACTGGGAGAGAAGGTTCATTTCTTTTTAAAAAAAATTTTTTTTAACATTTATTCATTTTTGAGAGACAGAGATAGAGTGCAAGCAGGGGAGGGGCAGGGAGAGGAGAGACACAGAATCTGAAGCAGCTCCAGGCTCTGAGCTGTCAGAGTCGGATGCGGGGCTCGAACCCACAAACCAAGAGATCATGACCTGAGCCGAAGTTGGACGCCTAACCGACTGAGCCACCCAGGCGCCTCCAAGATTAGCTTCTGATGCGCTTGCCTGGCCTCCTCTGCCCGGTGTTGCAAGGTGGATTCCACTCGACCTCCCACACATCCTTTGTCCCCTGTGGTCACCTCCTCAGAGCAGAACTGTGGGCTTGGGTCTCATGTGCACACAGCTTGGCTGGGTTTTCCTAATAATGGGGACAGCACCAAGGTGGCGGGTCAGCAGGGGCAGCCGCGAGTAGGGCACCTGGGCCGTGGGGACCTTGCTTTCCAAGTGGTCTTGGCTCACAAGAGGAGCTGTCCTGGCAGCACTGATGACATTTATAGATCTTCCTTCCGTTGCCACCTGACTCTTATTATGAGCCTGTACTGACGTCAGTAATAAACAATAATAAGATTGTAAACTACTGCTCTTTATAATAAAATTATGCTCCTTTGACATATTATAAATCTAATAGCTATTACATCAGCACCCATAACTATATATCATGGCTTACCTTTTAAATATACACAGGGTATTATATGGCCCAACCGAAACCGCCAGATTTATTATTACTGGTTAGCCCCAACCTTTATTACGTCACAAATGACTAATCGGTGAAAAACGAAGAGAAATGTGATTGCAGAGATGATCTGTCCCAGGGCTCAGGGGAGGGAGGGACCCGGATGGCAGACACCTCGCAGGCCCTCACTGGCCCCCCGGGCTGCCACATTTGCCATCTCAGTCCGGAGATGTTTCTGGGAGCTGCCGGAGGCTCACACAACGTGTCCTGAAGGCAGCTGTCACACTGTGCACTCCTGATGCGCAATCAACAACTTCTATGCAACCGGTCAGCTCCTAAGTTCCCTTCCACAAGTCACTGCTTCCTGGACGGGGGCCTCCCCCACCGCGAGATGGGCCTCCCACCCGCGACAAGACCCCTCCATGCCTAGGCCCCTCCACCAGAGACCCCTCCACGCAGAGACCCCTCCACGCCGCACTGGTGCCCACATCTTTGTTTTCAGCACATTCATGAGAAGGGCCAAAGGAATGGGGTGACAATAGCCGAGGACCAAAACAGCGGAGCCAAGATATTTCGTGGGATTATTATTAATAATCACGTTGACATTTGGGGACGCTTATTACAGGCGCTAAAATGCTCCACTGACAACCTCCACAGCACCCCTAGTATCTCCCCCAATGCCAAGGGCTTGGGGCAAGGGGAGGGGACATTGCAGTTTCCAGGAGGAAAACCAAGCCTAGTCACACTGAGAAGTCACTCAAGGCTGCACCTCGAACAGGAAAATCCGGCAACGCTCTGGTGCCCCATCCGGACCTGCTCCACCCAGGCCGCCTGCAGGCTGTGGGGACCAGCGATGCCCACAGGGTCCTCCAGAGATCGACCGGGGCCTGCGTCCCCCACAGCGCGGGTTGGGGTCGGAGCTGAGCTCCCGTCCTCACGGGCACGCACGCAGGGGTCACACACGGCAGGTGTGACCGTGGGGGGAATGTTGGCTCTAACGGGAAAACGGCATTGTGCCGACTCTTCCTGAGACTGGGAAGCCCACGGAGTGAGACTTCAGGTTTGGCACCTGCTCCAGAACCTTCTTGATGAAAAAAAGGTTGTCTTCATTAAGAGCGTTAATATTCATGCGGCATGGTAATTTTGACACAGAAAAGGTCTCTGTAACCTTTTCTTGTGTGAGAATTTTTTACTTCTCAAGGAAATTACAGTCCAGCAATGACTTAATTAATGCTGGCTTTCTTCGGCAGGTTTGAGGAGCTGTCAGTTTGGGCTTGAGGATCTGTCACCGGGAGCGGCTGGGGCTCGGGGAGGGAGGGGACCGGCCGGCCGTGGGCTCCCGCACTGGGGGGCACCTTCCCACATTCGTTTTAATTTAGCGGCCAGCTTTCCCTAATGCCGGGTCATTTATTATTGGGACGGAGGGCACAGCTTGAATTAATAATCCATTTTTCACCCGGCATATTTATTATTTTTATTATAATGACTTCGTTCCTAATCCGTTTGGCTCTGGTAAATTTGGGCGAGGACTGGCACAGTGGGTGGCTGGGTCCCTACGAGCAGCTGCCCGCAGCCTTCTGGGCGGGAAGGGAAACTGTCCTCATCCCTAAAAACCCTTAGCGTCCCCAGAAAAGAGGGTCCAACAGAGGAGAAGCCAGAGAGCCCAGCCCGAAGCGGGGTGGGGGGGCACCTGCCAGCACCCTTGTGAGAACTGGCTGGGGGAGGGCGGCTGGGGCAGGGCTGGGACCCAAGCACAGGGACCCACTCACAGCTGGCACGGGTCACCTCTGCCGCCCTGAGCGGCCACCGGCTAAGGCCGTCCCGCGCACTCCCCCCCCCCCCCGCCTCATTCTGTTGCCATCTGGGGCCAGTGTGGACGCTGTGGTGTGGAGTTTCTGCTGCTTATGGGGCTGCCTGGGAAGGGGCACGCCACACGGAGACTAGCAGAGCCTGACCCAGCTCACCCAAGAGCCGCGAGTCATAAAGGGAGGGAGCAGAGAAAACACGGCGCACATCCCTCTAACGGCCGTAAATCCACGCCCGCACACCCACTTCGCTCCAGCCGAATGGGGCCCATCGCCATCTGCCGACCTGTCCCTCGGTTTTTATTTCCAGGAACACTGACGATGGGTTGGAGCGTCATTCTCCAACATCCTCCACATTGAAATATGGAAGACGAAGCCGTCCCAAGAGCTCCTAAGAGGCAGATGGCTTTGGGACAACAGGATTCTCCAATATCACAGGCAAGAAAGAAGCTTCCAGAACACACAGGCCTGAGGCCAGCCTCCTGGCACTCAATTCAGGATGGAAAAGACGTCTGATGCTTCAGAGGTCCAAAGGGAGAAGAGCAGGAGTGAAAGGGGAAAGGTCAGTCTCCAGCTGCAGGGGATAAATCAGAAGCGCTCCTGTCACCGGGACGGGCCACAAGCCCCGCACATAATTTAGAGCCAGCCCCCAACGTCCCCCCTGCCTCCCCGAACAGAAACCAGTGACTCCATTAGCCAAAAGGATTCAACACTGGGCCGGGGAGGAGAAACAGTATTTCAGACATGTGTGCATTGCGTCCGCCGGGTCTCCTCTGAATCCCACTCAGTGCGGAAGGGGAGAGGCTGGCAAGGGTGGGATGAGCCTGTGCTCTGACCGGCCGCCCCCCTACCCCGGCCAGTACTGTGTCCCGGGTACAGGCAGCTGGACGGGCGGGCAGGCCCAGCTGGTGGGGCCAGCTCTGGGGGCCAGTGTCACCTTGGACGCAAAGCCGGTCCCCAGACTCCTGGGACTAAACGGAGGCGTCACAGTTCAAGCGGAAACACCGGCTCCCCAGGGCCCCGCTGCAGACTCGAATCTACGTTCTTTCAACATGGTGCAAAATCTTCCCAGGAGGAAGGAGGGCTCTCCCTGCCCCTCTAGCTGTGCTAAGCTCCCCAGGAAACAGAATCGTGAGCAGCACAGAGGTGGCAGAGCCCCTCCTTGCTGCAGGGCAGTGTCCGGCCGCGAGATCTTTTCCAAGAGCAGAGGATAAACAAGACATCTTGTACCTCGAATAGCATTAGGCATCACCAAGTACAACAAGTAGTCTTCACCGCCGGGGCACAGCGAAGCCGGCCGGGGCCCAGGAACGTGTTCCCATCCACGGCAGCAGACGGCACTGGAGCCAAAGAGAAGGCATGGAAGATTCCAGGCCCTTGATGGAGGCGGAAAAGGCCCTGCCAGGGTCTCGGGTTCTCTGGGAGAAGGAGAGGTGGGTGGTGACGTGTCTACAACAACATAAATACACATAGTGCGTAGGTGCATCGGAGAATATCTCCTGCGCTCCGGAGAGAGAGCCAGGGACCCGGCCGTGTTTCCAAGTATCATATTTACTGGTTCGTGACGGGACTGCCAGCACGAGAAACACCAGCAGAGTCCGTGTTAGGGCAGAAGGAGATCCCGCGCACCCAGCAAGGGCCACGGGGCCACGGGCACGCCCGCTGTGCGGGACTCTCTCCCCCGTGTGTCAATAAGAGGGACAAGAGGCGAGCCAGGCAACCCAGGACCTAGGACACATTTTCAGTAACGGAGGCGCGGCCGTCACTCGCCACTCGCCAGCTGGTGGGGGGCCTCTCCGGCCGGGCGGATGAGGTGCAGTCCAGGGACCGATGCACCAGAACCAGCTGCCCGCCCCCCCGGGCGACGCGGGCATCCCTCCTGTGGCAGGTCCGAATTCTGAGAGGTGGGGAGCCCGTGGTCCCTGGTGTCGGGCCAACTCCACACTGCGATGTGGCCTGGAAAGTGGCTGGAGGCCCGCAGGGGACAGCAAAGGAGTCACCGCAGGGCAAAGACAGCACAGGGCGGGGAAGGGGAGGAACTGTCCCAGCAGCTCCTGCCTCGCTGTGGGGGGCACGTTGCTCCTTGCCGACCCCCATTTTCCTACTAAGGAGCCTCAGTTGTGTCCAGGTGTCACGCACAGATCTCGGAGCAAATCGACTTGGTACTTACGCCCCCCTTCCTCCAGCGGGTGAGACCACAGGGGAGGTGGGCTTGTCCCCCAGCCCCAGGAGTGGTTACAGTCGGTCCAGATCCACCAGCGACTGGCCCGGGAGCAGGGGCGCGCGTGGACCAAGGGGCCGTGAGGGGAAGTCTCCCAGAGATTCTCTTATGAGGCACGGTGAGGGGGCGCCCCCTTCGTCCTGCCCCGTCTTCCCGTGAGGGTGTCCCGACGGCGAGGTGCTGGGATGACGGCACAGGACACGAGCAGCCCCCGTCCCTCGGGACCATGCTACCCCTGCAGGCGGAGCCCCGAGGGCGCCGGGTCATGTGGCCGCAGAGACAGCTGGCCCACACGGCCCAGGAGCGCAGACGCTGCTGGTGGCCGGGGACCCGGGGTCACGGGCGGGGGGCTGGCTGGGGCCCCCGGAGGAGGTAACCCCGAGCAGCTAGAAAACTTGAGGGACACAGGAGAGCCAGGCCAGAGGCTCCCAAGGTGGAAGAGCAGACCCAGAGCAAAGTCGGGAAGACCCGCCCCCACAGGACCCACGGGGCGTGCAATGGTGACCCTCGGGGACAGAGCTGCCAGTGCAGCAAACCCCCCACCCCCAGAGGCCAGCAGGGGCAGAGCTCCCAGCTCAGGGGGCTTGTCGGCAGCAGGATGGGGCTCTGTGAGCTCAGGAGCGAAGCAGGCCCACTGGACCCCCCCTCCTATCTGTAAGGCCACCCACCTCGCCCCAGAGCACTGGGTCCCCCGGGGGCACAATACGGGCTCCTTGCTGCCACTCTGACAGCGTCTGAAAGGCCTTCTATTCGTTTTTCATTTTGTGGCTGCAGTTGTGGGTTTTCTTTCTTGAAACACAGAGTGAGTGTGAGTCCGGAGGCCAGGCGTGAACCTCCGGGCCCTTCGAGGCCCCGACGGCTGCCCCGCCGAGTCTCAGAGGCTCCCTGGGGCTCCTGCGTGCGGCCAGGCCTGCCCAGCGCTCAGGGCTGGGAGGGGGCGGCCGGGGTCACCTTACCCCCCGCCGGGACAGCAAGCGGCACCCAACCAATGACGTGAATGACAGGAACCACCGCACGAACCCCGCTGCTGACAGACACGCTCCTGCAGTGGTTCGCCGTCCGCTCTAACGGCCGGGCTGCACCTCGCGGCCACGGCCCCGCGCCTGGAATGTGACGGCATCCTGCACGGAAATGCTGCTTTCAGTTTCAGAGTATCTCCAGGTGTGTTCTCTTATGTCAGTCCAAAAACATGTCATAAGGAGGTGGGATTCTAATAGCAGGCAGGAGACCCCGTGGGGGAGGGAGAAAGGAGGCAGCACCCCTGCCCCGAGATAAGAAGGGCTGGCGGGGAGGCTGTCTCAGGGAGGTTCCCTGGCCTGGCTTCACCAGGTCCAAACTCCCAAGACGGCTCTGCGTCAGGCCAGGCCTCAGGCTGCGCCGTGGGTGGTGGGTGGTGGGTGCTTCCCGCCTGGAAAGCCCCAGAGCCCTGCCCACCATGCTTGGTCTCCCCGTACCCGCCTGCCGGGCCTTGGATGTGGCGGCTTGGCTTCCAGGTTCTGTGCTGAAGTCGCCTCTGTGGAGCCTTCCAGAATGGGAGCTGACCCCCAGGAAGGCCGGAACCTTCTCTTGCAGCCTGTGTGAGCTGGGCCTGGCCAGCATGAGGGGCGTCCATGTGTCAGGGCTTGGCCGGCCCAGCAGGAAGGTAATGAGGGGTCTGCGAGCCCAGGCAGCCACACGTCTCTCTGGCTCTCCCTTCCCCCTGCCCCCCTCCCGCCCGTGAGCTGCCCTCCAGGGTCGGGTTCCCCTGGGTTCTCCACACCGAAGCCCCCGTCATCTCCTTTACATGCTTGGTTCCCAGCCCGGGCTCTTCTCTCAGCCCTTATCCAAGCTTCCTGCCCACCTTCCCCTGGGGGGATCAGAATCCCGCGCTCAAGTGCATGAGACCAGTCATGCACACCCCAACCCAGCTCTCCCCCGTGGCCACACGTGTTTATTATGAAATCAACGCTTCCCTTCCAGCCCGACCCTCGGCTCACCTTGGACTCCTCCCTCAGTTCAGTTCAATCCAATAATCTTTCCCTGAGTGCCCTGTACACCGTGCTGCTGGGGAAAGGCACATCGGGCACGGGTCCTGCAGCTAAAGGCATTAGAGACCCCGTGTAACTGGATGTTAGAGACAGGCTGGACCTTTAAGAGTATCTAGCATCCAACCTCTTATTTTACCCCTGAACAAGAGGAGGCCCACAGAGACTCAGGGGATTGCTCCAGGGAACACAGCTAAAAGCGGGCATCCGAGGACGCGGCCCCAGCCTCCTCAGCCCCGAGGCCAGTGCTCTCCCCATGGTTCTAGAGCACTCCCCTCCTGGGGCGCAGGTTGGAGCTGAGAAGATGGGGTGCACACAGACAGAACCGTTCATTAGGGGACCTTCAAGGTCTGCTCGTTTCTTTACCCAATTTCACTGTAATTAGATATTCTGCAGGCATCTTGAGGCAAGGAAGGAAAAGAACACACATGTGTGTTGGTTGGGCTCTTAGTGCCCCAAGACTTCTGACGGCAAAACAAGACTGGGCACATTTGTAAAACCCATTAACAGGTTAAAAAAAAAAAAAAAAAAAACCCTATCACAACCAAAACAAGAAGTGTTACCATAATCAGGCTTACACAAGTATTGTCCGGGATAATGCAGAGTACATACAGTCCAGTAATTTCAGTTTCAGCTGTGTAATGTCACATTTACACACCGTTCTCTAATTTCTTAGGGGAAAAATACCCTTGTTCAATCTGCACCATTTTCACTCCTCTGCTCTCCCCTGGCCGCCCCAGCTGCTGGGGTGTCTGATTTTTCACTTGCTGATTTAGACGCCCGTTGACACATCCAACCTTTTAAATAAATCATTCATTTTTTTTAAAGGTTGGCTATGTCACCGTGCTGCGAGGCACCCGATTTTTAAAGTAACTGTTTATTTGATGTCAGGTACATCAGACATAAAAATAAATGTGACTTGGTGGAACTTTCTCGTGTTCACAATCATCCTGCATTTCCCCTCAACTCTGCTCTCAGAACTGGCTCTCAGGAAAGGCTTCCGAACCAGTCCTTCAATGTGGTGTGATGTCCCTGGCACGCTCGGTGCTCCCCACCGAGCCTGCCCGTCAGGCCTCGGGACTGTGCCTGGAACACAGGAGCCCCTCCTCACTCGTTTGTGATAGGGATGAAAGGCTGGGAGTGTTTGCATCATAAGCCTTAAGCTCTAACTGGGAAATGAGACTCAGAGGCATTTGAAGTAGATATACGGGGCGAGACTCTGGAGGAGCAAACCACACCCCAGTGTAATAAGGCAAATGACACGGGATATGGACGCGGACAGTGAGCCCCACAGAGATCACCCCCAGTGTCCTCAGACACACGGTCTGCACTTGCTCTCATGCATCTGTGTGTTGGGTTTACATTCTTACTCCAAGACACATGAATTCTGGACACACATGCCCGTGTGTGTGATTTACATAACACAGGACCAGAGCACCATGACAAGGTCCATGTTGCCTTTATTGCAGAAAGCTTAATATGATAATGAGCATTGTTCGATTTTTTTAACTTTAACATTTTATTTATTTTGAGAGAGACAGAGACAGTGCAAGTGGAGGAGGGGCAGAAAGAGGGAGACAGAGGATCCCAAGCAGACTCTGCGCCATCAGCACAGAACCCAGTGCAGGGCTCGAACTCATGAACTGCAAGACCGTGACCTGAGTCGAGATCAAGAGTCGGACGCTTAACCGACTGAGCCACTCAGGCACCAGGAACATTACTAGATTTTTAAATACAGCTTATAAATTGAGTACATGTCAACATCACAACGCCAGTTACCCAATTCATATTAGTGACAGTGGCACTTACAGAAAAGCACTAATACCATCACTACTACTCCTTCTGTGTTATTATTGTCATTCCCAGGAAGCCCTGTCCCAGGCTGAGTATTAGGCCAGCTGTATGGCTAAGAAGCAATAGCACTACCATATGTTATTTGCATGCAGGAAAATGTGACTGTACCCCTGGTCTCCATTTCAGTTTCCATTAGCCAATGAGTGGGAATAAGCCAGAAAGACTCATGTTTTCAGTTCTGGTATCATGTTTTGAGATAAAGACAAGGAGAAAAATGCAGGAATCCTAAAAATCAACAAGGTAAACAGCAACACCAAGAGAGGGACAAGGAACATGAAAAGTAACTTTGCCAAGAGGAAAACTCTGGAGTCCAAAAGAGTATGAAAATATTCCCAGACCCACCAGTAACCAAAGAGCAAGCAGAAAGATGGACACAATGGGCACCTGGGTGGCTCAGTCGGTTGGGTGTCTGACTTGATCTCACAGTTTGTAAGTTTGAGCCCCACATTGGCTCCCTGCTTACAGCACAGAGCCCACTTTGGATCCTCTGTCTCCCTCTCTTTCTGACTCTCTATCTTTCTCTCTCAAAAATAAATAAACATAAAAAGGAAGATAGACACAAAACACATGAAAATGGTGGTCAGTGGGAGGGTGGGAGGAAATAAGATAAAAGGGATAAGCAAACAAAGAAACCATGTAAGAGAGGGGCCGATGAAAATAATGTACCATGAACTGAAAAGCATAACAAAGAACCCTTTTCATCTGAGGGAAAGAAATAGACTAATAAATAACTTTAAAAAACTGAAGAAAGGGAGAAGATTTTTGGATACCAGGTGAGCATTAAGAAATAATTGCACTTCTATAACCAGCAATAAATAGGAAACTAAATTTTAAGATGATACTATTTGCAATAGTATTAAGGACATCAAATATCTAAAAGTAATCTAAAAACATATGCAGGGCTTTTGTACTAACAAGTATAAAACATTTTTAAGAGAACAAAAATAAAAGATATAAGTAAATAAAGGGACATACCATATTCATGGATTGGAAGAATCAATATATTAATAATGTCAATTATCCTCAAGGTGATTTATAAGTTAAATACAATCCCAATATAAAACTCTCAGCTGTTTATTTTCCTGTGGAAATTGACAAAAGAATTCCAAACTTCCCATGAATATACAAAAGGGGCCAAGAACAACCAAGGCAATCTTAAAGAAGTGTAAGCCAGAGGACTTAAACTGCTTGATAGTAAAACCTTTTATGAAGCTATAGTAAATAAGACAATGGAGCACTTGGGCAAAGTTAAATAAACTTCCCAGTGGAACAGGAGAGGGAATCCAGAAACAGGCTTACACAAATATACTCTGACTTGGGATAAAGGTGATATTGTAGTGTGGTGAGGGAGGGATGGCATTTTCAATAAAACAAAAAGTTAGGTCAATTGGATATACATATAAGACAATAAAGAACATGGTTGTCTAAGCAAAAGTCAATTCCAAATGGGTTGCAGATCCAAATATGGGAGATAAACTTTTAGAAGAAAACACAAGAGAATATCTTTGTGACCTTTGGGTCATTGGGATGACAAAGATTTCTGAAACAGAGTAGTAACTATAAAATACCATCAAAGAGGGGCGCCTGGGTGGCTTAGTCGGTTAAGCGTCCGACTTTCGCTTGGGCCAGGATCTCGCGGTTCGTGGGTTCGAGCCCCGCGTCGGGCTCTGTGCTGACTGCCAGCTCAGAGCCTGGAGCCTGTTTCAGTCTGTGACTCCCTCTCTCTCTGACCCTCCCCTGCTCACGCTGTCTCTCTCTCTCTCTCCTAAAAAAAAAATAAAATAAAATAAAAAATAAAAAGACATTTATAAAATACCATCAAAGAGGGGCACCAGTGTGGCTCAGTTGGTTAAGCAACTACTCTTGATTTCGGCTCAGGTCATGATCTCACATTCATGAGTTAGAGCCCCACACTGGGCTCTGTGCTGACACTGTGGAGCCTGCTTGGGATTCTTTCTCCCTCTCTCTCTGCCCCTCCCCTGCTCATACTCTCTCTCTCTATCAAAATAAATAAATAAACTTAAAAAAACACCATCAAAGAAAGCATTACTGACCTGACAACCTTAAAATTTAGAACTTCTAGTCAAAAGAACCATTAAAATATTAAAAATGCAACCCACAAAATGGGAGAATATTTTGCAACACATATTTCCAACAAAGTGCATTTACAGAATGCACATATCGCCTGCTACAAGTCAATAAGGAAAAGACAAACAGCCCAATAGAGATGTGTGTGAAATAAATAAACAGACATTTCACAAAAAGAGAATAGCCAGAGGCAAGACTTCAAAAATGCAGCAGGAGGAGATTGAGGAAGCTCCTCCCACGAAAAGACATCTATTAAACCTGTCAAAATTAGCAAAGACAATTGTCAAAGTCTCTAGAGATTGAACGAATGGGGAACCATGCATTCAATAAAATTATGGAAACTTGATGAGAACAGTGAGATAGCAAGGCACTCTTGCTATGGGCTTGCTCCACAGTCTGCAGCCAGCCCCCTTTTGTGGAAGAGTTATTCTGGCAGGCTCAGAAGCCAAGTGGCAGGTCCCACTTCGGACTCAGATGCCTGGGTTGAAAGATCTATTCTGGGTCAAATAAAACAATGGCTGAACATTGCAGATCCCATTCCCCACAGCTCTGTGCTACAAAAAACCTCCCCGGATAAGGTGGGAGGGGCCAGACAGCTCCTCCATGCCCCAGTTCTCCATGCTGCAAGGAGGATCCGAGTGGGGCAGCTGGGGAGGAATGCAGTGCTCCATCCCCCACATCCATGTTGTAGACGAGCAGTTCTGGGCACAGCAGCTGAGTGGCAGCACCTGTATCCCCATATTCCTAGGGCGGAAGAGCTTCTCTCAGTGGATTGGGCAGCCAGTGGACAGAGGCCATCCCATCATCCCTAGCTCTGCACTGAGGAAGATCTATTGTAGGCAGTGGTGGCAGCTGGGCAGTGGTACAAGGTCACAAACTGCCCCCTCCCATGCACACACCCCACAGCTTCTGCTCCCTGGCACAAAGTTTCTGCCCAGAGGAGGCCGCAGCAGGACTCAAACATTGGCAATATCATGCTCCAGCCAACAGGTCCAACCTTGTGTGGATCAGACTATGGAGAAATTCATGCCAGAGGGCCTTGCTGTAAATAGTAGAGCAATTAGCTAGCAGCCAGTGAAGGCTAATAGGTGTGACACTAATGGAGACAGGTTGGCCAGGAGTTTAATAGGAAGATCAGAGCAAAAGAATAAGAGAGAGCCCTACTAAAATCGCAGCCGTCTATGAAGTTCAGAAGCCTGTGCACGCATGCCCACATTGTGGTCTCTGAAGTCCTGGAGAGGAAATTTCTGAGCTACAAGTCCCTGGGGTTGGGGGTAGAGGACAAATCTGTAAACTTGCTATGTGCCTCTAAGCCACACACAGAGACAAAAGTAAACAGTAAAAATCTTACTGGTTCAGGGGCTCAGGCACAACCTCTGACAGTCAGTGGCTGACCGCAAATCTGTGTTGGCCAAGCCTAACCCCTAGGAAGCCAGGCTTAGCAATAAAAAAAATAAAGAAAAAAATAGGAGCAGAGATAAAAAAAAAAAAAGTATATTTAAAGAAAGTAAACAAGGAAGTGTGACTCAGACACAATTTTTTTAAAAAGCTGGGAATAGAAAGCAATTGCCAATTCTCTAGAGATTGAACAAATTGAGAACCATGTAGTCAATGAAATTATGGAAACTCAGTGAGAACAATGACTCATGGCATTCAAACTACGGGTTGGCCCCATAGCAAGCCCAGATGCTGGACTTATTAGACAGACCCCAAAGCAGCACAATAAACATGCTCACAGAACTAAGGGACACCATCTTTAAATAATTAAAAGAAAGTATGATAACAATGACTCATCAAGAAGAGAATGTCATGACACAATAGAAAATGGATAAAAGAACCAAATGAAAAATCCTGAAGTTTAGAACTACAATTAAAATGAAGATGTCAGGAGCACCTGGGTGGCCCAGTCGGTTAAGCATCTGACTTTGGCTCAGGTCATGATCTCACAGTTCATGGGTTCGAGCCTCACGTCGGACTCTGTGCTGACAGATCAGAGCCTGGACCCTGCTTCCGATTCTGTCTCTTTTTCTCTTTCTGGCCCTCCCCCACTTGTGCTCTGTCTCTCAAAAAAGAATAAACATTTTTAAAAATTTAGAACGAAAAAGAAATTAAAATTTCACTAAAACCTATTAACAGTTCTTTTGAGCTGGCAGAAAAAAAGAATTGGATAATTTGAAGATAGATTAATAAAGATTAAGTAACCTGAATAACAGAGAGAGAACAGGTGAGGAAAAATAAACAGAGCTTCAGAAAAATGTGGGACTCAATTTAGGAGACCTAATCTACAAATCTAAACTCCAAGTAGGAGAATACAGACATCCACACCTAGACAGACACATATTATAGTCAAAGTATTCAAAACCAAAGATAAAGAGGAAATCTTGAAAACTCTCAGAGGGGCACCTGGGTGGCTCAGTCAGTTAAGCATCTGACTTCAGCTCAGGTCATGATCTCATACTTTGTGAGTTAAAGTCTCATGTCAGGCTCTGTGCTGACAGCTCCCTCTCTCTGCCCCTTCCCTGCTTACACTCTGTCTTTGTATCTCTCTCTCTCAAAAATAAATAAACATTAAAAATAATTTTAAAAAAGAAAGCTGTGGGAAAAACTACTCACTGTGTATAAGGGAAGCCGAGTAATATTAACAACTGACTTTTCATTTGAAATAATGGAGGCCAAAGTCAGTGAGATGTATTCAAAATAACAAAAGAAAAAAACACATGTCAACCAAGATTCCTACATCTAGCAAAACTATCTTTCACAAGTGAATGTAAAATGAAGACATTCTCAGACAAACAAAAACAGAATTTGTTGCTAACAGACCTGACCTACAAGAAATACTAAAGGAAGTTCTTAATGCTGAGAGCCAGCAATACCAGACAATAATATAAATCTATGTAGAAAAACAAAGAGCACTGGTCAAGGTAATTGTAAAATAAACAATATAATTGCATATTTCTTTTTCTTTCTCCTCAACTTATTTAAAAAGCAATTACAGAGGAGGGAGGCAAGATGGCGGAGAAGTAGTGAGCTCCCTACATTTCACTCACCCCCATATCTCAAACAGAGAAGGCCTGAAGCCCTAGGACACTGAACCACAGGAGTCTGGGAGGAAAAGAGACAGAGTCCACTAAGAAGACAACCTCATAGGTGTGTGAGTGCAAACTGGGGAAGATAAAAACGGGCCAGGACCCGGAGACACAAAGAGATGGGAGGGAACCCCCTTTGCCAGGACCTGTGGAGAGTTGAGGGAAAGAGAAAGAGCGGCTGAAACTACGCATAGAACTGTCCCTGGAGAATAGAAAAGAAAAAAAAAAAAAACCTCGGCTCGGGATTGAGAGTGGTCCTATTTCGAGCTGTGGCCCTGACTTTGGGCTGGGTGCCCCAGTCCCAGGCGGCGCCAGGAGAAACTGCTCTGCTGCTCTCCTGGCTAGATCCCCAGCTGGGAAGTGGCCAGGCCTGTGGGATTACATTTCGGGCAGTATCAATAAAGCATGTGGACTAAGACCTGGAAACGAGGCGGGGTTTGGGACATAGAACACAGCCCACCTTGGCTATGTCTGCGGCACAGGAAGATCAGACCCAAAAGAGTGATTTGCAACTCTTGGTTCAAGAAGGGACTGGGGCGCCACCATTTCTCTCCCCACAACCACAAAGGCGGGACCTCAGGGAGTGGCCCGTGGGCTGCAGTGCAGGCAAGACCTGCCTATACCAAACCACCCTCCCTGCTGCATTTTTTTTTTTTTTTTTTTTTTTACTGGAGCCCGGAGCAAGACCAACATGGACACACTGCCATGGTTAATTCTAGATATATCATCTATTCAGATATATTTTCCCTTGTGTCATTCGTACCCCTCCCTTCTTCTGGACTGGGCACTCTGGTCATTGGTTTGCTTAAACAGTCACATTTAATCCATTCTCTAGATGTATATTCTACACCTCCACTGTTACCGTCCTATCTCTCTCTGGAGTAATCAGACTATATAGTTTCTCTGAGTAACATTACCTTCGTTTCTTTCTCCTCGTCTGCTACCATCTTCTCCTCTTTCTCTCTCTGAATTAAGCCTCTTAGTCTCTCTGCCTAGTCATTGTCCAATTTCGCTTCCTACCCACCCTGTCATTTCTCTTTGTATATCCTCTTCCATCAGCACTGCATACACCCTGGTCTTTATTTATAGCTGGGAATTCTGGTTTTATGCTTTTAGACTGTCCTTTGTCTTTGTTTTTGTTTTTTTCTTTTTTCTTCTTTTTTTCTTTTTCTTTTCCCCTTTTGGTTTGCTTGTTTGTTGAATTTGTCTGTGCATTTGCATGCCTTTGTTCCTTGTGTGTTTGTCTGTCTGTTTTCCTTTCAAGGGCCACCTCAAGAAACAGGCCAAAGTACACATGGTGGAGAGTCTCCAATACCACTACAAGCAGGGAAATAACATAACCAAAGTCTCAACAAGAGAGACCAAGAGACACTATTCAAAGAACACTTCCTGAATGCACAGGCCCTGGACAGTCAGTGAGCCTTCTTTAAAATAGCGGTTCTCAGAGGTGCAGAGGGCATAACAAGCTTTTAAAACTAACAAGAGATAGGAAGCTAGCCAAAATGACAAAATGGAAGAACTCTCCTCTAAAGAAATTCCAGGAAGAAATGACAGCTAAAGAACTGCTCAAAACAGATATAAGCAACATAACTGAAAAAGAATTTAGAACAATAATCATAAAATTAATTGCTGGACTTGAAAAAGGCATGGAAGGCATCAGAGAAGCTATTTCTACAAAGACTATGGAGCTTAAAAATAGTTGTGATGAATTAAAAAATGCTATAAATGAGGTGCATGATAAAATGAAAGTGTCCAATGCACGGACTGAAGAGGCGGAGAGGAGAATAGGTGAATTAGAAGACACAATTATAGAAAAAGAGGAAATCAAGAAGAGAGATAAACTGATCCAGGAACATGAAAGGAGAGTTCAAGAACTGAGTAATACAATCAAATGGAACAATATTTGTTCCATAATATCTATATAATAGGAATTCCAGAAGAGGAAGAGAGAGGGAAAGGCGCTGAAGGAGTACTTGAACAAATTATAGCTGAGAACTTCCTCAATCTGGGGAAGGAAACAGACATTGAAATCCAAAAGGCTCAGAGAACTGCCCTCAGACATAACTTGAACCTATCTTCTGTGCAACATATCATAGTGAAACTGGCAAAACATAAGGACAAAGAGAAAATTCTGAAAGCACCTAGGGATTAAAGGGCCTTAACATACAAAGGGAGACCTATCAGAGTAGGTACAGACCGACCTACTGAAACTTGGCAGGCCAGAGAGGAATGGCAGGAAATCTTCAATGTGATGAACAGAAAAAATATGCAGCCAAGAAACCTCTATTCAGCAAGCTGTCATTCAGAATAGGAGAGATAAAGGTCATCCCAAGTAAAGAAAAATTGAAAGAATCCATCACCACTAAACCAGCCCTACAAGAAATCCTAAGGGGGCCTTTATGAGGGAAATGTTGCAAGGAACACAAGTTACCAAAGACACCACCACAGGCATGAATCCTGCAAAGAACACAATGACTCTAAACCCATATTTTTCAATAATAACACTGAATGTAAATGGACTAAATGCTCCAATCAAAAGACAGAGGGTAGAATAAAGGGGAAAAAAATCCATCTATTTGCTGTCTACAAGAGACTCATTTTAGACCTGAGGACAACTTCAGATTGAAGTAAGGGGATGGAGAAATATCTATCAGGCTACTGGAAGTCAAAAGGAAGCTGGAGTAGCTATACTTATATCAGAAAAACTGGACTTTAAAGTAAAGGCAGTAACAAGGGATGAAGAAGGGCATTATATAATAATTACAGGGTCTATCCATCAGGAAGAGCTAACAATTATAAATGTCTATGCACCAAATATGGAAGCACCTAAATATATAAAACAATCACAAACAGAAACAGTCTTATGGATAAGAGTGTGTTAATAGAAGGGGACTTTAATACTCCACTTACAGCAATGGATAGATCAACTAGACAGAAAATCACTAAAGAAACAATGGACTTGAATGACAAATTGGACCAGATGGATTTGAAAGATATATTTAGAACTCTACATCCTGAGGCCATGGAATTCACTTTCTTCTCAATTGCACATGGCACACTCTCCAAGATAGATCACATACTGTGTCATATAGCAGCTCTCAGTAAATATAAAAGAATTGAGATCATACAAAGCACACTTTCAGATCACAATGCTATAAAACTTGAAATCAACCACAGGAAACAGTCTGGAAAACCTCCAAAAACATGGAGGTTAAAGAACACCCTACTAAAGAACAGATGGGCCAATCAGGTAATTAGAGAAGAAATTTAAAAATATGTGGTAACAAATGAAAATGAAAATACAACAATCCAAACTCTATGGGATTCAGCAAAGGCAGTCCTAAGAGGAAACTACATTGCACTCTGGGCCTATTTCAAGAAATTAGAAAAAGCACAAATACAAAATCTAACAGCACACCTAAAGGAACTAGAAGGAGAGCAACAAGAGCACCCCAAAACCAGTAGAAGAGAAATAATAAAAATCAGGGCAGAAAAAAACAATATAGAATCCAAAAACAACAACAACAACAAAAAAAAAACAAACCAAACAGTTGAATAGATCAATGAAACCAAGAGTTTGTTTTTTGAAAAAATAAACAAAATGGATAAACCTCTAGCCAGGCCTCTCCAAAAGAAAAGAGAGAGCACCCAAATAGACAAAAATCGTGAATGAAAATGGATTTATTACAACGAACCCCTCAGAAATATAAGCAATTATCAGGAAATACTATGAAAACTTATATGCCAAACTGGAAAACTTATAAGAAATGGACAAACTCCTAATCACGCATGCAGTACAAAAATTCAAATGGGAAGAGATAGAAAATCTGAACAGACCCATAACTAGTGAAGAAATTGAATCAATTATCAAAAATCTCCCAACAAACGAGCCCTGGGCCAGATGGCTTCCTGGGGAATTCTACTGGACATTTAAATCGGAGTTAATACTCATTCTTCTCAAGTTAATTACTAAAAATAGAAATGGAAGGAAAACTTCCAGACTCATTCTACAAAGCCAGCATCGCTTTGATTCCCAAGCCAGACAGAGACCCAACCAAAAAAAAAAAAAAAAAAAAAAAGAACTACAGGCAAATATCCTTGATGAATATTGAATATGGATGCAAAAATCCTAAACAAGATACTTGCAAATCAAATTCAACAGCACAGAAAAAGAATTATCCACCATGATCAAGTGGGATTCATTCCTGTGTTACAGGGCTATTTCAGTATTTGCAAATCAATCAGTGTGATACATCACATTAACAACAACAACAAAAAGATAAAAACCATATGATCCTGTCAATAGATGCATAAAAAGCATCTGACAAAATACAGCATACTTTCTTAATAAAGACTCTTGAGAAAGTCGGGATAGAAGGAACTTGCTTAAACATCATAAAAGCCATTTATGAGAAGTCCTCAGCTAACATCCTCAATGGGGAAAAACTGAGAAATTTCTCCCTGAGATCAGGAACACAACAGAGATGTCCACTGTCACCCCTGTTGTTAACATAGTGCTGGAAGTCCCAGCATCAGCAATCAGACAACAAAAGGAAATAAAAGGCATAAGAATTGGCAAAGAAGAAGTCAAACTTTCACTTTTTGCAGACGACATGATACTTTAGACAGACTCCTAGACCTGATTCATGGATCCATGTATTCAGCAAGTTGCCTACTAGCCCTTATCCATGAATTCAGCAAAGTTGCAGGGTACAAAATCAATGTACAGAAATCGGTTGCATTTTTATACACCAATAATGAAGCAACAGAAAGAGAAATCAAGAAACTGATCCCATTCACAAAAAACCATAAAATACCTAGGAAGAAACCTAACCAAAGATATAAGAGATATGTATGATGAAAACTATAGAAAACTTATGAAGGAAATTGAAAAAAACACAAGGAAATGGAAAAATATTCCATGCTCATGGATTGGAAGAATAAATATTGTTAAAATGTGATTACTACCCAAAGCAATCTACACATTCAATGCAATCCCAATCAAAATTGCACCAACATTCTTCTCAAAGCTAGAATAAACAATCCTAAATTTGTATGGAACCACAAAAGACCCCGAATAGCCAAAGTAATATTGAAGAAGAAAACCAAAATGGGAAGCATCACAGTTCCAGACTTTAGCCTCTACTACAAAGCTGTCATCATCAAGACAGTATGGTATTGGCACAAAAACAGACACATAGACCAATGGAATAGAATAGAGGACTCAGAATTGGACTCACAAATGTATGGCCAACTAATCTTTGACAAAGCGGGAAAGAGTATCCAATGGAAAAAAGACAGCCTCTTTAACAGATGGTGTTGGGAGAACTGGACAGCAACATGCAGAAGAATGAAACTAGATCACTTCTCACACCATACACAAAAATAAACTCAAAATGGATAAAGGGCCTGAATGTGAGACAGGAAACCGTCAAAACCCTAGAGGAGAAAGAAGGAAACAACCTCCTTGACCTCAACCGCAGCTATTTCTTACTTGACACATCCCCAAATGCAAGGGAATCAAGAACAAAAATAAACTATTGGGACTTCATCAAGATTAAAAGCTTCTGCAGGCAAAGGAAACAATCCATAAAACTAATAGGCAACCAATAGAATGGGAAAAGATAGTTCCAAATGACATATCAGATAAAGGGCTAGTATCCAAAATCTATAAGGAACTCACCAAACTCCACACCCGAAAAACAAATAACCCAGTGAAGAAATGGGCAGAAGACTTCTCCAAAGAGGACATCCAGATGGCCAACAGACACATGAAACGATGCTCAGCATCCCTCCTCATCAGGAAAATACAAATCAAAACCACACTGAGATACCACCTCATGCTGGTGAGAGTGGCTAAAATGAACAAATTAGGAGCCTATTGATGCTGGTGTGGATGTGGAGAAACGGGCACCCTCCTACACTGTTGGTGAGAATGTGAACTGGTGCAGCCCCTCTGGAAAACTGTGGAGGTTCCTCAAAAAGTTAACACTAGAACTCCCCTATGACCCAGCAATAGCTGCTAGGAATTTACCCGATGGATACAGGAGTACTGTTGCATAGGGGTACATGTACCCCAATGTTCATAGCAGCACTTTCAACAATAGCCAAATCATGGAAAGAGCCTAAATGTCCATCAACTGACGAATGGATCAAAAAGATGTGGTTTATCTAAACAATGGAATACAACAAGAAAATGAGAAAGAATGAAATCTGGCCATTTGTAGCAACGTGGATGGAACTCAAGGGTGTTATTCTAAGTAAAATAAATCAGGCTGAGAAGTACAGATACCATATGTTTTCACTCATCTGTGGAACAGGAGAAACATAACAGAGAATCATGGGGGAGGGGAAGGGAAAAACACTTGGGGAGAGGGAGGGAGGTAAACCATGAGAGACTCTTGAATACTGAGAACAAACTGAGGGTTGATGGGGGGTGATGGGCATGGAGGAGGGCACTTATTAGGATGAGAACTGGGTGTTATATGGAAACCAACTTGACAACAAACTATAAAAGAAAAAAAGCAATTACATAAAATAGTATGTGTTCAATTGTATTGTAGAACCTGTAACAAAAAAAAAAAAAAAGAAAGTAATATATTTGACCAGAGAAACATAAAGGAGGCCAGTGGATTGGGATCCTGATTTATAATAAAGAAATGACACCAAATTATAACACAAATCCAGAGAGATAAATGAAGAGAACCAGAAACGGTAAATTAAAGATTAATATAACAAACTCTACAAATAGACGTTTATTCTCCTTTTTTCTTTCAGCTTCTTTATAAGACATAAGATTATACATGATAATAATTGTAAAAGTGTAATGTTGGATTTCTAACACACACAGATGTAATTTGTATAAAATAATGGCACAAAAAAGTGTAGAGAAAATAAAGCTATAAAGGAGAAAATTTTACATATCTTACTGGAAGTAAGGTAGTATATACCTGAAGTAGATTCTGATAAATTAAGATGTATTATAAGTCCTAAAGCGAGCACTAAGAAAATAATTGAAAATATATAGATAAAAAAATCATTAATGAATCACAATGTTACTCTAGAAAATATTGTCAGAAGGAAGTCAGAAAAGGAGAAACAGAGGAAAATAAAAGATGTGAGCCATATGGGGGAAAAAAGCAAATTACAAGACATAATATCAACCATATTAATAAAAATATTAACATTAATGAATTAAACAATCCAGCAAAAAGGCAAGATTGTCAGATTGGATTATAAAAAGCAAGATCCAGCTACATGCTGTCTACAGAAGATACATTTCATCTTCAAAAATATGAATACATTGAAAGTAGAAGGATGGTAATAGATACCATCAAACAACAGTTCTTGGAGAGCTACTGTGCTATACTGACATCAGACAAAATAAACTTGAAGACAAAACAAGTACTAGAGTAAAGAAGGACATTTTACAGTAAAAAAGGATCAATCCTCCTGGAAGATATAGCAATAGGCAACATAGATGCACCAAGCAACAGAAACCTAAAAGACATGAAGAAACTGACAGGACTGAAGGTAGCTACAAATACTTGAACAATAGCAGTTTTAATGATGGACAGAACAACTAGACAGGAGATCAATAAAGGGATAGAAGACTTTAGCAACACTACAACTCAGCTAGACTTAACAGACATATGTACACATCCACTGCCAACAGAATACTCACCCTTCCCAGGTGAGAATGGGACATTCTCCAGGATAGACCATATGTTAGGCCATGAAAGAAGCTTCAGTAAATTTAGAGAATTGAAATCATACAAGTATCTTCATCCAACACAATGGAATAAAATTGGAAATCAACAAGAGAAATAAATTTGGGACATTCCCAAGGATGTACAAATTAAACATACTCCTAAGTAATCAGTGTGTTAAAGAAGAAATCATGAACAAATCTAGGAAATACGTTTGGATTAATAGAAATGAAAACATAACATACAAAAACCCATGGGATATGTTAAATCTGTACTCACAGGGAAATCTTTGGCTGTAAATGCCAATACTAAAAAAAAATCTCAAATAAATAACCCAATTTTCTACCTTAAGACACTATAAAGAAGAAACTAAACTCAAATCAAATAGAATGAAGGAAATAACCAAGGTTAGAGTAGAAATAAGTGAAACGCAATAGGAAAACAATAAAGAAAATCAACCAATTTTGTTGACATTTGAAGAGATCAATAAATTGAAAAATATTTAGCTAAGAAAGGAGAAAAAGATTCAAATTACTAAAATCAGGAATGAAAGAGGGAACGCTACACCCACTCTTATGGCAATTAAAAAGATTATAAGGGAACACAGTGAATAGCTCTATGCCAAGAAATTAGATAACAGATAAAGTGGACAATTTCCTAGAAAGATGATAAAACACTAAAACAGATTCTAGAATAAATAAAAGATCTAACTAAACATGTAAGAAGGAAAGAGATACTTAGTAATTTTAAAACTTCCCACCAAGAAAGCCCAGGCCCATAGTTGCTTCACTGGTGAGTTCTACCAATCATTTAAAAAGGAATTAATATCAATTCTTCACAAACTCTTCAAAAACCAGAACAGAACCCTTGCCAATTCGTTCTATGAGGTCAAAATTATCTTGATACCAAAACCAGACAAACACATCATGAGAAAAAAAATCTACAGACCAATAGCTTTTATGAATATGGACGCATAAATCCTCAACAATATCTTAGCAAACAGAATTCAGCAACATATAAAAAAGATTATACACCATCACCAGGTGGGCTGTATCCCAGATATGCAACATGGGTTTTATTTCCAAAAACCAGTGAAATATAGTGTATTGTTAGAATTTTAAAAAAAGCCTCATGGTCATCTCAATGGGTGCAAAAGAATCATTTGACAAAATCAAATACCCTTTCATGGTTAAAACAACAACAATAACAACAACACTCAATGAAGTCCTAAGAGTTGGTCAGATGGAAACTTCCTCAGTCAGAGAAAGGATATCTATGAAAAATCCAGAGCTAACATCAAACTCAAGGTGAAAGACTGCTTTACTCCTAAAACAAGCAACTGGACAATGTCTCTCTCACCACTTCTAGTCAATATGGTACTGAAGGTTCTAGGCAGAACAATGAGCTAAGAGACAGAAAAAGACATTGTGATTGGAAAGGAAGAAGTAAAACTGTCTATTTTCAGATGACATGATCTTCTATATAAAAATCTTAAGGAATCCACAGAAACCTTTTAGACCTGAAAAATTATTTCACAAAGGATGCAGTATACAAGATTAATATAAAATTGTGTATATTAATAAACATAAGTAGAAAATAATCAATCACATAAAAGTTTGCTCCATATCACATGTCATCAGGGATATGCAAATTTAAACAGTGAGATACCAAGACACACCTTTTACGGTGGCAAAAATCCGGAACACTGACACCACCAAATGTTAGCAAGGATGTGAAGCCACAGGAACTCTCATACGTTGGAGTGGGAATGCAAAATGCATAGACGATATGGAAGACAGCTTGACAGTTTCTTGCAAAACTAAACATACTCTTAACCATAAGATCCAGCAACCATGTTCCTTGGTATATTCCCAAAGTTGTTGAAAATGTATGTCCACACGAAAACCCACACATGGGTGTTTATAGCGGCTTTCCTCATAATTGCCCAAACTTGCAAATAACCAAGATGTCTTTCACCAAGTGAAGGGATAAACTATGATCCCTCCAGACAATGGAATATTATTCAGCAATAAAAATAAATGAGCTGTCAAGCCATGAAAAGACACGGAGGAAGTTTAAATGTCTATCACTAAGTAAAAGAAGCCAATCTGGAAAGGCTACATACTGTATGATTCCAACTATATGGCATTCTGGAAAAAGCAGAACTGTGGAGACGATAAAAAGACCAGTGATTGCCAGGGGCTGGGGGATGGGGAGGATGGATGAGTAGGTCGTGCATGAGGAACTTTTAGGGTGGTGAAAATACTCTGTATGACACTATAATGGCGGATACAGGTCACTACATGTTTGTCTAACCCCATAGAAGGTACAACGCCAGGAGTGAGCCCTAAGGTAAACTAGGTGATTGTGACATGTCAGCGTAGGTTCATCCTCGGTAAAAAAGGTACCATTCAGGTGAGTGACGTTGATAACGAGGGAGGTTATGCACGTGGGGAGTGAGGGTCTATGGGAAATCTCTGTACCTTACTCCCAGTTTTGTGGTAGACCTAAATCCTCTAAAAAATGAAAATCTAGGAAAAATTGTAAAGGATTGCAAATTTGAAAGAGGGAGAGAGAGAGAGAGAGAGAGAGAGAGAGGATAGCCAAGCCCACTGGTCAACAAGTATCTGAAAAGCTGTTCGGTGGCATTAGTCACTACAAAGATGCAAATTAAAGCCACACTGCAACTGTATTGCTTAGCTACCTGAGTGGCTAAGATGAAAACGACACAGAATACCCAGCGTTGACACTGCTCACCCTCAGGGTTGGCCCCGGGTGTGGCACAACCACAGCAACGGCTGCCTGTCAGGTGCACACCCCACAGAAAGGTGCACACGCGTGCACCAAGAGGCAGCTGCAGGAATGTTCACGGAAGCACTCTTCGTATTTCTTTGATTTTATTTCTAGCCTGAACCTGAAACTGCCCAAATGCCCGTCCACGATGGAATGGACAGAATACAATACAGCAAAACACAGCACGTCAGTAATGCTGATGTGTGTCATCTGCACACACTGAATGGATGGTGGAAATCAGTGAAGACCAAGCAAATGAGAAGAGCAAAG
Source organism: Hyaena hyaena (assembly GCF_003009895.1). NCBI lineage: Eukaryota > Metazoa > Chordata > Mammalia > Carnivora > Hyaenidae > Hyaena > Hyaena hyaena. Next base: position 1,728,113 of record NW_024080742.1, read on the forward strand.
GTTATTTACTCAAAGCCCGCTCAGCAAGGCGGGGGAAGGTGGGGGGGAACGGCCACCATCCTTGTGTTTGGCAGGGACCCAAAGGCAGGCAGAAGAGTGGGAAAGTTCTGTCTGGAGAAAGGGAAGGCTCCCTGTAGGCCCTGATGGAGGCTGTCAGCGGGGCAAGGCTGGAGGAGGCTGCCTAGGAGGGGGGGCGTCCTGTGTGATTGGTTAGGGTGCATATGTGGCTTTCTCTGCTTGGTCTTAAATTGGAAGTAAAGACAAAAATTAGAGAAGCTGTCAGTTATTAATCAAGTCTAAGCCATTTAGGGCCAACAGTGACACAAGTTACTAAGCAGCTGCCTGTATTATCCCTGGAGATAGCAGTTGGGCTTCCTGCAAGCATGACTTAGGGCATCCGTCTTCCTGGGCTGTTTATTTCCGATGAGGGGGCTGGTTTTCTGGGCAGGCTGCTGCAGGTGGGGGTCAGGCTCCACTTTTATATATGGTCTGGCCATTGTCTACTTGTATATTCAGACTCTCAGACACATGAATAATAAAGATGTGAGTGAGGCCCATGCACAGGGTGGATGAGTCTCATAGATCTGCTCTGCCCTCACCACTGGTTCCGTCACATGACTAAAAACACGGGGGTGGGTAAGTGGGGCCCCTGGGGTTGTGGCTGACGGGGACCAGAGAGGACATGTCCTGTTTCCGGGTTATAGAGCTGGGTCAGTCTGTGAAGACGCATCGAGCTGTACACCTGCAACATACACGCTTTGCCGTGGATGCGCTAGGGAAGGGGTCGGGAGCGAAATTCTCCGAGATTTGTTTGCCAGATATTAAGAAGGAAATCCATGGGTCACTTTTTAAATTAAATATTTTGCTAACCATGGTTTGGTGTTTAAACCATGCAAATGACCTATAAGAGCTATCTTCCTTTGATATTCAAATATTGAGAGCAGTGGGGTACCTGGGTGGCTTATTCGGTTAAGACTTCAGCTCGGGTCATGATGTCACTCACGGTTCCTGGGATCCAGCCCTGAGTCAGGCTCCATGCTGACAGCAGGGAACCTACTTGGGATTGTCTCTCCCCCATTTTCTCTGCCTCTCCCTGGCTCGTGTGCTCTCCCCCCCAAATAAATAAACATTAAAGGAAAACAATATTGAGAGTAGTGACTATAACTTCCATGGTTTTGGTAATGGAAGGCACTTGATCGTAAGAATATGAAATATAATTACGAAACTGTGTAGAACTTTTGCCCCCCAAGGAACTCAACATATTTCCTATTTATCCTCAATATTACCCAGTTAGGTTCACAACGAAGTAACAGGGACAGGTATCAAGACCTGGTTTTACAAAACATGGGGTTAATTGTGCATCTTAATATACAAACAGCCCCAAAGAAAGGTATTTTTACAGAAACTGTTCAGCAATGTGTTGAAAGGAATTCATATTTCTTGATTTTATATCTGCACATTTAACCTGCTTAATCCTTGAACTCAGACCTTCCCGCTGCCCCTGGAGGCTAAACACCCTACTGGCAAGGTCTCTCCTTCCAAGGCTGGGGGCTGCTCCATTCCCACATGCCCCTGCAGGAGAGCCCCCCCGCACGCACCCCTGCCCGTGTGCCCTCAGCGATGCCCGAGGCTCCCCTTGCGCCCTGTAAACACTGAGGTTTGGGGAGGGTGAGGGGCACAGATGTGCACTCGGCTCTCAGGCGGAGGGTCTCAAGGGTCCCTTAGCCTGGGGCGTCCATGAGCATCTCCTGACTCTGGGGCCTCCCTAGGCCCAGGGGGGCCTGTTCTGAGCTCTCTCCGAGCATATCAAGTCCCCCGGGCCCATGACCCCCGTGGCAGGAGGCTGGCTTTGAAGCCCCCAGAGCACAGGTCTCCCTGTCTAAATGGCCCAAGCAGTGAGCCCGTGTTTCTGCCGCACACTTTCCAGAAGCTTCTGGGGAACGGGAGTCCCCAGCAGCTTCCAGGGTGGAGGTGAGCAGTCACTGGGCTCCAGCAAGCACCCCAAACCGAGAGGCAAGGATTGGCAAGGTAAGCACGGTGCGGGGATGGTCTTTCTTGGAAAGATCACCCTGTGCCAAGAAGGCATATTATCCACACACTGTGCGCAAAGCAGCGGAAAAGGAAGGCGCGCGCGCTGTCGGAGTCCGGGGGCGAGGGGTGCGTCGGGGGCGCAGGCTCCACGCACCAGACAGTTAAAAATGGGAACATAAGGTAGCATTTCCTTTATCATATCCCATAAAAATAGCAATTTGCTGCAGCCTCGAAGCCCGGTGAGGAAGGGGGTGGCTTCGTGATAACGCAGCGATGACAGATAGGCCTGCGCCGAGGTGTCGCCGTGTCGCGCCGGGGAGCATAATAAATGGCGAGGAGCCGAGCAGAGGACAGTGCGCGCGCCTCCTCCCCCAGCAGCCAAATAACTCAGGCCGGCGCCGTAATTATGCTGTGTGAAAATATGGGATTAATTAGACGGTGCGCGGACACGCTGTCCTGTCATTAAAGGCTGCGCCGCGCCCGCCGCTGCCGCCGAGCGGGGCCGCCTTCTCCGTTCCCACTCGGGGCTGATTATCTGACTGCAGGTCGCGCCCGCGTCCCCCGGGCCGCAGGGCCCCGCGCCACCCTGGCTGCTTGCTGCCACCTGCTTTAACGCAAGGCAGCCCCCGAGTAGGACTTGTCAATAAAAACTGCCAGTTGGGTGCCCCGGGGAGGGGGAGGGGGAGGCGGGGGCGGGGGGAGGTGTTGGGAAGAGGAGGGAGAGCCCACCCCAGCCCTCCCCATCCAGGAGCATTTTCTGCTGCGGATTCAATTAACCGTTTAGAGCCCTCCTTGAACCACAGGAAGTCCCCCCCATGTAAGGAGGACTCGACTGACCCTGGATGGCAAGGAGCAAGCGGAGGGGCTGAGAGAACCTTCCAGAATTCCAAGCACAAAGGCCTTGAGTAAACCGGTCAGAGCCCCCGCAGGAGGTCCCTGTTTTCCGGCCCAGGGCTGCCCTGGTCTCCAACACTCAAAGCGGACCAGCGTTCGTTTGCCTGTTTGGGGCTGGGGGGCCCGGCAGCCTGGCCGCGGCGGACGTGCACACAGGAAGGGCTCCCCTGGCGTCTAGCCTCAGGCCTTTACTTCCTCTGGAAAATCTGATGGGAATCAAAGGCGGTAAAGACTCACTGCTGCTCGGAAGCCCCAGGACGTGCTGTCCCTTAGGGTACACTGACTGGGGACCGGGAGAGCACTCACTCTGCTTCAGGAAGAAGCTGAGGACAGAACCTTCTGGAAGGTGCCACCTGGATGAGTAACGTCTCAGGAGCTGATAGGCAGACCCACCAAAGCCTGGCCCCCCAGATCTCTGCTTCCCCCAATAGACACCTGCGCATGTGTGTGTGTGAAAACACACACACACACACACACACACATACACACACACACCAAGGCAAGATGGGTTGACGTCATTCTGATGAGCCTCTGCAAATATTTTACATTTTATTTATTTATTTATTTATTTTTAAATTTTTTAATGTTTTATTTAGTTTTGAGAGAGAGATAGAGACAGCGTGAGCAGGGGAGGGTCAGAGAGAGAGGGAGACACAGAATTGGAAACAGGCTCCAGGCTCTGAGCTGGCAGTCAGCACAGAGCCCGACGCGGGGCTCGAACCCACGAACCGCGAGATCATGACCTAAGTGAAAGTTGGACGCTTAACCGACTAAGCCACCCAGGCGCCCCTTACATTTTATTCTGAGAGTTTTTGGTGAGTTTGGAGTTTGGAGTTGGTGCCAGGATCCCTAATACTCCAAGACAGTGGGTTTTATATGTGGGGCTTCCCAGTCTCGGTGTGGCATTTGTGTTGTTGTTTTCACTTAGCCTATTCTATGGAGAGCAATTAAGAACCCAGAGGTCTTTGGAGCGCCTGGGTGGCTCAGTCGGTTAAGCGTCCGACTTCAGCTCAGGTCATGATCTTGTGGTTTGTGAGTTCGAGCCCCACATCGGGCTCTGTGCTGACAGCTCGGAGCCCGGAGCCTGCTTCAGATTCTGTGTCTGCCTTGCCCATGCTCATGCTCATGCTTTATCTGTCTCTCAAGAATAAATAAAAACATTTTAAAAAAGAACCCAGAAGTCTTTGAAAACTGGGAGTTAGATTTGGGGGGGTGGGGCAGGTGCAGAGGCCGGCCTGGGACAGAGGGAGGGGCCTGGAGAGAGAGAGAGAGAAAAAAATCGTCCGTTAGCAAATTAAGTAATTTAAGCTGAATGACACTTAAAATGACCTTTGCAATAGGTAATAGGCGATCCAAGACAGGAAGAAGGAGCTGAAATTCAACAGACTAAAGTCTGCACTGTGGCTTGAAAAATGGGAAATCCAAGAGGAAAAGAGAGCGCGAGGAAGGAGGGAGATGGAAAATGAAGGCTGACACAGAGAAGTCATTTTGTGGAAGGTTAGGGTCATTAGCAAAGGGAAAATGATTAGCAGGAAAGTTCTCAAAATCACAGAGACTTTGTAAAGGAGAAGCAGCAGCAGCGTTGAGCTGACGGTAATAGAAGTAATTTAGTGCGCGCGCTGTCTGGAGCGTCTGAAATGAAGTCGCGTACAGATAGAGCGTGATCGCTCGCCTCACAGGAGAGGCCCAGGGTTTTGTAAACTACACGTTGTTCTCCTTTAGTTGCATTGATCTACTCTGGATAAAACCCTCCAGGAAATGTGAATCTTTTTAGCAAACATTGCTAGTCTGGAAGACAATTCATTTCATTTCCACCTGCTTTTGTTTCATTTAAAAAACAAACATCATAATTTTCTCCACCCCCCTCCACCGCCTGCCCCCAGATTCACTTTCGGCAATCCCCGGACCTTTAGTCAGAGTTTAATTTCTTTGAGGGGAAGCGTAATGTTCTAACGGCGTTTTGGTAAGTTTAGAGAAAAGTGAGAAAACGTGGCTTTGGATTCAAATTAATAAATGAAAAAGTGCACAAGTTTCTTCTGTGCGATTCAAAGAAATGAATTCGTTTATCGTGCAGTAAAAACCGTAAGAGTGGGGATGGTGTGGCACTGAGCCAGGACGGAAGCGACGGAGAGCTTCCTAACGTGGCTTCCTAAGTCATTTCTCCTAGATTTCTTTAAGTTTATTTATTTGAGAGAGAGAGAGAGAGAGAGGAAGAGAGAGAGCGTGTGCAGGGGAGGGGCAGAAAGAGAATCCCAAGCAGTCTCCACACTGACAGTGTGTAGCCCCATGCGGGGTTCAAACTCACCAACCATGAGATCACGACTTGAGCTGAGATAAAAAATTGGACGTTCAACTGACTGAGCCATCCAGGCGCCCCTCTCCTAGGTTTCTACTGAGACAAAATGGGCCGAATTTTAGAGATATCAGCTGTCCCTGTTTGTGTTTCAGCCTGGCTAAGTAGCTCACGAGAGTCCTGGAAGAATGTCTGCAGTTCACTCTGGGAATGTTGACTCGGGCTGCCTGAGGCCTGGCTCAGTGTCATGCCATCCTAACTCCTATGGTTTTTACCACATTGTAAGTGGGGCACCAATGTCCTGCCCCTGAGGAGCTCACCGTCCAGGTGGGCACACAGCTGACCAGCAACCGGAGGCAAGTTGCTTCCTGACACTCAGATGAGCTACTTTATGACTCACTGTCAGGAAAGACCATGCAGAATGAAGGACACGGAGATGATGTTGAATAACAAGGAAGAATTGGCTCTGCTGAGGGAAACTTCCAGAATCACAAGCACATGAGTGACCAGAGGGAGGGACGGCTCAGTGAGCTTGGCATATTTGGGAATCAGACAAAATGTCTAGAGCTAGAAGGTGGGCATGGACTCTGGTACTTCTGAGTAGGGTGTCGTGCTTTACAATATGTCTACAAAACCATTTCAAGTGGTGGAGCCAAGTTCCCCTCTCTTGAATGGACTTGGTGAGCCACTCCCAACAAATGGAATAAGGCAGAAGTCATGGCATATGACTTCTGAGTCCAGGTCATAAAAGACACTGCAGCTGCAGCCTCTCTCTTGGATCACCTTCCCTGGGAAAGACGCTGCCATATTATTAAAGACACCCACGTAGCCTATGGCCAGACCACATGGTGAAGTCAGGTGAGGGCGCCATCTTGGAAATGGATCTTCCAGCCCCAAGGAAGCCTTGTGGTGACAACAGTCCCAGGTAACAACGTGACCTTAAGCTCTCAGAGACCGTGATCCAGAACCACCCCCTTAACTTGCTTCAGAATTCCTGACCCACAGCCACTGTGAGAGGATAGATAGGGGTTGTCTTAAGCCACTAAATTTTGGGGGGGGCAATTCTACAGTAATAAGTAACTAAATGCAGATGAGAAGTGACAACTGATTTATTTCTGTCAAAGGTGATCTCGGATTGTAGGAAAGAAGCTGTTGGGGCAGTCCGCAGATGGTGGTGGACATGTAGAGGGGGGCTGCTTGGATGTGAAGTGGGAGTCAGCAGAGGGAGGTGAGGGAAGAGAGGTCGGGATGGCTCCTAGCTTTTGGCTTGAGCAACTGAGCGAACATGGTGCCATTCACTAAGATGGGGAAACTTCTGGAAAGAACAGATGTGTGTGGGTCAGCAGTTCTATTTAGAAGGGAACATGGTGTGATGATGATGGCAGCAAACATTAATGGAGCATTTATTCTTTGCCAGGCACTCTGGTAATATTTTCCTATATTAACCTGAACAGCACTGTAAGGGTGAATCTGTCAGAGACATTAGAAGGCACTCAACAACAACAACAACAAAATTCTAGTAAAGCTAATTGAGGGTTTCCAACAACTTCAGTATTCCCAAAGCATCACCTTTCAAACAAACAAAAATCTCCCCCATTGTGACATATATTTAATGTAGATTTTTGGGTCCTTCTGGGGTGAGTCCCAGAAACCTGTATTTTAACGAATTCCCCCAGTACTTACGATATGAAAGGTCCAGGGATTCACAAATACAGGCTGAAACTCACTGGTGGGTCTTAAAATCAATCAAGTGAGTTATGACAAGCAATTTTACAAAGATGAAATGGAATCAGGGTGTATGAGAGCAGTATGGATAAGACCCGCTTCTGGAGTTTTCCTTCAGTTATATCTAAATTTTATGCATGTATGCGTGTATCAGGTATGGGGTCATCCTAAGGAAATACGTTTTTCTCCGTGGATCACAGTCAAAGCACTTTTGAAATCACTGGCCTCGGGGACGCTCTTTGAGAAATGTTGTTCAAGCTTTCTTGGGCATATTTGATTCCACAGAGAGGTGCCAAGGGAAGGCAGATGGGGCTGACGAAGCCCCCGGGGGCTTGACTCCCCTCTGCTCTGGAGTTGAGACTCCCCGAGGGTCTCCTTGTGCCCGTGCTGTGCTTCCTCCTCCTCCCCCCACCTGCTCCTTTGCCGCAGAGCTAGAACCCACCACTGTCCTCCCTCCTCTGCCCCGGCAGAGTCCTCCCTGCCAGGACCCTCAGGGAGTCCCTCCTGTCCTGTGCCCATGCCCTTCATTCAGGAAGCCCCCCGGGGGGCCTATCCTGAACATGGCATGGTCCTGCACACCCAGCTGGCTTTTCCACATCACCGCTCCCCTGTCCCCCAACCAGCGCCATCTCCTAGACCACTTGGATTGTTAGGCTCTTGGTCTTTGCTCTGATTCTCATCCCTCTCTTCCTCCACCATTAACCAGTCCACCCTTGAATATTTACATTACATGTAGCAGGCTTCCAGCATGCACTATGGTTTCAAAAGCCCAAGGATGCACACAGACTCTGCCCTCAGGGGGCCTGCAGTTTGCCATGGAAGGCAGGTGCATGAGCAGTTATAATCCAGGGAGCGAGGGCATCTTCCCTGAGCAGCAGGGACAAGATCACAGGGGACAACAAGATCAAGCAGGGACAACAGCACTGGACAAGAAGGGTCGGAAGGCGTAATGGGTCAGCCCAAACTCTCCAGACACACGGAACAGAAGGGCACAGACAAGGAGGCGGATAAGTTTAGTGCCGTTCAACTCAAGATTTGATGGGGGGACAGAGGGAAAGGAGACTGGCCAAGCAGACAGAGTCCAAGGACCACAGGGTTGTGTAAACTGTGTTAAGAAGTTTACACTCTATCTTGTGGGTAATGGAGGTCCAGAGTAGGGTTTGAGCAGGGAAATGTCAGAGCATCCACCTTAGAAAGATGGTTCTGGTGACAGGGAGACTCACAGGGTGGGTCAGGGCGAGATGACAAGCTGAGACTACCTGAGAGGTGGTCCTAAGGGTCCAGGCAAGAGGTGGTGAGAGCTTCTGGCAAACACTCTCCTTTTCCCTTCACAGAACCAGCGGGAGGGGCCATCGCAGTCATCGCAGCTCAGCCGGCTGCTGGGGGGAAGGGCTCAACCCCTGTGCCCAACCCTCTCCCCCGGCCCCTCCGGATAACTGATCCGGGGTGGCGGGCCTAACAGAGGGCTCCTGGGGGGGGGGGGTTGTGGGCTCTCCCTTCTCTGTCCAGCACCTCACTAACTCAGAGCCTCTCTGTTCCTCTTTCACGAGTCCTTTCGTCCCAACGTCTCGAGAGAGTCTCCTGTCAGTCTTCCTTCCTCCTAACCGTTCCAACAAGTTCCTTCAACTGCTCCTCCTGTGGGGTGGCTCGTGGCCCGCACGTCACGGGGGCAGCCTCTCACCCTGGCGGTGCCTGCTGCACGTCTTGCTCCCGTGAGGGAAGTGGACTCGGGAGCTATGTCTGATGCTAGTGGAGCTAATGGGTAAGCTTCTAGCAGTCAGTCCTCCTGGGGGCTGGGGGCCGGGTCATGGTGAGCATATGGCCTCTCCCCACATGTGGACCACCGTTAAGCCAGATATTCCCCATTCTCCTTTATGGCCCAAATACGATCAGAGCTGGAAGAAGCCTTATGGTCATGCAGCGCGACCAAGGCCTTCACTGACCGACAGGAAGCGCACACCTACAGGTCTTAAATTATTTCCCCCCAGTGACTGAACCAGAGACAGCCGATTTGTTCATGTGGCACTGACTGAAAGCACACGTTGGCATTTGCATTTATGTGGGTCCCTGTTCACCTTAATCTTATTTTGGGGGTTCGGGGTAGGGCCAAGCCTCAACCCTTTTTGAAGTTGTAATGGTACCTTGCCCAGAGCTACATTCATGGTAAATGCAAGAAAATGAAGAGCAATTGGCTGATTAGGTGTTTCTCAAGTCTGGTCACAGATATGACTCATCAGGTAATATTATTTCTATATTCAGAATTCAGGTCACATCTCAGACACACTAAATCCGACCCTTGTGGGCAGGGCTGGAGAGTCTAATCTCTGGATTCACTGATCTTAACCCAGGCATCCTTTGCTACCATCCTAGTGAGGTCATGCTACTGGCTTGCAGCATGTGTAGACTTACAAACGGGGGCAGTGCTGTGTCCTGAGGTCTTTTCTAACCCCCTGGTCCAGGGGACCCAGCCAGTTGCTCTCGTAGGGTGACATATCATGGTGGTGAGATTCGTGTTCTGTCTCAGCTCTTCTTCGCCTCAGGACCCGGGTTTTTAGGGTGGAAATGCAGACGGCTAACTTCCCCTGTCATTTACCACTGCTATTACAGGGAGGAAATCAAGTGATCAAGTCCACAGTAGAAGTCTGTCCTCTGGGGACTTAAAGGGTCAAAAATCAGTGCCTTTTTTTTCTTCCTCCAAGTTGAGAACCAATTGAGAAATAAGATGCCGAAAATGTGTCAGCTTTATTGCTAATAAAATGATAGGCGGACTTGGCTTTAGCTCCAAGGTGGACAAGGATTACCAGCTTGCCCCCCTGTTCCATTGCCGCCCCTCACCGACACAGCGTAGGCCTGGGGGGACCCACCCAAGTTTGGAAAGTTTGGCTCAGCAGAGCAGACACTTCCTCGGGACAGAAGAGGTAAGAAAAGAAAGCAAATGGTCAGTTCTTGCAGACTCTCAATAGATTCGCTCTACGACACTGGGGCAGGCGTGAGTTAGCACTGACAGGGACTTCATTCCAGTAGATGCCCCTTACTGTGGGGGGTGGTGCCAGGAAAAAAGAGGGCCTCCCACCCCCATCTATACCAGCGGCATCCCTTCCTTCCTGCCGTCAGTGAGACTGAAATCTCTAACTGCGTCAGGTATGTCTTTGCTGAAAGCCACCGTGAGCAGCTTGCATTTAGAGAAGGTGCTTATAGCCCGTAAGACCACTCCCCCCACGTAACATATTTCTTGGGTGATGTGAGACCAGAAGCCAACTCAGAGTCCTGGGAGCCCCACGGGGCAACGGGACAGCCACCAGCTGTTGAAAGAAATTCAGCGATGGCCCACACATGAAGTCAATTTACATCCAGCCACTGCTTTCCTTGGTTGGAAGACCCATCCACCCCCAACTGACAAAAACAAAACAAAAAACCCCAACAATTTTAAAAGCCAAAAATGCTTAGAAAACTTAAGGCAGAAGCTGAACGGCGATGAGGGCAGCCGACGACCCCCCCGTCACGTCATTCTCTTCTCCCGGTGGCGATTCAATTCTTTCTTGGTTACAGCGTATACATTTTTTCCTTCTTCTCCCTTTCTCACACCCTCAAACTGAGCTGTGCAAATAGACTCAGGATGGCAGAGTGTGCCAGTGAAACCACTGGAGATGAGAAGAGGCTACTGGTGGCTTCTGGCTGCTTCTGACTATTTAAATACATATTATAAAAGTTATTTGGTATGCAATAGTATGTAATTTAGTCTCTTGCTCAGATAACTAAACATGGCCAAGATGATTATTATACAGCTAATTGGTAGGAATTATCATCAGTCCATTTGAAGCAACTGACTCGATTACTTTCCAAAAGCTGGGGGCTGGGGGGGCTAGCCTTTCCCACATGTACATCAGAGACTGGGGAAATGAAATGCTTTCATTCCACGGACAGTGGACCGAAAAACTCTCTTTGTTTGGACATCCCGCTCCGTGGCCAGTGATTTGGCAATTTCCCGATGCTGTCAGGCATCTCTGGGCTCGTTCTGCAGGGCAGAGGGGCAGACGGGCATGGCGTGGAGCCAGCCTGCCAGCCAAGCATGTCAACTCAAATGGGAATCAATTCAACTTGCTTGGCTTCTTGCATGGAGGAAAGTGTCACTTCTTTTTTTCTTAAACACAGAACTATTCACTTCCTAAATCATGAAGATCATGAAGCATATTTACTTATTTATTTGAATGTTCAGACAATGACAACTATTCAAACACTGAGGGTAGGAACAAGCCTAAGGAGGGGTCTCTCTGATCGAAGCTGCCTGACGGCCGAAGGCCGTATCCTCCTTCGCTTCACAGGCTTTGGTCCACTTTGGATCTATCCCTAGGGTCTCCTGCACCACGAGTCCGGGCTGTTGCCCCAGGATTCTGCAGTCCGGGGTCAGGGGGTATGCAGAGCAAAATCAGATTTCAGCTACTTTTCTCTGAGCTTTCCTCATACAGCGGTGCTGGCTGCCTGTGCCCAGGGGGCTGGGCACAACCCTCTCTCCAGCCAAACACCCGGTTAGTTCAACACAGTTGAAACAACACGTTGTTGCTGTCTTCTCAGGTCCTTTCCTTCTATGCCTCTCTGGGGAGGATCAAGAGGATGGGGCCAGTAGCCTGCGCTAGTTTGCCATCGAGGCAAGAAATGGATGTTGCAACTTGTTGACCCTCAAATTATGTGATTTTGAGATGCTGTCTTTTAATCCTCTGTTACGACAAAGGATTTAGTATGCTCATCTTAACCACCCATTCTCCCCATCCTTCTAGCTTAATTATAGTACAATTTTTATTAAACTCATTTCAGTATATGACTATGTAAACATTGTTCGCTGTAGAGCCAAGTGATCTGATTTTCTTTCTTACACATTTATTTAGCATTTGCTGGCATTAAATCTGTTTTTATAAGCTTAGATTTTTTTATATGCTGTCACTTAGTTTTTCCAAACTATCCAGACTTTTATTTTTATTTTTTGAATTTTCAAATTTTATTTGGGAGAGAGAGAGCATGAGTGAGGGAGAGGGGCAGAGGAAGAGAGTGGGAATCCTAAGCAGACTCCACGCTCAGCACGGAGCCTGACATGGGGCTCCATCCTACGACCCTGGGATCTCGACCTGAGCCGAAATCAAGAGTTGGCTGCTCAGCTGACTGAGCCACCCAGGTGCTTCGCTACAGAGACTTTTAAGCATGTTTTCCATATAAGTGAATATATCAGGCCATCTATCGGTTCCATTCCTTTTTGCTTAGAGCCCTCCCTTTATCTGTTCCAATAAGCACTAGCCTGGAAATATCCTTTATTGCCCCTATGTTGATCTTTTATTCCTGAATCTCAAAACTACTCTGTCTTATGTAAGAGCACATTTTGCAGTACCTTCATGAAAAAGGGCACAGCAGAGGCAAAACTCTGGAGAGACTGCATATCTGATAATTTCTTTTTTCTACTCCCATGGTTGATTGATAGTTTAGCTGGATATGGAATTCTTCTTTGATAATATAATTTCCCTTTGGATTTTGAAGACTTTTTTAAAACTCTAATATCCAGAGTTATTTTCTTAATCTGATGTCATTTTGATTTCCTTTGTGTGATCTCCTTTATTTTTTTCTGTGAAAGCTGTTAGTCTGCATATTCTGGGGTTCTGAAATTTCATGTTGATAAGCCTAGTATGTGTCTCATTCATTCATCATGCTGGGCACTTAATAGGTCCTTTCAAGGTGGACACTCTTACCTCTCAGTCTGGTAAATTTTCTTGAGTTAATTATTTGGTAACTTCCTTCTTTCTGTTCTCCCTATTTTGTCTTTCTAGAGCTTAGTTGGTTCTGGATCTTCTGATAACTTTAACTTTCTGATTTGTATCACCTAAATTTCTTTTTTAAAAATGTTTATTTATTTTTGAGAGAGAGAGAGAGAGACAGAGCACAAGCAGGGGAGGGGCAGAGAGAGAGGGAGACACAGAATCTGAAGCAGGCTCCAGGCTCTGAACTGTCAGCAGAGCCTGATGCAGGGCTTGAACCCACAAACCATGAGATCATGATCTGAACCAAAATCAGACACTTACCTGACTGATTCCCCTGGGTCTCCCACCTAAATTTAATTTCTTTGTCTTCTGGTCCCACTTTCTGAGAGATTGAGAGCTTTTCTTCACTTTGTCTCCCAAAAGATGGAGTTTTTAAAAAGAGAGAATTTTAAAAAGCGATGTCTATTTTATTTTTAATTTCCTAAGCTTCTTTCATGTTTATTATTACTTTTTAGAAATATAGAGACACCGTTATTATCTCATAGAAGCACGTATTCTCTTATTATTCAAGTGCAGATTTTGATGCTTTCTTTAAATATGTTTCTACTGGATTTCTTTCTATTTCCCCCCCTTATTTATCCTTGATCTTTTTTACTCATGTTGGTCCCTGGCCTTATGTCCGAACTTGAGTGAGGCAGTAAGGCTGATGGGAAGTTCTGCGTGGGTTTTTGGCGACTGGCCTCCCCTTCAAAATGACCTGACAGCAGTCAGCCTTTTCACTGGAAAATCTCTGAATATCTATCTGTGGAGGTCTTCTCTTCAGGGTGCTTCAGTTTCTCCAGAAAAGAGCCTCTGGTCTTCTACCAGAGGCTCACTTACTTGGTTTCTCCCGTACTGGAGCCCAGCAGGTGAGAGACTGGGAGTGGACCTCACTGGGTGCGCAGGGCTTCCCCTACGTGTGGCGTCTCTCACTCTTCGCCGTGGCCCCAGTACAGAGCCCTTCCGGTGGGATTTCTCCAGAAGCAGCAGCTCCCAGTTGTCTCCTGGGTGGGGAGGTGGGGGAGGCCCGGCTGCAGAGGTCAGGTGGAGGGAGGGACGGGCTCCGGCCCCCACCCCCACCCCCCAGCCCTGCCATCTGCACTGTCTGAAGCGCAGATGCCTCGGCTCCTCAGGGCTTCGGGACACAATTTGGCACACCGCTGGCCGGGCCCCCTGCTGGCACCGAGGGACTGCTTTCTCGGTTTTGCTCCGCTAGTACCACTCTTGGACACCTTGCGCCTTCCCCAAAACTTCTTCGATGTGCTCTTGTTCTGTGCGTCTTTGTGGGATTGTGCCTTTTTGTTCCTTGGCTTTGCGGTGGTGGTGAGGGGGGCGGTTGGGGTAGGAATGCACACGGGTATGTGTTCCGTCCTCACGTGCAGCTGTGAAGGTGCCGATGGGCGCCAGACGGGTGTGCAGGGGACGGGTCTGGGGTCAGGGGAGCAAGCACACAGGAAGCCACGAAGCCCAGGCCTCCTTGTCCCTCACAGAACCCTCATGCTTGCGCTGCCCCAGCAGGAGAAGCCGGGAAAGCGCGAGGGCCGCTGAGCCTGCTCCCTCCTGACCGTCAGTGTCCAGCAAAACCGCCTCAGCACCTCCTGAAAGTCAGGGAGAAGCCAGAGCACGGGTGGTGGTGGTGGGGCTAGACATCAGGATGCTCTCCTGGGTGGGTAAGACTGGGGGGCGGGTGATCCATTGGGCCTAAAAAGAAAATGCCAGAACTTTAAAAAAAAATTTTTTTTAACATTTTATTTATTTCTGGGAGAGAGAGACAGCGTGAGCAGGGGAGGGTCAGAGAGAGAGGGAGACGTAGAATCCAACACAGGCTCCAGGCTCTGAACTAGCTGTCAGCACAGAGCCCAACGCGGGGCTCGAACCCACGAACCGTGAGATCATGACCTGAGCCGAAGTCGGCCGCCCAACCGGCTGAGCCCCCAGGCGCCCCAAAATGCCAGCACTCCTATTTATATGTGTTTATTTAAAATTCAGAAGAGGGGCACCTGGGTGGGTCAGCTAGTTAAGCGTTTGACTTCAGCTCAGGTCTTGATACTGTGGTTTGTGGGGTTTGAGCCTCGTGTCGGGCTTTGTGCTGATCGGTCAGAGCCTGGAACCTGCTTTGGATTCTGTGTCTCCCTCTCTCTCTACCCCTCCCCGGCTCATGCTCTGTCTCTCTCTGCCCCTCTCTCTCTAAAAAATAACTAACCATTAAAAATAAATGAATCATAAATAAATAAAAATTCAGAAGAGACCTGTGGCCAAGGACAGCCACCTCACCGGGCCAGTTTCTGAAGCAGCGCATGTCAGCCACGGCCACGCCTTTGCGGAGGGCAGAGCGGGGCTGCCCAGCCCAGGGCCTGTCGTCGCCCATCGCAGCCGGCCTGTGCCCGCCCAGGTGGACCCACAGGCCACAGCGCGTGGTTTCTTCTGAGCGGAGCTCTGCTTGGTGGACTGGAAACCGCACGGTGGAGACGGTGCCCCCACGGCACCCGACGGAGACCCCCTTCCTCCCTGCTCAGTGAGCCCTGTGGCTGAAGCACCATCAGGCCAGGTGTGACCGTGGGCCCAACGTGCCAATTCAGCAGGACCCCCCCCCCCCCACATACTAGGTTACATCCACTCTTTGAAACGATGAATTTTGTCCTAATAGGTGACAATAGTACTGAGGGTTTTGGATCCGCCAAGCGATAAAACATGGTTTGCTTTATCTGCTTTACCTGAACAGCCCTATTTTCATGTTTGTGCTACGTCGCCAGTGCGTCATATACAAATATATATATATATTCATACAAGTAGCGGGGGTGAGGCAGCTGCTGGGAGGACACGGCTTGCCCAGGGCGCAGAGCCCGCCCACTCTCCCGCCAGCCTCTTCGGCCTGCGTGGAACAGGACAGCGGAGTCAGCCGGGGGGCGGGAGAGGGGGCGGCCCGGGGCCCCGGAGCCACCCTGCCTGTGCCCACCCGCCCAGTGTGCCCTTCCGCTTTCCCTGCCACAGCTGCTGGGCCCGCGAGCAGATGACAATCTTTGCAAAGGTGGTCTGAGCAAAGACCGACCTTCGGGGAGCTCACCGGCACCCCTCATTCTCCCAGGGGCAGGTGGGGCGGGGAGAGCTGGCTCTGGGGTGGGGGAGGACAGCGGCGGCCCCATGGCCTGGCCTCCCCAAGCCTTGCCCTTGACCGTGCCCATTGTCCTGCCCCTTTTGGCGCGGGCTCTGGGAAAGGAAACCCGAAGACACGAAGGAGGGAAAAACCCGGACAGCATCAGTGAGCGGATTCGGGAATTCGCAGGTGGGGAAGTGACTGGAGGAGAGAAGCATCCAGAGAAAGCCAAGACGAGCCGCCGGAGCCCAGGCCCAGCTGTCCCTGCCGGAGGAGACCAGCCTGGGGCGGGCATCTGGATCTCACAGCTCCTGAAAGCTGCCGCCGCACCATATGCCGACAGACTCGAGCCCACTGACGCTTCAGTGACAGGACGGGACGCGCGGTGGCAGATTTCCCGGACAGGAAGACAGCGCCGGCTGGGCGTCCTCCTGGCCCCGAGGGCAGGGAAGCTTGGCCAGCCTGGCTCCCAGACCCGCCGCAGCCCACAGCAGCCCAGGGAAGAGGCGGAAGGCACCTGTCCCCTTCATGTCACCGCGGGCCTGACCTGTTGGTGTGGCGGACCCCACGGCAGGCACGGGCGGTTGGGGGGTGCTGGTGGGAACCGAGGTTCAAGGTGCCTGCCTGACTGTTGCTGCCTGGGCGGTGTGGACAGGCAGGGAAGCCCCAGGGCCCGGCCATCCAGGAGGCCTGGGGGCCCCCCCTGTGCCCCTCCAGGTACCTGCCTGTCCCACGGGGGACCACACCCAAGGTGGGTAGAGAGCTGGGTGACACGAGCCCTCACAGCAGCCAGCTTCTCTGGCCTGGGGAGACCGCATCCAGGAGGCCTTTGTCACAGAGAGGTGAGAACCGCGCCCCCCCCCCCAATCTGGGTCGTGAAGTGTGACTCAGTTGGTGACATGGATTGTGGGGCAACTTCCTGAAACATGTGTCTGTAGACGTGTCAGGTTCGGGGGGATTCTAAGTGAGGTAATGTATGTGGAGAGCCTAGTGTGGGGCTTATCAGCTACAAGTCACTCAGCAAGGGTTCTGGGCAGAGGATGAACTGGATTGGGGTCACCTTGGCTTTGAGCTACATGTTCAATGTAACTGGACAGTACTGAGCTATCTCCTTCCTTCATGGGGACCTGCTCCATTTTCCACGGGGCACAGACGCACGTGGTCTGAGCCCAGGGGCGATCCGGGACCCCGAGACCCAGCCTGGCCAGTGAGTTCAGGCCCCATGGGGTGGGGTCACATGCTTTGATTCATGCCCCTCCCCTGCCCCTGCTTCCTGAGGTTCGTCCTTCATTCTCTCATTCTTTGCTGCCTTGCGCTCACCTCTCAGGTGGACTCCCCTCCCCCTTCCTTGTTCCGTCTTCTGGAAGAATGTGCTGGTCTCTGTCCTCACACACACACGAGAACACACCACTGGCCCCTCACTGCGCCCCGGGCTGACAAATGTGCCGCTTTCACTTCCCGCCACCTACGGGTCTGAAGTGAAAGCCCGCGGGGGACGGTGTGTGGTCCACAGAGGCCTCCTGCCCTCCCGGGGGCTCACCGCGTGCAGGGCCAGAAAGTGCGTCTCGGGCACTGGAGGGAGTCGGCAGCATCCTGGCCTCCACCCACCAGATGCCAGGAGCAGCCCGCACACCCACACTGGAACACACTTCCCATGTCAGGAATGCACTGTGGGACCGTCCGAGTCCCTTAAAAGGAGGAAGTGTGTGCTGCCCACGCAGGTGCGTCGGTGCCGTGAACGCAGCAGACCCTCTTCTTTCCACCGCGACTGTAAACTCCACCCCTGGGGTCCTGGACACGCCTTGTGTCCCCAACACTTGTCCCCACGACGGTGGTTTGAGCTAAGACACCGCCGATGGGTCTGGATTGCAGAGGCATTGAGGTATGACTGACCGGGTGCATTTCAGACTCGGTTAAACACAGTTTTACTTCCCTCCTCCTGGTGCTTCTCTTGAGTGTCTACAGGCCAGCTTCACCCCGGGAGGCCTCAGGGGCGCGGCTGTGCGTCAGCAGCAGCTCAAGGTCTGCGGTCGACTGGCGTCTGCCGCTCGCTTGGCCTCCTTTCATCAGCTGGGGCCGCGTCGCAGAGCTCCCTCCAGAAAAGGTCATGATCATCCAAGACCAAGAAGAACACCGGGCTTTCTTCTCACAGAACGTCAAGAAGGGAATGGGCAGAAATAAATAGAACTGATCTGGGGACATTAGGGCTAGAAAGGAATCAGGAATAAGCAAACTGAATCCTAATTTCAATAGAACAGAAGATATTCAGCCTGGTACCACACGCAGGGGCTACTTGTTATATTTTCTTTAGTTCATGACAATTTTGAGTGAAGAGGAAATCCCCTCTGTCATTTATTCCTGTTGATAAAACTTGAGAGTCACCTTAATGTGCATGACAAGACTGTGTGTGAACCTGATTCAGTGTCTGTCACGGGATTTGGTCTCAGGAACTTTCTCGTCAAGAAATACTCTGGCAAAAGGAGGAAATAAGCAGAGGAATGTGTATCAAATCAGTTCAACCAGTAAGACTTATGTTTGCGATGCATTCAGTGGTGATGCAATTCCGGCCAAAGATTTTTGTTGAGAAACTACAACCAAAGGACAGAAAGGAAGGAGTGCAAGAAAGTAAGGAAAAGCTGATGAAGAATTGAGAATTCATGAATTTATCCATTCATTCAGAATGATTCGCTGAGAGCCTCCTCTGTCCCAAGCTGTGCCAAGAGCTGAGGGTGCAGAGGCGGGCTCGCGGGCTCTGCCCTGGAACCGAAGCTCTATTTGCAACATGGAGATGAAGGATGGAGGGCAGAGGGTCAGGAAGGGCTACTACCCGCAGTGGAGGACCTTCCACTTCCAACCTGTCCAGAAATCACGTGCAGGGGCAGGGGACACAACCCAGGTGGCATCCCCTGTGCTGGGGCAGAGCCCACACACCATCCCACAGAGCCTTCTAGATGTGGGTGAGAAACCAAGGCTCGCTGAGTCCTGTGGAGGGACTCAGAGTGTGGGTCTTCGTTACACTTGTGAGACCGGGTTCCATGATGGGCTGCGTATTGCAGCTTTGAGTTAAAAGCTCTTGTCCTTAAAGCTGGGACAAAGACGGTGGTGTGGGCCAAACCAGCATGTAGGTCTCCTTTCAGATTCTGGCCCCATTTGGGGACCAGGCAGGATGGCGCTGAAGATCTGCTGAGGTTCAGGAAAAGAGGCCGTTCTGCTGAGGGACCCCCTTCTCAACCCCTGTCCTGGCCACTTCCCGTGCCAAGGGGAACGAGGGGGCCGTCAGAGCGGCTGGCAACCCCAGGGAGGCCCGAACGAAGCTCATCTCTACACTGGAACCCAGTTTGGAAACTGGAAAACAGACCCGTAAGTTGCATTGGTTTCTGTCCCTCTGCTGAAGAAGTTGTGTGGAGACCGAGGACAATGCTGCCAACGGAGCGGACCGGTCCATGTGCCCCGTTCACCCGGCTGCGAGTCCTCTTCCCTGGAAGCCAAGCTGCAATTCGGTCGTTGAAAAAGCATTTATTCAAAGGTACTGAAAATGCAGGGCCATGGAGGAAGTGGATGTTTCTTGGAGGAATTTACAGTGGATTTATCGGCTTCTGGTAATGGGTCTTGTGACCATGTTCTTGTCCAGGAGATTCCGTCCCGGCCAGGCTTACACGACCTCACACACTCCGTGTCCCACCAAGAGAAGAGAAACCAGAATTCTGTCCCGGTTTGAGGGCCCCGGAGTTTTGGAGAAACAAGGTTCTCTACCTCATGCTCTCTTCTCAAGGTTAAGATTCCTTGATAAGTCTGTGCTTCACTCACATTATAGACCCAGAATTGAAGACAGGCAGCAGCGACTCCCGGTTTCTAATGGGCATGGCCTTTGTCCTCATAAGGCTGTTAGTCTTCACTTCGACAAACACCGACACCTCGGGGCCTGGTTCTGGAACCCTACCCGGGAGGCTGTCGCCAAGGACCCCTCCCCTGTGGAGGCGGTGCGAGTCCCTCCTGTTAGACAAGGCTTTATATGCCCAGCTCTACTTTCCATCTTCCGGATACTGAAGTTTTGTCTTGTTCTGAGATTGGGCTGGAAACGGAGCCCGTGAGGAACAGGAATGTGAGAGCGGCCTTTGAGGGAAGCCAGGCTCGTCCACTAGCTGCGAGCCACGTCGGGCCGCCACGCCAGCTCCTCCTGAGTGTCCACAACACTTACTCCATGGGGTTACTTTTTATGGCAATAAAACATTATCCTGCGATGGAAAGCCCAAGCTCCAATTATGAAAATTGCCAGGAGGGCCATCAAAAGGAGACGTTCATGCTCTCACCCTCCTGTGAAATGCCAGGCACCTGTGTCACTCTGCACCCTCACAGGGGGCGCAGGTCCACGGCAGGCTGGGGTGCAGGCAGGGGGACCGGCCCCGACACGGAGATGCACCGGCGAGGGCACACGCAGCCGGCGGCCCCCACTTGTGGATCCGTGCCCCTCCCCCACCCCCGGCCTGCTTCTCTGCCCTTTCTTTATCTCCAATTATAAAGCAGCACCAGGTTTTCTAGTCAGCCATTGCCATGTCTCCAAATGGCTTTTCAGTGTCAGGCCTATCAGGAAATTAACTCATCATGCCGTGACAGCTGCTAATTTTTTCCCCTTCCATGTCAGATGGATCGCCTGCTGAAGCTAATAATGAATCACCAATCCCTGATTAGAAGGTGCTTCCGAAACGTATAACTGCCATCTGAGCTAACTTTTTTCTTCATGTGAAATGATATCACCCCAGAGGAGCAGAACCGATTGTGTTCTTCAACAAGACGGAGCAGGAGGAGGCTGCGTAAGTGAGCCGTGCGCTCTCTTAAATTATGGGCTAATACGGAGCGGCAGGAGGCAGGACTCACGGCTGCTCTTGTACGTAGTTTGCTGAACGGCCGACCTTCTGGTCTCCTAGTCTTCCTTCTGGAACCGGCTCTGGGGCAGGATTCCACGCTGGGCTTTCAGGCCTTCGCTGGGCCGTGATTTTGTCTTGATGGTCAGGGAAACGGGGGCTTGGACAGAACTGAGGAACGTGAATACCGTCCCTCACCGCAGGGTTTCCCAGATGCCATGCTCCTGGGCCGCGGGCCTCCGGGCTCTGAGGGGAGCACGGGGTCGGAGCAGTGTTTGACGTGGGCGTGGTCGGGCCTGGGCCTCCGCGCGGTCTTTGTCATAATTATTAGCAAACCTCCACTGAGGCTCCCTTCTGTCCGTCTTCTAGGACTTCGGGTCCATGTTTCCGGAAGGAGCCAATAAGTGACTGGAGCATCCAGCACGTGCACTGACAGTCTTCGCACATCTGCTTGGTTCTTCAGAGCAAACCAAGTAGCAAACAGGACGTCCTTGCTGTCTACCGGCTGACGCGGGTCTGTCTGCTTTGTTTGCTCTGGGGGGAGAGGTTTCGGGGCACAACTGTTCAGGGACAGCGGGAGGGTCCCTCAGGGAGGCCTGCTTGGGTCACTGTGTTTCCTCACAGTGACAGTTGGTGGCTAAAGCTTCCTTCGTGTGGAGACTGTGTCCTCTGTAACTTCGCACCCGAAATGGGCAGCTGCTGCCACAAGGGAAGTCTAAACTATTTCTGGACATGGACTTGGGCAGGGCGGTCAGTGCCCCCTGCATGTCCAATGTCCTTGGGTCTCAATCATTTAATTGGCTCTAGCTGAATACAAAGGTGGCTTTTTTGGAATAGTCTCCAGGTACATTTTTTTTTTTTTTACTTCTTTAAAGTTTTACGTTTTCTCTAGTTAAAAGCCCCGGGAAGGCTGCACACTTGCCTATGTCTTCTTTACAGACAATCCCTGTTGCAGTAATCACGTCCTGGTCACAGTATCAGCCACGCCTCATCATGCTGAGGCACACGTGTGTATGTGTGTGTGTGTGTGTGTATCTTCAACTCCCTGACATTCCAATAGTTGTGTAATGAGAGAGAAGAGAGGTAACATTAACCCAGCTCCATAGGTAATTACAGGACACAACAGCTTCGTGAATCCTTTGCAATCCTTCTGAGCCTTGAAACACCTTCTGTACAATTTTTTTTTATGCAAAGGCCTGCTCTTTTCATTGTGCACACGATGTGATTGCTGGTCTGACACTGCAGCCTACATTGGTTTTATGAAGGATTAAATGCCACCTGAGACATATTTATCCTAAATAAATCACGAACGGTAAACTGCAGCATGTCGGTGTCAACACCCCGGACGGTGGCAGAAAGGTTAGCCGCACAGGACGGAGCACACTCAGGAATTAGCCTCTGAGCCGAGGACCGCGGGCTGCAGCTAACAGGAGGAATGATCGGGAAGAAATATTTCCACCGGAAAACATCCCCCTCCTCCTCCTTTTTTTTTTTTTTTTTTTAAAACATGTATGAGCAGCAGTGAGGGGCATCACTTTATAAAGGTCACCTTTATCCTGGTAACAAATGGGAGTGGATCCTGTCGCGCTGCAGAAGGGAATGGCTCTGCCAGCTTTAGGAAACACCGGCAAGTCATACTCAGCCAATTATGAATCTCAGTGTCAAACCTGAAGTTTCCGGGGGGCGGGGTGGCTGCGTCAGGGTGGCCCGTGGGATGGCGGGGCCGCAGCGCAATGCGGACGAGGCTGGGAGGAGCACAGGGCGGCGTGTGCCCACCCTGTCCCCGCAGGAAGGGATTCTGAGCGGTATGTGTCCTTCAACTAAAAAGGTACTATTTTCTCTTCCTTTTCTCTCATAAAAATTGTTCCTCACAATGTTTAGATGCCAGCCGTGACAGAATATGCCACTGTCACTAGAATGTGCTTGGCCCACACGCCCAGCCCTCAGAGCCAGCACGGGCCGAGGGAGGCCCCGGCAGAGAGCAGCTCCCTCGCCGTGGGCGGAGCGGGGGACACACCGCCGTGCGGGACGGAAGCACTGGTCCCCGTGCGTTTGTGAGGCTGCCCACGGGCCGGCTGCCGGAGATAGGAGACCGTCATTATCTTTTAATGCTGTAATTTTATTTCAAAGGAAAAAATAGAACAAAAACAACCTGTGCATTTGGGGGAGGGGAGCTGTTTTTACACTTCTGGAGAAGGAGGAAGAGCAACTGGAGGGAGGAGTGAGTGACCAGAACACGAGCTGCATCCCCACAGCGGTGGGGAGCCCACGCCACACAGACCGCGCAGCCGGGCCGGGGCCGCAGGCGCACGGCCTTCTAGGACTAATGCTTAATGTCGGCTTCTTCACACGGACAGAAAGCACAAACAAATCCTGCAAAAATGGGATCAGTATGAACAGATGTTTGTTATAAAAGCAATATACTGGTATGAACAATATTTTCCAGACTACACATTTCATACATAGACTTTATTGTTGTATGAAACGAAGTCGAAATTCGAAGCACTGGGTTGTCTACACTGAGGCAGATTTTCATCAAATAGAAAGGCCAAGGTTCTTCTTGACCACAGGCTTAAGAGGGCTTCTTTTAAGCAGAGAGCAACCAGCGCTAGGAACACGCCACGCTGTCTGGGGGGAGGATGCATGAGATGAACGGGTCTTCCTTTGGTCTGGGGACACCTCGATCCTGAAATCTCAGATTTCGAACAAGCGCGGCCTGCTGCAAGACGGCAATGTAGCTGCAACTTTTAACCAAATACATAACAGAACGTTAAAATGGCTACATGCGGGAGTGGAACAACAGGCGCGGCTCAGGCCACAGCAGATGCTGCTCTGACTTCTCCCCCACGAGGCGCAGGCCTGTCACTGAGACGGGAAACACCTGGTGGGGGCGGGGACACTAAACACCGCGGCTTCTCCTCCGCACAGAGGACAGAATGGAGGGGAGAGACCAGTCACAGAAGACCCAGCAGGAGACAGTGGCTGGCACCGGGGTCCGCCCCGCAGCGCCCCGTCGCCCGGCCTTCCTGGGGGGGAGGCCGCGGAACCCTGTGCGCGCCCCTCCTCAGCCGGTGCCACGCCGCCCGGACAGCAGGGCAGGCGCCCCCCTGGCTCCCCGGCACTGTCCCCAGGACCCCGCGAGTGAAGTTCCGGGACACCGAGCCCCAGGTGCCGGCCCTCCCTCGTCTGCCCTGTGCCGCGTGTGGACATCTGCGCCCGGACCTCCCCAATCTGCCCCTGGACACCCAGTCCTCACGCTTCCTGGAGTTCGTTACTCTCTCTTTGGCCCTGAATGACAGTCGCTGCCGGAGACCCGTCCTGGGTGTAAATGACCATACTTGTCAGCTGCTGGGTTCCACCTGGGCCCACGGCCTCGGCGCTGAGGGCTGCGCCAGCCTGCAGGATCTCCTGCGAGTCAGCCGCCTCGATCACGGTGTGCGAGTACACGCCCGCCTCCTCCGGCACCCCCGGGGGCAGCTCGGTCACGATGTAGTGAGTGGTGCCCTCGGGAAAGCCGCCGCTGGACTCCTGGACCATGGCCTGGACCAGCTCTTCCGTCACGATGATCTGGGAGATCTCGCTGTCGGGCTCGGTCAGGCCCACGTGCTGGCCGTGCGCCTCCGCCTCCTGCATGATGATCTGGGAGCCCTCCCGGGCCAGCATGTGCACGGCGCCCTCCTCGTTCACGATGACCTGTGTGACGCCCTCCTTCATGAGCTGACCGGCTGCGGCCGAGTCGCACACGGCAAACTGAAGCACACCCTGCACCACCTTCTTGAAGGCCACCTGCGCACGCTCCTGTGAGGCGGAGAGGGCTGGGGGCCGCCCCCCCGGGGTCAGCACCCCTGCGGGCTCCCCACCCTCCCTTACGTCCTGGAACACGTGGATCTCGGGGGCCTCGGGCTGCACGGTGGCGGGGGCCGCCTCCTGACTGCGCAGCTGGACCAGCACGTCCTTGGGGCCCGACCTGCCTTTCTCGTCGGGCCCGACCCGGCCCGCTGCCCCTCCTAGCTCGGTGACCGCACAGAGCAGGGCGTCCAGGGCAGAGGCCGTGTCGGGCGGGGGAGCTCCGGCCTCGGTGAGGTCTAAAATCTCCTGCTTGGTCACCTGCCGTAGCACAGCCCCTCCCGGGCTGAGGGGTTCGTCCGCGCCGTGGCCGTCCATCGAGCCCCCCACGACCACCACCTGGGTGGCCCCGTCCGCCAACTGCTCCGGCAGGACCGGCCCGGGGGCCACCCCACCTACGTGGGTGCCGCTCTGACCGGCCGCGATCACCTGCCCGTCTTCCGTGATGTGCACCACGCGGGCCACCTGGCCAGCCAGCGCCAGCGTCTGCAGCGTGGCCGCGGCCGTCTCCTCCACGGAGGCGTCGAGGGCGAACTCCCCGTCGTAGCCCTGGATGATGATGACCTGCTGCACCTGCTCGGGCGCCACCGCCGGCCTTGTGCTGCTCCTAAGGGGCCTCTCCTTGACGGGAGCCTCCTCCGCCAGCGCGGCCGCGGTGAAGGGGCTGTCGGTCTCCACGAACGTGGCTCCTTGGCCCTTCAAACGGCATTCGTAGGACTTGGAAACAATGCCTATGGGAGACAGGGACCAGTTAGAGCCTAGAAACATGACCTTTAGGCTTAACAAGACAGACGGAAGCGTTAAACCCTCAGCATAACACCACAGTGACCAGGGGCCTCAGGGCCGGCTGCCTGCGCGGACGCTGACGGCACAGCCGCGGCCTGGGGGCAGACAAGCTGGATGGAAGCAGGCGTCTGTCCTTCCTCCTGGTCTGACTGTCCAAATACAACTCTTAGCAGCCAGTGTTTGCTCTTCCCATTCCTAGGGAAGGAGTGTGGCCGCCCCCTCAATTATGTTCATTTTGAGCAGGACACTCAGTCCCTGGGGGGCAGTGAAGGACAGTAAACAGTGGCAGTATCTTCTGACCCAAAGGCAGAGCTTTTTGTAAGTTTACGAACAGATGCGAAGAGGACACGACGCACACCCATCTCCCCATCATCTCCCACGCAGGCCGACACTTGTTTAATCCCTGTACAGGATAAAACACAGCTGAAACCTAATCTTTTTCCATTAAAAGAGGGAAAAGATCCATGTTCTTATTACTGCCTCCTTCCCCCCTAAGTAATAACCTACAAATGATCTAAATGAGTATTTCCAATGGCCACCACAGTTTTGAAATATGTCATCTTAGTGTCTATTTATTGAAGGTAATTAAAAAAATGTTTTTAATGTTTTATTTTTGAGAGAGAGAGGGAGACACAGAATCCGAAGCAGGCTCCATGCTCTGAGCTGTCAGCCCAGAGCCCAAAACGGGGCTTGAACTCATGAATCATGAGATCATGAGCTGAGCCGAAGTCAGACCCTCAGCTGACTGAGCCCCTCAGGGGCCCCGGTACGTCAGTTTTAAAAAGAACACTTATCGTCACCAAAGGAAAGAAAATGATTACAAACTGCTACGATTATATACCACTAGCGTCCCTCAAAAACGAGGCAGTTTTGTTTTCCATGTCTGTGCACTTCTGTAAGAAAGCATTTCTTTCAATGCAGAGCACATTCTGAGCACAGACCCCAGACAAGACCCGTCTCCGGCGGGTACAGTATCTCAGGCAGCATCCACAGAAGCCCTTCAATCGCATTTACCACACGGACACACTGAGCTCACACGCCGACTGCGGGTGATGGTCCTGGACTTGAAATCCCATGCTAAGTTACAAATGCAAACT
This sequence comes from Hyaena hyaena, assembly GCF_003009895.1. Taxonomy (NCBI): domain Eukaryota; kingdom Metazoa; phylum Chordata; class Mammalia; order Carnivora; family Hyaenidae; genus Hyaena; species Hyaena hyaena. Next base: position 1,754,521 of record NW_024080742.1, read on the forward strand.
CTTGGCCCATTCCATGCACAGCGCCGTGAAGCTTGGCTGGTCTGTGCCCACCTGTTCAACAGTCAGAGGTCAGGCCAGCTCATACCCACTGCAGCCCCCTCCCCCTGACAGGCCAGAGGGAGGGCAAGGGTCTCCTGGTGGGTGGTACTTGATGGCGGGGGTAATGGACTTACTGGAACAAAGCTCATTGTACAGCGAGTTCACGGAGTTGGTTTTCTGTCACTATGTTTTTTCTGACTCTGAGGCCATGACTCCCAGTGAGTACAGGTTATCCGTCTTCTTAAATAATATTAGGTCCAATTAGCGCTGTCCTTTCTCAGATGACTCTCTACAACGTGAATTAAAGCGATTATGGAATCACAGACTCTTGGGTCAGGGAAAGCCCTGTGGCATCAACCAGAACCCTGTCCTGCCCTCTCGGGTCACACTGTACCCCAAACATGGGGGCGCTGCTCTGGGCTGGCAGTGCAGCTGTGGGCGGACCAGGCCTGGCCACGCTCTCACCAACCAGGGCGAAGTCAGGCCATCACAACTTAAAGGTCAACTGAACCTTCCCAGGGGAGGGTCCCAAACACCGATGATTCCAGCTGAATGCCCAACCGTAGAGTATCAGGTGTCTTGTGTACCCTCCGGGGAAGGACGAGAGCCCGGAGCAGGGACGCTTGCTCCTTGCCCCGCCTCTGAGAGCAAGTGCCTCCCAAGTGCCCACGCCTGGTGCTCAGGGGTAGGTGCCCGGGCAGCGGTGGTCATCTCACTGGGTCCTCTCAGCCCTCAGGGCTCTGGGGACTTTCCAGAGGTCATATGAGCCTACACGGGGTTTAAGGGAATCAACTAAACCGCTCTGCCCAGGGACGAGCCTGCTACGATGTCCCTCCATCCTCCCTCCCTCGCTCCCCCCCGCACCTTCTGCTTTATACAAGGAAAGCGCAGCCTTGGGAAGGCTGGATTCCAAAGGCAGGCCCAAGATCCGGTGAAACCGCACAGATCCTAGAAGGAAAGGGCTGAGCCCTGGTCTGTACTTGACCTCATCTCAGTTTATCTTCTGAACTTCTAATCTCCCTAGAATCTCTCTCATGTGCCTGCAGGAGTCTACACCGGGGGTGCCAGAGGCCTGCTGGGTGCGCCGTCCACCAGGACCCCGGGCTCTGGTCTGCTGTGCCCCCAACTTCTCCCTCCCTCCACCCCTCTGCCTCAGGCCATTCCCAGTTTCAGAGTCCTTTCCGGTTTAACTTAGAATGTGGGGGAAATAAAAAAGTAAATAAAAAAGACATAAAGAAATATAGGCACAAAAATAAAGAAGGCAGCCTTCAAATCAGCCCCAGTTCATTAGTGAAGAGGACATATTGCCTCGGTGTGAAAAGCAGGAGTGACCCTGGCAGCTGGGGGACACGGAGGCTCCGGTGGCCTGGTGGCCTCCTGAAGGAAGAGCACCGGGCCTGCTGCTTAGGTGTGCGGCCGACAGAAACCCTCCTGGGAGCAGCATTACCCTCCGAACCCCTTGCAGTGCTGGTCATTACGTTGTTCTGAACTACTTACTGAATTTATTTGAATCCAGAGGTGGGTTAAGCCACTTCCAGACCATTAAAGTAAACTACATGGGTAAATACTGCTGTCACCACGGCGTGTGATGAAGCCTGACACCGCCAATATCTTAACCTCCGCTCGGCACAAGCCCAGCCACCCCATCAGTTCATAAATGCGAGTGCAGGTCCATCTTTTGATTCAGCAATTTAATAACTTCGAGTGCTGTCAGTACTGCTTTGAAAAATAGCACCTATAAAATGTAACGGCCTCAATCAGATTGAAAAAGATTCACCCACTGAAGATTCTTCCATTTCGCCCATAATGAATTAATGTGGAGCTACGTAGAAGTTCAAGTGTCATTTAAACTAATGTGAATTTCTACTGTAACTTTAAATTCTAACTGGGCTATGACCAAGAATTTACTGGGCACATCAACTTCAATTTTTGAGCTCTTTCAAGTAAATATGAATCGTAAAGCTCACCAATGCAAATGGCCGAGTGGATACAGTATTTGGAAAACAGGAACTTTGTACAGGCTTATCCTTAACTGGTTAGTCACCGGTACAGGTCCCAAGGTGCACAACTCATTAACAGAGCACAGACGCCCAACATATCTGTGCCATGCTTCATGTCTTTCAAAGACAATGTTGGATTTCAGTGTGATAATTGTAGCTAATCAAACTGCATCTGATCGAGCCTTTCTGGACCTGTCTGCGAGAGGACCATAAATTGCTCTGCACAGAGGGGGCAAATGAAGTTAAAATGCAGCCTCCTGACTGTTCATGAAAAATCTCAACTTAAGAGGCGCCTGAGTGGCTCAGTTGGTTAAGCGCCTGACCTTGGCTCAGGTCATGATCTCGTCATTCCTGAGTTTGAGCCCTATGTCGGGCTCTGTACTGACAGCTCAGAGCTTGGAGCCTGTTCCAGATTTTGTCTCCCTCTCTTTCTCTGCCCCTCCCCCACTCACACTATGCCTCTCTCTCTCTAAAAAATAAATAAAACAGTAAAAAAAAAAATCTCAACTTACTGTTCATGTGTTGCTATGACTGCAGAGATACTGTACTCCCCTCTCCTAGCTAAACGCATTGATAGTTTGCAACTTGGCTAAAATGAGAAGGGTGTTTCTGGGGGGAGCTGAGGATTTGTTTTCCGGGAAGTGATTCTGGATTAGACCCACTTTCTCCAGAAGATGGTTGTGAGAGACACTTCCTTCTTATCTGTCCTCCTTGAAGAGAACATCTTCGGAGCTGAAAGCCATAGACCTGGTGTGCAGGCATGTGGGGTTAAGTCACAGACACTCAGCCCCCCGAAACCGTGCCGATGGCTCTGCTCTGTGGGCCAGGGGCTTCTGGGCAGCTGCAAACAGGGCCGAGCACCTGACTGTTTCCTTTCTGTGTGTGTGTTATTCTTTTGTTACTGTCATCACGCTTTCCCACAGAATAAATACCTTATGCTTTTGTTAAGCTTACATTTAATTAAAATGTACAGAATTTGTGCAGTAAACTCGAATGAAACAAATAAAACAAGGGCCCCCTCTCTTGAAGGCATACGTTGTGAATGAAAAATGTCATTACAGACTAAAAAATTTTGCAGTAAACAGGGCCTACAGAGAGAAGTTTCTCCTGTAATGACGTCCATAAAATACACAAATGGCACTTTTAGTACCATCCTGAATATGGCATTTTCTGTGCTCTACACACAATCTAAATGGTTTGATCATAGAGCATAATACTCCATTGGGTTTATAGAACAATCAATGTTCCATAAAATGATGTATTTATCCAATAGTAGGCTCAGCAGTTACTGGCGTGTGACATTGCCGGACGCGGGCGCGGGCGGCTGGGCGGTGCGCACGCCGGCTGTAAAACTTCTCCAACGCCAGTCCAACAACTTCATCTCATCTGCGGCAAGTCATTTGTTGAAGCCTCGGCGTGGCTGAAAAAAAACTTGTAATAAAAATTCATAGAATTTTCAGGAGAATGAAAGCCGATGATAATAGAAAGGTCACATTGTGTCTCCACGAAAGAGGTCAAAGGTTGCCAGCACTTCTAAAACCGAGAGTAGATTTCATGCATCGCGTAGCAGATAAAGACGGCATTAAAAGGACTTGTGTGGGGTGAGGTGCCCGGCGTTTCAGGGAAGCTGCTGCTCACGCCCCGTGGGGGCCACGCCGCGCTCCCCGCAGTGCTTGTGGTAGGTTTCGAAGCTTCTCCTGACACCGCACTGCGCGTCTGTGTGCCGCTCGGTTATGTCCGCTCCCGTGTGTCCTTCAGTTTGCTCTTTATTATTTCCTTGAAGACCTACCAGCCGTTAGGAAGTGATCTGCGAGCTGGGGGGCACTCTACCAAGCAGCGGGAGGGGCTCTCCTACTGTGCATGGTGCCGAGTTCCTAATTTGGGAGGTGCCAGGCTTGAAAATGCTAGCGCGGCTCATCGTCATAATTATAGTGCCTCAAATACGATGCGATTAAAGACGTAATATTTTCATATAAAAATTTGGGGCACACGTGACACTGGGATTCTTAAGCCACATATAATTTTTCTCGACTTCAATTTTAAGATGTAATTTTAACAAGAACGTTAAGAAATCATACTTAATGTCTATTAAAATGAAACAATATTAACAGATTATGCTAATAAATTAGAACCATATTTTAATGTCACAAAAGCTTATAAGTTTTTCAAGTGAGAGCAGAAAAAATGACAAATTAAAATTCAATGCAATATAACCTTGTAGAAATTTTGAAGCAGGGGATAAATTATTCCTACAACAGCACAAAGCAGTATCAATAATTGCTCTATGGTGTAGTCATTCTTCGGACAAATAATTACCGGTCTTGCTGCTGCGGGATGTCCCTCAGAGGGCTCCCACGAAGCCTGGTTGTGAAGAAGTGAGAGCACGCTCAGTGCGAACACGATGCAAACTAGGGGGCGCTCCCCATACCACCGCTTCATGTCCCTGAAGGAAAACTCCAACCAAGGGGACCGCGAAAGGGTCCCAACCTGGTCTGTGACCTCACTGGGAGACGGTAGCCGCTCAGTCATACAACCAATCCCACACCAAAATGGCAGTTTCGCCATCAATTTTTTTTTTTGAGAAGAAAGGACGGTCAGTCCTTTATGACTATTATCTTCAAGGATTAGAAATGCAGTCTGGTCAGTGTTAGTCAAATTCACACACAAATCAGAAATATTTAGGCAACGGGAGATACAAAATTAAAATTATGCTCAATCTCTGGCATGTTTGCTAAAAATGACAGCTATATAACAGTGGGATGAATTTCGGAGCACATACCCAATTTGGTCATTCCTTGAATCTGCCTGAGGACGGTAAATACGTCACGACATAATTAAAAGTGCATTTTGGTAAATACCTGTTTCATACCACAAATAAACGTAGCAAGGTATATGTTACAGTAATGGCCGCCACCCTGTCCTCACTTTTGTGAAAGCCACTGTTTCGTAAGAAGAGACGAGGAAAAATATTCTTTTGTGAAGAATTAACAGAAGTCCACATTATTTCTGACAGATCCTCCCACCTGAGTTCAAATATACAATTTTACAAGACACACCCTGCAGTTTTTACTGAAGGAATATTTCCAGGCACCCAGGACACAGACTTAGATGACAAAAGTTTTAGTCCTTTTTTCTCCATTATCATTAGTGCTACATCTGTGACTGGTGGTGATCAAAGATAATCATATATGACCCCTGAAAGAAATTCTAAGATATTCAGAAAAAACTAAGAATAAATTTTATCTCGAGTTAGAAATACATGACTGGCCAGGTTTCTAACTTTGCCGTGAACAGTCTCCACGGGCCTAGACATTGCTATGGGCACTGAAGAGTGACAAAGAATAAAAGACAATATTTTACCTTTAAAGTCACAAACCCTAAGAAATTTTGTATTATATCAGACTCTTAGGTATCCATCATCATTTCCATGCATGAAGATCCAATGGGAGCCATGCACACAAATCTCATGCAGGAAGATGAGACCCGGGCTTTAAGGTTACCCTGACAGGCGTTTTGGGGAGGAGTGTAAAGGGGGTGTGTGGTTAACCGCTTCTCAGCTGCAAAGGCAGAGGCCTGAGGGCCATGTTGATTGATGGCCCGCGACAGCCATAGAACTTTGGAAATTTGACTCATGTGACAGAAATGGTGTCATCATGCTTCACAAGGGTGATGAAATGGGATTTTAGAGTTAAACTGTAAAGTGCTCTGATCTTGTCATTTACCCACGAAGAGCACTTCTTAAAAATTGCCAGTTGATTTATTAGCAGGAAGGGCTCAAGTGGCTTAGGTCTTGTCTAGAGCAAAGCGAGGGGGAGGGGCAGCTCTGCGGGGGTCATCAGCACAGAGCGCCTCTGGCATTCCGTTCACATTTGGGGAGACGGAGGTCAGTCCCTGGCCACCGTGAGGGACCGTCTTAGCCGGCTTCGCTCCTGTCCGGGCGTGTGCTCCCCTGGGAGTCCCCGGGAGGCCCAGCCCTCAACCCGCTCTCCGCACAGGGCCTGCATCAGCACCAGGGCACCGGCTGATGCGTTCGAGGAGTGCCCGGAGCTGTGGAGGGCCAGGCCCGTGGCCTCCTGGGCCTTCAGAGGTCCCGCACGAGGGGCAGCTGGCCCGCATGCTGGAAGGCCGCCCTCTCTGTTCCACTCACACGAGCGCGGACATTCCTTCTCGCATCACGGAATCAGGAAGTTAGAGAGCCCGACGCCTTTTCCCCCCTGTCCTGGGACAGCCTCATAAAACTCCCAGTGTGGTTAGTGCTATATGAGGAGAACAAGGCCTATTTTTCAAAACCGTACGCATCATGCACATTTCAAAAGGTAAAATTACGCAAATAAGAAGCCAGCCAATGTTGTTAGTGTGGTGTTTCTCTTACAAGGTGGGTTTAAAGGGCTAACAAGGCAGATTACACTTGTGCCCTTTTGGCCTTTGGGCAAATCCGATAAAAAGATCACACTCATTTCTGCAGGCATGTTCAGAATTCCTGCCTGTTACAGCACCTTCACATCTTTCCCGAGGAAATGAGAGGAAACAGACATCTGTCTTCATTGTAGACACTTTTGTATGGAGGTAAAAAGCAAACCGCTCCTTCAGTAACAGCACAGAGGCACCATTAAAATCAAATTTACAGTAAACAGAACCTGCAGCTGGGGTAAAGCGCTCACTGTTAGTATTTTAATTATCAGCAAAGCTTTTGGAGGCCTAACATCTGCTCGCAGCCGAATGACAGCAGCTGCCGGTGTACACTTAAAACAATGCGGATTTCTTCTCCACATATGAAAATGAATCATCTGTTCTGGGCACCTCACTGCTATCTTCCTGTTAAGCTGGCCCGTGTGGGTGAGGGGACCCTGGATGTTTTGTGGGGGCAACAGCGAGGCCCGACCTCTTCACAAGGATGACATCCACAGACGGCAAATGCGCACCTGGGGCGTGAGGTCACCGTCACCTGTGTGGAGGCAGCACGTGCTGGGGATGCTCCGGCACGGAGGGCCCGACCACTGAGCTCAGAGCGACTTCCAGGATCAGCAGCGTAAGCCGTGTGCCAATTCGTTCTACGGAAGCCAGAGCGAGCAGCGGTCACAGCCACCGACTCAGGGACGGACGGTGCCTGGGCGCGGGTCGCGGTCCGGGGAGGGCCCAGAACCCTGCCCTCTCTGGACACGAGAACAGAGCAGTGGTGGTGGTAGGGCTGGGGGTGGGGGTGGGGGTGCGGGCACTGCCACGGCCATGGCGGAAACCGGAAACATACCTTCCTTTTAACCAGCGACTATTACAACCTTTATTTTGAACACCTTCCTAAATCCCTAAACTCCTATGTTGAACTTGCACAATATTTATATACCTGCATCATAAAGTTTAAAACTCATTAAAAACATATTAAACAGAAGACACATTATGAAGCTTGAACCCTTGCTTTAAAATGGACAGAATAAAACACTTGCAAATTACAATGTGTAAAATGCAGCAAATGGGCCCTCGGATTTACGAGATGGAGACAGGGATGTTCAGTGGTCTCCCTCAGCACGCCTGGCTGGTTTCCTGAGGGGCAGGGAAAGTTCGAACAGGATCCTTTCAGGGCCTGACGGCATGTGAGGGATGTGTGCCTTCCGTGTCGGCATAGGTGGGATGCGGCTGGTGTATGTGTGTCGACGTCCACAGTGCAAGCTGGGAAAGGGGCACAATGTCTGTGAGAGGGTGCCGTTGGGGGGCAAGGTCATACACAGTGTCTCACGTGACTACATGGGCTGCATCAGGGTGGAAACCTGAAATCAATCTCTCTAAAATTATCATCAGTTCCGGAAGGAGTTTACCGTCACTTGGGCAGCACGATTTTTTGCCTTTCTGTTCTAGTGCTTTTTTTCTCTTTTCTTCTTCTTTTTTTTTTTTTTTTTTTAACAAACATCACAGGGAGTAAGAAAGCTGAAAGGTGGATCTTTTTTTCTTTCTTTTTTTTTTATTTAACATTTGTTTATTGTTGAGAGACAGAGCATGAGCAGGTGAGGGGCAGAGAGAGGGAGACACAGAATCCGAAGCAGGCTCCAGGCTCTGAGCTGTCAGCACAGGGACTGACGCGGGGCTCGAACTCACAAACCACAAGATCATGACCTGAGCCACCCAGGCGCCTCCTAGCGTTGTTTAAAAAGAGTCTGACTTTGCTCTTGGATGGACTGTCACGTAACAGGCAGCACCTGCCGGGAGCCATCAACAGCTGCACGCAGGGTTCACACAAGATGCGCACACGAGAAAACCAGGGTGAAGTCCTGTTGCCGTTTTAACTAACAGACACACCATGTAGGAGTCCCCACAAGGCGTTGTGAGGGGAAGGGGGACTTCAACGTGCTAGAAACTCGTTAATGCCACGTGTGATACAAACTCAGGAGCTCCCACAAGAAACACGGTGACATTAAAGTCACACCCAGTGTTCATATGCACAGACAGCTGTTTGCCCGCTTGAAATAACCTCCAACAAAGCTTAGGAAGGAACTCAGAATGTGTTTTAGCAGGGCTGCTTTCTGCCCTGGAATTGCCACAATCGCAGGAAATGGAGCTACATGCCTGGCACTGGTGGGCCTTCAGGGGATACAGAAAAAGCAGAAGCAGGCCCCCTGAGCCCCGCCAATGGAGAGGGGAGGGTCTTCCTTGCTTCCTTCAGCAGCTTTTCTGGGGATCATCAAAGGCCCCAGCTTGATACTCAAGGAGGCAGCTGATCAAGAATGAATGCGCAGTGGCGCCGGGGCAGGGCGCTCAGGCAGGTAAGCATCCGACTCTTGATCTCAGCTCCGGTCAGGATCTCGGGTTTGTAGGGTTCCCTCCAGCCCCACTGGACTCTGTGCCAAGAACGTGGAGCCTGCTTGGGATTCTCTCTCTCTCCTTCTCTCTCTCTCTGCCCCTCCCCTGTGTGCACTTTCTCTCTCTCAAAATAAATAAGTAAACTTAAAAAAAAAAATAGAAAAGAATGAACACATGACTCCTATACCATTAATGCCACCAGATACTTTAATTACATTACATCGCATAGTAGGCTAGTACTTTCTGAAATTAAAAAAAATTGACATGCCCTGTCGATGTCAGATTTTCATCTTTTCTTCAAACCTACATGTATACGCATGCACACACAAACATGTTGGTACAAACACTTGCATGAACACTCACGTTTACAAGCACAGTCTACACTATTCTAACCAGCTCTCTTTTCTGTTTGCATTCTGCCCATCAGCACGCTCCCTGTGCAAAGGTCTTTACCAAGTGCCTGCCTGGACTGAGAGCCCATGACAGACGGGGCTGACGGTGCAGACATCGAGTTAGAGAGGATGGTCTCTGCTCCCCAGGGGGCGCACCTGGCACCTCTCTGGGTGTCTTCTATCTGCTAGCGGATCCAGACTCGTGCCATTTGGCTGGAACAGAAGTCTGGAGCCCCGGTGCCTGAGAGCAACACTTGTTAATTCCTTAATGGCTGCTAAATAAAGTTTTAAAGGGGTAGGATATTTCAAAAATTATAACTGCTTTAAAGACCCCAAGGTTCAGAGTTTATGTTCTGCATCCGTTCTTTTCTTTCCCCCAGAACCTAGAAAAAGATCTCCTTTGCTACTCACATCCCTGAGCCTCATTAAGAGGTGTCAAGATGGAAAATGAAATCACACCACTGACAGTCCTGAGCACCGATCAGTAAGTCGTGCAGCAAGGCAAGGGTCTATGTCACTGAGCGCTGGACTCAGAGGAAGAAAGGTCGCCGTGAAAGGCAGTGTGTGGCCACACGCAGAACCTGAAGGCTCTCCACACGAACACAGCAAGATGCGTCTACGGTTTGTCACGTTCATGACCCAGGAAGTGGTTTCTCAGTAAACGTGACAGAAATATGGGGGCTCTAAGGCAACCATATTAACACTTACCCACAAGAAATTAGGTACTTACGTATTTTTAATTGTATGTTCCTTTAATGTGAAAGTCCCTTCAGGTCTTACAGAGTAACTAAGTGGCTACTCGGACTGCCCTTTGTACATCCCTCTGACACACTGAATTATGATTATTCATAAACATCCTCACCTTTTCCACTAGACTGAGCTCCCCAGAGTGTAGGAACTTGCACGCATCTCCAATGCGTGGCCTACAGCGGGCCTTAATGAATGCTACTTTAAAACGAGGCTGAGCAAACACCCTTTATACGAATGTTTATTAGAGAATAACGGAGAAGGGACAACCTTGAGAATCCCTTCCAATAACCAGAAGGAGCAGAGCCATGGGGCCGGGATGCCTAGATGCTGTTCCTCACTAGGATTCGGACAGGCCCCCACGGAGGCCCTTCCTGCGCGTCTGTGTTTCTGCATGTCTCGTACACGAGGGCTGCTGGCCGCCTTCATTCTACATCATCTTTTCAAGGATGTTTCTGGAGCAAACAGCCTTGGGAGAGAGACTGTGTCTTCTTCTAGAGCAAAGGGCAGATTTATTTACAGTCCGGTATGATAGAAACAAGTGTCCCTCTGGGGACGAGACTGGCCAGCTCGCTGCTCACGATAGAAGATCTGGGCTCCTGGATCCAGAGTCTTCTCCTGAGGCTGTGTTCCTTGCACCCCACTGTGTGCAGGGGCCAAGGGCCCCTTCACATCACCTGTGGGAGCTGGGATTTGGGGAGCAGAGTAACCTAGTTCGGGCTCCTGCTGTGAGTAATAACGCCCTTTGCTTCTGATCCAGGAACCTCATGTCTTCTGCTAGCATCCGTTACCTTGGCAGGTGACCTTGCTCGTCTGCAAGATCTCAGACCTCCCAGCGTTCTAGAGAGTTCTCCCAGTTCCTTACATCTCAGAACCTTGGCCTCTAAAATGAAGATGATATGAATGATGGTTTTGAAAAGTGAGATGGTCCATGTAAAGTGCTTAGCTCTAGGCCTCACACATACTAAGGGTTCAATGAATGTTTAGGCCTTATTATTATTTAAGTAAAATGGATCACAGTTCAGGTCATACAATCTGAAACAGGTATGTAAATACAACTAACTTATGTGGATATGCAGAAGAATCTTGTATGATTTAAAGATTCGTGAAGTGCATTTTACATTTAATGAAGTTACATTTCCTGCAATCAGGAGTAAAAAATGCTCAAAGCAAGGGAGAAGAGAACCGAGTTATGGCTGTGCGTAGGTCAATGCAGGGCTGTGGCTGCAGTGATGAAGCACAGGGTCAGAAAGGAACGGGGCAGGGGGAAGGCATACGGGCCAGCCTGCACCTAGGGAAGGATGTGTAGATCTGTGCTCCACGTCTTAAGAAAAACATTGACACGTAGGCTTGAATACAGAAAAGAGAAACAAAAATGATTAGGGACTTGAAAGCTCAAAGGATGGTTTAGGCCTTCAAATATTAAAGGACTGTCTTCAGAGGCAAGATGGGGGGCAACAGACAGAAGCTACAGGGAAGTCAACTCTGCCTTAATAACAAGGAGCCAGAAATGAACAGAAGCCTGAGTAATGAGCCCCCCATGAGGGCCGGCTGGGTGGCCGCTTTTCGGGGGAGCTACAGAGAGGACTGAAATCAGGGCCTCCACCATCCTTGCTAATCACTTAGATTCAGGTTCTAGACCTCCTGAAGCTGGGGGGCAGCATATCTGCTGAATATTCCCGAACCTAACAGAACAGACAGTCCTGGGATGGACGCATTTCCAGGACTCTAACAAGTCCAGCAGGACATGCTATGGGACAGCCTCGCACGGGGCGTCGTCTCAGCTCCAGGAGCCCGCCTCCGGTGCTGCTCAGCTCCCTCAGGGCCAAGCCAGACACGAACTTGCTTATGCAGGAATCAGTCTGTCCAGGCTCCTGAGTTAGCACCCACTTCTCTGTACCTGTGTTTCTGTTGGCAACCGTATGTCTTACCTCCTGACAGTGAAGCCGTGATGAGTACACCCAGAGAATCTAGAGCTGGTTACAGGTTACTCAGAAAGGCAGTGAGGCGGAGGTGACGGCCAGCAGTCAGACGCCCTGCTGCAGGGAGTACAGGTAGCAGGACCCCCCTCCCCCGGGAAGCCTCTGGCAACGGCTGAGGGCAGGGGGGCGGGAAGGCAGGCCCATCCTGACAGGCGGCCCTGGGTCTTGGCACTGCAGTCTGCGAGGCTGCTCGCTCTCCCCCCCTCCCCCCTCCCCTCCCTGCACGGGGCTGCCACGGCTCTCTCCCGCTTCTTCCCCTTTTCATTCTCAAGGGCCGCCCTCCTGGAGTCTCTCGCGAGCCTAAGCGCGGCCTTAGTCTCCTCCAAGAGGAGGACCGGGGCCGCCCACAGGACTCTGAGCGCGGCTGAGAAGGCAGGCAGTACGGCAAGGGCCCGGGGCCCGCTGGCTGCATCACAGGACACAGGGTGCCTCCTGGGAAACAGGTGCACGTGGGCCTCGGGACAGGGTGATGGTCCCGGTGAGGCTGCGGCGATGTCCCAGTGGAAGGGAACTCAGTCGATGGTGCCACGATCTCGGCATCTGAGAGATGGCTACCGCAATGCTTACCAAGCCAGAGTGCTGGCCGGTCCTGACATCACCACGTGACGGGATACCATGAGACCGAAGGCCTGGAAGACGCCTTGACGTTGCTGGGAGGTCCGGAGGGTCTCTCTGGTGTGGACACGAAGTCCTGACCCCACTTCAGATACTGGGGAAGGGGAATGGATCAGCACACAAGGGGCTGAGTTGACAGGGACACCGGGACCCTGTATCATCGCACCTCCCCTGTAACACTCGATGTTTACGTGGGCCAGCTGCAGAGGGGGTCCAGGGTAACGTGCAGCGTTTGGTGGGCTCGTGGGGTCCACAGACAGAGCCACGCCCACTTCCTCCAGGTGCAAGCGTACACACAGACTAAGATGTGTGGCACCGGATTAACCATGAAATGGGCTGCTGGTCTGTGGAAGGAAGGCAGGCAGCGTGGGGAAGGCTGCATGGTAACCCTGCCCACTCAAGAAGCTGAGACACAGTACAGCGTCCGAGGAGTGTGGCCAAGACCAGTGCCATCATCAGAAGCTACAAGACACTAAGGGGTAGCCCCTCTCACGTCTCTGACAAATAGCCAGTGGCAATGACAGAGGCAGATCACCTGACCAAGGGGCAGCAAGTGGCCACCAGACCTCCCGCTGTGAGTCCGGTTCCCACAGACCTGCCACTGTGTCTACAGCTATTCAGTAGCAGGTGGGTTCCACTGAGCTCACTGTGTCATAACGTTGGATGTGGCTGGCAGTAGTCAGCTGTCATAGGAAACAGAGCTCCTGGGATCGGGTCTGGGCAGGGCCAGAGAGCCTGAGCAAGGTGCACGAGGAAGCGGCCCCAGCCCCTCCACCATGACACCAGACACCAGACAATATGTCCGGCATTTAAAACCAATCCCAGACATTTCTTAAGAGGGTCCTAGGATTAGTGTGCTTTCAACACAATTTCCACATCATTATGTACTGAATTGTACAGCAAGAAATCATCTCCCAAATAACAGATCTGGGCACTGGAAGATGCTGAGTCATCAGAGAAAGATGGAAGATTATTTACTGTCTGGATTTTGCCAAGACAAGAAGGCAAAAAGAAAAGCAGGTGGAACCCTTCCACAGAATATGAAACTACTAAAGAAACAAAGAGTTTCCCAATAAATTCTCACTGATTCAATAAGACTATTCTGTCTCTGGATATCCTAAGGTTTTAGTTCTACTTATATTGTTGGTTTAAATTTGCTGGATGTGGCATCCAGGAACTTGGTATTTCAGATCCTTTTCTTAATTATTATGTATTCAACAAATATTGAAACTAAATTCCTTGTATTTAATTCCTTACGTCAGCTGGGCAAATACGAATTACAGCCTAGCTTTTAAGAAATTAATTCGTTGGGGCGCCTGGGTGGCTCAGTCGGTTAAGCGTCTGACTTCGGCTCAGGTCATAATCTCACGGTTCGTGGGTTCGAGCCCCGCGTCGGGCTCTGTGCTGACTGCCAGCTCACAGCCTGGAGCTTGTTTCAGAGTCTGTGTCTCCCTCTCTCTCTGGCCCTCCCCTGCTCACGCTGTCTCTCTCTCTCACTCAGAAATAAACATTAAAAAAAAAAAGAAATTAATTCGTTGAAGATATTGGCATGAGAGAGAATGACAAAATAAAACCGGATAACATATATTTAAACTGCCACGTCTTCAAAGAAAGAAGAGCTCACGTGGTCTAGGGCAGGGATCAGGAAAGTAGTCGCTGAAGGTCTGGGTCTTGGAGGATGAGCAGACATGTGTCAGGCAGTGCGAACAAGCATATTCTAAACCCAGCAAGTGACGTGTCTGGACTGCAAAACGTAGTGTGGGGAAGGGGGAGAAAGAGGGGCCGACTGAGCAGGAGGTAGGGCTCCTCAGATCCCGGGAGGCAAAGGGCTCTGAACTTGGGCATCTGCGGTGATACGAAACCAATGAGGAAATTTAAGCAACAAAGTAACATGATGGACAGGTCCCAAGACGTGGAAAGTGACTGACTGCGGAGCCAGAGACACGGAGAAGGAAGGTGCGGGTCTGCAGCAGAGTGATCTTCCCGAGCCCCTGAGCTCTCCCCTGCCTTGTCCCGCTCACGCCCGGCACACCCGCGATTCCTCAAGTGCTCTCCACTGGGTTCGTTCATTATTTCATTCTGCCTCCTCCCCTAGAACACAGAGGGCGTGAGAAGGCACCCTGATTGCCCCACACTGTTCCTGGCATGCATGGGTGTGGGACAGTGGGTGACTGAGGGGAAGGCTGTTTCCAGAGAGAAGCGACACAGGACGGGGCGCCGGGGGGTGGGGGGGGAGGCTCTCCAGGTGGGGGAAGGGGAGACTGCGTTGCGATACTGTTGTGTCCCAAAGAGTGACGGAACTCGTCTACCTCTGGGCTGGTGATCCCACGGGGTAGAAGCAGGGGCTGGGGCAGGGTGAACGGAGGCAGCTGGGGAGGGGGGCAAGGAAGGGGTGCTGATGTGGCCGGCGTCACGACTCACGGGGCCCGAGCTCTTGGGTCTAACCCAGGGTTAAAGGCGTTCCTATGGATTAGCTCCCTGGCATCTTTCTGGATGCTTCATGGTCTGAATCCCAGAGACTTTTCTTTCAAATTCATCCCTGAGCTCCTCCTGCCTCCTCTTTTGCTCTCTGGGCAGCGAGGTCCTGAGGACTAACATGAGGTCACTGGAAATCTTCCTCAGTTCGGCAGGTGCTTCCTGTACCCCTGCGGTCGGCTGAGGTGCTGTGGGGGACGCAGGTCGTTCAAGGCAGCAAGGACGACTGTTTCCATTTTTATTTCAAGAAAAAAACCCCACATTTATTTATTATTATTATTTTTTTTATTTTAGAGACAGAGCCAGCGAGCAAGGGAGGGACAGACAGAGGGAGACAGAGAATCCCAAGCAGGCTTTACACTCCAGGTAGAGCCCAATGGGGGGCTTGATCCCATGACTTGGGATCAAAATCAGACTTGGATGCTCAACCGACTGAGCCACTCAGGTGCCCACAATCAAAAAATTATTTAAACATGTTCTCCCTATAACAATAGGAGAGCTTAAGACCCTAAGTTCTGCTCTGAGCCTGGACAGTGACGACTCAGGACACATTCACCCATGAGGTTCTAACGGCATGACACTGCCCTGGTGGCCTGAACATTCTAGAATTTAAATGTGTTCCTCTTCCTCTCAGTCATATGCTGTTGAACGTACACTCACAGTAGACTGTGTTTAATGACTGGGAGCAGAAGAGACACAGAGTAAAATGTAAGTCTGGGGAGAACTGTAAGACAGGAATTCTGCACATTTACCTCAAATTGACTTTCAGAAGGTCCTTAACTTGTATTCATTTGATCAAGATTATTTATTTGCAAGTAAGTGCTTACAAAAGTGCTCTCTTACCTTGTCATTTCAAAACAAAGCAAACACTTCAAACATAATTATAAAAATGTATGAAAACAATCTAGTTGATTTTTTGAAGGCACAAAATGTCAAGGATTCCCACATGAGCTCACTGAGCGCAGCTCTCAATTTAGAAGCCAAGCTGCGAATCGGATTCCTGTGGGCGGACCAAGAAGAGGCGCCGCGCTGAGGGCCGGAGGGAGGTGGGGCTCGGGGGGGGGGGTTGGGGTGCGTGTCTGGCGGCTGCCAGAATGCACGCGGCGGTCCAAGGGCACGGAGGGGTGGAATCACCCAGGCAGGACGTGAAGGCCTGAGAGAAGAGATCGAAGTTCAGAGCCCTGGGGGACACTGACGACCGAAGAGGAGTCAGAGTCGGGCGGGATGGCTAGACGGTCAAGACCAGGGCTCTTGGAGGGCAAGACAGAAGAGGGAGATGGAGGGTGTGAAATGCCAGCAGGTGACACCCTGACTCCTGGAATGAGGTCTCGGCTAGATAACGCATCACGAAGGGGACTTCGAATTGTCCCCCTCGTGCTAGGGTACGGTTGGAGTAACCAGGGTGGTGATGCGAGGGACAGAACACAACAGAGGCCCAGACCTCACGCCATGGCAGACAAACCAGGGTATATGCCCGCCTCAGTTCCCTTCCCAGCCGAGTAGACAATTCTGGCAATTTCCCTTTAGAACGCATGGCTAATGAGTTATGAATACCAACACATGGCACTTTATACAAAAATCAGAATACAACGCTGATTAGCCGCTTCACGAATAGAAAAAAAAGGAAGGTGCATGAAACCTGGAATAACATTCACTGAAGTATGGAAAGTCGTGTTTACCTTCACCTCTGTTCACTATGAAAAGTCCGCAGTATTTTTCTGAACCAAAATGCCCCACTCTTCCTTGTGAGTCGCAAGACAATGAGCATGACAGTCCTGAATTAATTCCTCATTTGCTGGCGGAAAGAAACTCAAAGCTGGATTGCCAAAGGGCAGAACAGAGCGACTGACACCATACGTCTCAGCCTTCACATGCGTCCGTCTGATTACCGCGCTCGCACGGCTGCATTACCCTGGTGATCTGACGTTGTTGTCTTACCTCATTTACAGAGTGCCAAGGTGTCTATTAGCAGGAACTCTGCTTTGAAAAGCATGACTGAATATCTGGAATTCTTACCAGAAATTCCAGGAAGTCCAGCGGATAAATCACAAACAGGGAATGAAGGAAAAAAAAATACCTCCTAGGAAACGTTCTGTTACGAAAACGTGCCCAAAACAGCTGCCCTGGGTCTCATGTTGGAAACCCTTCTGCACTCACAGATCCAGGCCCGAGAGCGGGCCTCGCCTGAGTTTCTTCTCTGGTGTTCTGAGTAATTTCGGCCGCGCGGGCCTCCCTCCTGCTAGTCACCCCTGTCGGCCGGGACCGACGCCGCCTTCCTGCTCTCATGTGTGACGTCGTCCCGCCAGGAAGCAGGGCAGCACAGGGCGCCCAGCGCGGGTGAGCTCCTTGCCCTGCACAACAGAGAGATGCCCGCCTGACCCCGAAAATCACAGCGGAGCCAGTCCACCTGAGTGTGGTTCGTTGTTAAAATGAGCTTTTGTTATCCAACTTTCTGTTTTATTGTCGCACTTCTTGAATTTATTCATATGTAGAGTCAGAATGTCAAATATTCCAACTGATACACTCAAAAGCAGCCAGGGTTTTGGATATAGCCTTATTACTGAAAAATACTTCATTCCTTTTCAACCTACAAAGAAACTGCCATGAACATAACAGTTTATTCGGCCTCTATCTACTTAGCTGGGGCACGTGCACAGGACAGAGGGCAAGACTCAGTGGGAGGAAGACCACGAAATCCTGAGTTTTATTTATTTATTTTGAGCCCAAACCCTCACACGGAAAATGTGTACGTACAGAGAGAGGTTTTCCGTTTTTGTTATTTGACCAGTGTTGAATCCAACACCATGACTAGACAGCATCAGGGAAGAGAGGCACTTAGCCCCCGGAATCTTTACTCAACCATTGCAAGGGCTCAGCCGAAGGTGGGTGCTGTCTGCTCTGCACACGACAGGGTCTGAGAGCCACTGGCCACAAAGCCCCACTGTGCTGGTGGCCACGGTCTGGCTGGGGGCTGGTGTACTTTCTGTTGGCCAATGTTAAGTACCAGGACTGCTGAAACTTTCCGCTCAAAGTCCCAAGTATAAGACACATGGAGACGGAGCAGGGCTCGGCTGCCATGGGCCACGGCGGGGTCTGCAGCCCCGCGGTTCCCCACCATTCTTTCGGGGAGGGCCCGGGGGCTCTCAGCGCGTGGCTTAAAACCCATCGGGTTAGACCTATCTCTCTGCTTCTCCCTGTTGGAGAATTCTCTGATTCCAGGATAATGCGGATGCTTTGGGGACAGGCTATGCAAGCTGAGTCTACCCACTGCTTCGTCTGTGGAAAACACCATCTACCGACTGCTCTCATATTGTTGTCTTTTTGAAATGAGATAGTATGGCCAACCCTTCCCTGCTTAGATATGAGAAAACATTCTCTTAAGTGTCATACCTCCACCTCCCTAATATAGTAGCTGATTGTGTTATTTAGATTGGGAAATTAATGGGCTGTTTGTAGCATTAGAGCTCAAATGGATTTACAGTTATCATATTTGGCCCAGTGTGGTTTCAATAAGAATTACTTCTGATCATTTGAATGGAAATTCAGGAACATTAAAAGAAGCCATGTTTAAACTGTCTGGTTCATGACACGCAAATGCTGTGCATTAAGACGGGAAATACCCATTCATGAAGATAATGAAAACTGACATCAACATAATCAAATAGGTTTATAAATTCTGAGACTTATATAAGCAGTAGATTTGCTCCTTCTGCTTAAAAGCATATTCTCCACCCTCCCCTCCTCCATTCATATTTTATCTGCAATCCAAAAACAAAGCCCTCTGGTCCGTTAGCACAAAACCTTATAAAATGACTCAACATCCGACATTAAAGTTTCCATTTGTAAGAAGAACAGGGTGCGGGGGTGACAGGCACAAACAGGCAATGGGCGCCCCCGGACTCTGGCATTCACAAAACAGCCACGTGAACAGCACCATGGAGAACAAAAGACGATGATGATAAAATTGGTGCTTTTGTTTCATAAGGCTGGTACGGACGGGCCTGGCATGCTTCATGTCCCACTTCCGTGAACTTCCAGCCACATTTCCAGGGCAGTGCCTCGACTGCTCTGCACGCACAGCATCTACCTGAAGGAAGCCAAAGACTTGCCAATCGCTTTTCTGATGCCCCAACTTAAGCCAGAAAGAGAAATTTAAACACTTCTCAGATAGGTTGAGTGCTTATAATCTTATAGAGACAGTGGAAACTGAATGGTTCAGTTATTAACATGCCTTTTGATTAAAATGAGGAACTTTTACCTTCCAGATAGACATAAAGTTCAAATCTGTGTGTTGAGATCATAGGTATGCACCTTACACACATACTTTTTTCCTAATCAAGCAGAAAAAAGAATTCTATTCCTCATTCAGGCGCATATTGCTGACCGTGCACTCTTTTACTTTCCAATGAAATCCTGGAAGACGGCCTTGGCTATGACGGCATCGGCACCGGTGTGTTCAGACAGAGAGCTGCGTGCCGCACAGCCAGTGTGGGTACCCGCAAGAGCTCTGATACCCAGATACGTTTTCCATCTTGGCCCCAGACATTACCTACATGGTGATCTGGAGCAGAAAATAGTAAATTTCAAACACTACATGCAACAATAAGTGTTAGTGTTTACTCTTCCCCCAGTAAATCGAGTGTCATTTGGTTTTAGTCACATCTGGCATGTTTACATAATTTACTTACAATAAAATACAATTAGTATATTTATTTCACACCACCTATCTTAAAACATACCAATGAGAATCTCACTGTCACTCACAATTTTCAGGTCTTACGAAAGGGCCGTGTACGCCACAGTGGCAGGGGCGGGGAGGGGGTCCTCCCCCTGGTCAGACGGACAGCCAGGGCCGCTCCTGACGATGGGGGTGGGGGTGGGGGGATAATGAAGCTACGCAAGCCAAGATGATGCCAAGGAAACCAAACCCGTCTGAACAGGACTGCAAAGAGCATGGGAATTCTAGTGATTTCTTGATGTCAAAGTCAGGGCTATCAGGGAATCTAGTTCTAAAGGCCTACCTCCTTATACAAACAAAGCAAAAAACCCCCTTTCATGAAGCCATAGGTAAGCAAGTTAAATTTGTACATTTTTTTCAAAGGGCAAGATATCCCCCCACTCCCCAAAATGTTACCACGTGGTCTTAAAAACACAGCTAACCCTAGTTCTGTAAATTAAGAAACCTTTACATAAAGGTTCTAAAGATGGAAGGAAAGGCCAAGGCCTCCTCTGCTGGCGCGTCTCCGGAGTGTTTGATAGTTCAGTCCCAGGGACCCAGATCTTACACTGCCTGTATCTGCATACTTTTCAGTGTCTTTTTACATGAGCATATATTCGTATATACACCAAAGATTAAAAGCAACCAAAACAATTCACAACTGCTCAGCAGCTCTAAGTGTCCAAAGTAAACCTAGCAGGTTAGCAATTTAAAAAATTCTGTCACTGATTATTAAATCAGCTAGCTTCCCTCCGAGTACTTTTATGTACTGATATCTGTCAATTAGATATACTTAGCTGGAAGCTGGACTCAAACATCAGGATGCAGGGCACCTTACTTGGCAAGCTAAGCATTTTAAGTAAGAGCTTAGGTAAAGCCACAGGGGCAGCTTATGAAATTTGACCGCAACAGAAGGTTATGGCTGCCACAGAGGTGAGCCCAATCTTCGGTCGCTTTACGAAAACACCGGGCTTAGCAGAGGAGAGGGCTGCACTCAACGCTACAAACCATGATTACAAACTGGAACATATCCACATGGACCTGATAGAGAAGATAGCAGCTTTCCAGAAACCTCACGAACATCGGAGGGAGAGAAGGAGAGAGGAGAAAGTAACTAAGGAGATGGGCTTGGCGAATCCAGATTTGGGCAAACCTGGATGAGAACAGGCTCCAAAGTATTTGGCAAGCTGCCATATGGAGGAGGGTCAGCACACCACCTGTGTGGCTCTGGTGTATCAGAAATACATTTTAATGTCTTCTAAGGAATAATTTTCTAAAAATTAGAGCAATTCACACATGGACACATATGAGACGACGCTCAACACTGAAAATGCAAATTAAAACCACGACGAGATAATCGCCATAAAACCATGGCGAGATAATCTCCATGCATTCGTTAGAATGGCCAACACAAAAGAGACTGATAATGCCAAGTGTTGGTGAGGATGTGGAGCAGCGGGAACTCTCATACATCGCTGGTGGGAATGCACACCGGTACGGCCGCAACAGGAAACAGTTGGGCAATTTCTTACCATATGACCCTTACGATCCCATTCCTAAAAATATGAAAACAAATGTCACAAAAGACCTGTTGTACCCAAGTGTTTACAGTGGGTATATTCACAATCACCCGCAACTGGAAACCAGCCAAGTGTCCATCAAAAGAAGAACAGATAAACACACTGTGGTACACCCATACAGAGAAATACTATTCAAAAGGGAGCAAGGACTGCTATATGGAACAATAGGAACGAATCTCAAAAGCATGACGCCAAGTAAAAAAAGGCTACATGTGGTTTAAGTCCATTTATGGAACATTCTGGGAAGGACAACACCATAAGGACTACCAAGAACTGAGTGTAAGAAACATTCTAGAACTTGATTGTGGTGATGGTCATGTGACTGTGCACATCTGACCACAAACTCATCCAACTGTAAACCTAAGAAGGATTAAATTTACTAGATGTAAATTAAACCTCAATGAAAGATAGTGAATATACTACATACAAATACCGAGTTCTTTGTCACGAAAAGCTCTTGAGAACATCTAGGTGCTGTCCAGTCGCAAATACTATAAGACATATTCCTACATTCAAGGGCCAACTGGATCAACTTCTATTGGAGGATTCTTAAGATTCTATAGTTACGTAACTCTAGGACTTCCTTTTCTTCATTTCTTTAACTCTAGTTACTTGGAGTCATTCAAGGACTTCTTTTTAACACCTGGAAACAAGTCTGCTCCATCTAGCATCGTATTTCTTTTATTAATTTTTTAAAAAATGTTTATCATTGAGAGACAGAGAGAGACAGAGCATGATCATGGGAAGGGCAGAGAGAGGGGGAAACACAGAATCAGAAGCAGCTCCAGGCTCTGAGCTGTCAGCACAGAGCCTGATGCGGAGCTTGAACTTACAAACCATGAGATCATGATCTGAGCCTCAGTCGGACGCTCAACTGACTGAGCCACCCAGGTGCTCCACATTGTATTTATTTTCTAGAGGCAACGTAAATCCTATGCTTCATATAAGCTTCTAGAGTCTGTTCAGCACAAAAATCATTAGGCTGAATTATCATCTATTTCCATGTTTTATCTTATCCATGATACAGAAACGAGCAAGGCTAACTCAAAGGGCAACTATTCAGAGAAGACAAATATGTACACATTAGAGACCTATAAAAAGGAGATGCACATTATCCAACACTGAGGACAGACTTGCTTCAGGCCAAGTTTGGTGCTGTTTGTGGGAGACCCTGGGAGGTTTCCCCTGCTGTTTGTATTGACACTTGTGAATGAATGCATGCTACACTCTATTTAATTAAGGAAACGCCATCTCTTAAATGAATGTGGCTTTATATAAAAATAAGGATGTGATTGTCCACCAGATGGCTATAATTGTGGTCAAAAACATTGCTTTTTATTTTCTATTTATCCTTCAGTTATCTAGAGCTGAATACTGGCTTTCTGCTTATGATATAAGCAGAAATAGAATATATATTATATATAATAATTATAAATATATATTATTTATTATAAATATATTATAACATATTATAATAATAATATAACTACTATTGTTATTATTATTTTTGGTGTGATCCAATATAAGCCAAATGTGGGAGACCTGGAGTGGTCCCTTACTAGGCTAGAATGATGTGAGAATAATGTCAAGCCATTGCTGACCTCAAGCCACAGATTCTGTGTGTGTAGAGAACCAGAGAGAGTGCGCGCTTCTCCCGCTCAGGAAAGGGGGCCCTACAGCTATGGTCACTGGTGTCTTTGCTTTTAGAGTCAGGGTTCTGGCCATCCCCTATGCACACGGTACGGCTTTTACCTGCCAACAGTGACATCTTTTCCTTAATAATGGTGCTTGCAGTAGACTTCCAGACTTGGGTCGAGCCAGACTGAAAGGAAAGCTTGCCCACAGCAGGTGGTAAGCACCCAGACACCGCCCTGAACTGCTTTCCTTGCCTTTAGAACCCGGCCACGGTACCTGGCAGGGTATTTCAAGTATCGGGAACAGCGTGAGAAGCCAGCAGTAAACATGCTTGGTCTGCAGTAGTGCTTAATGCACCGTGACCAGCCCTGATTCCTGATTCCCTCCAGAACCACTGACTTCTGAAGTAATTATTGCTTCTCAAAGAAAGAACTCCTACACCTTGAGCAGGACCCTGCATTAGTAACACTGAGCGGTGGCATCACAAAGAGCTGTGCTTTCCCTGTGTGCTATGTCATGGCAGTTTTCAAAGCTGCTTTTACAAATAAGAATGGTGTTTAAAGTCTGTGTATCAGCAAGTGTAAAAAGTTTGCTGACTTTACAGTAATTAATGGAAGTAGTATCGATACGGGTTAATTTATACAGTGTGTGCTTAGCTGCCGAGGTGTGCTGCGGGCAGTTTTGTGTTCCGATCGGCAAAGGGGCTCTCTCTGCAGACTGTTAAACACATGTCCTCAGCTACAAGGTAGTGATGCATTTATAATACTTAATAGTTTGATTATTTCGTGGTTGATGCCAAGTCGAGTCCACTCGTGACCCCCTGTAACTAAGATGGGTACAGATGTGCCAGGCACTCAGGGCAGATGAGACATGGATGGTGTCAAGGTACAACAGAAGTGCAGCTGATGAGAGAGACAGGAAGAGGTCTTTTCATCCCGTTTTGGATGAAGGTCAATATCCATAATCTTTCTTCCTTAACATATGAAACATGGCGGATCAATCCACAGCCATTCAGTATAAATGAGGGGTTTTTCTTTTAAATATTTAGTTTTGAGAGAGAGAGAGAGAGAGAGAGAGAGAGCGCACACACATAAGCAGGGGAGGGGCAGAGAGAGAGAATCTCAAGCAGGCTCTATGCTTCCCGCATGGAGCCCGATGTGAGGTTCAGAACTCATGAACCGGGATATCATGACCTGAGTCAAAAAAGAGAGTCGGATGCTTACCCAGCTGAGCCACCCAGGTGCCCCAAGGTGTTTTTTTAAATGTGACTGTGCCCTCCCTACCAGTATCCGGTACCCAGTATACAACAGCCCACACCCACGGACTCTGCAGGGGGCAGAACGCGAAGGGCCCTCAAGCTTTGTCAAGGCCCCTTGTGGGCATGAAGGGCAGGCCCAGTGCTACAGGGCCGCTCAAGCCAGCCACCTGAGGGGTAAGCCACCGTGCGGGACTGTGAGCGACAACATGAAAAAAAGGGCCACCATTTATAGGAAGCTACAGGCCAAGTGTCCCAGCTGCCAGGGCCAGAGCCAGGAGGCCCGGCGGACGGCGGAGCGCACGGCAGAACCGCCCCTCGAGCTCCCGCGCCCCCGAGCCGGGCCGGCGGACCGAGCTGTAGACAGCTCCCTCACCGCGGCTGGAGAACAGCAGGTCAGGCTTATGAGAAAACAGAGATTTCACCAAAAAATTTCCCTGGGGAAATGTCTGAAATTGAGCCTTTTCCTTACAACTATGATTTTGAAGCTGTAACCTGCATCAGCTCAAATTACCATCAAATGCCTGAAATCAGTTTGTCGAGAAAGACTCTCTCTCCATAACGGATTACAACAAAACCTTAAAACACAACAAAACAGAACCGAACCGGAGAGCAGGCAGGGCGGGCGGGCGGGCGGGCAGGCCTCTCTGTTTGGAAGCTGGTTAAGAGCTGATGTGCAAAACTCAAAACTTTCCAGTATTCATAAGGTAGGGGGAAAAAAAAACAACATTTAGAACAAATGATTTGGCAGCTGCGAATGCAGGATAACACCTAGGTGAATTATAGAAACAGTGTGGATAATTACTTTTTTCTAACGTTGGGGCTCTGTGGGCCAAGGTCCTGCCTGAACCTCCCTGCAGCAGTTAACGTGCAACACAAATCTGCTGTCACACTGCCCTTAGTCTCTTCATCGTGCGCACATCAGTGAGGACGATGAGAGGCGTCCTGTGATTCCGGCAGTCTTCTTTGAAGGATCCACACGTTAATTACCGCACTAATTATGGTTTTTGAATAACTAACTGAAGTAAGCAGCCTATGGGAGGTACAGGCATAAACCTAAGACTGAGAAAATACTAGTTACTGAATCATCAGTGTAAACTGACACATGGAACAGGTCTAAAAGAAGTGGAAGCGGTGGATTTTTAAAAGACAAGCATCTTCAATAATTAGGGCTCCGTAAAGCAAAAAGAAATGTTATTTCTTAATGGCAAGTGCATTTAAACTGTTATCTACAGATCTGAAGGTAAGCCTGCTTAATTCACGGCTTCTTCTTTTGTTATTAGGAAAACATAATTGTTCCAAATAATTAGCACTAGAGTACATCACAAGCTGACAACAAAATTATAGAAATCTTCATATTCGGATCCCTCTAGCTGGCTATTAGGAACAGTTTCTGATCATAACCCATTAGTCGAAGTGCTGTGAGTTCTTGATTGCCACCAAATAACCTCAGATATCTGCCTAAGTTAACAGCCCCTATTTATTCAGACTTTTCTTGACAGTAGAAATTGCTGTGGACTTTTACAGCTGCCACACAAAAGAATGGTATTCGATGTGTGCGCTTGGAAGATCAAGTGATACAATAATTGAAACATGGATTTTAGATACACTTTTAACTCCCAAGTTCCTACATAAAAACCTGAAAAGACACTTTTCAATTTGTAAACAGTGGTGCCACCCCGTTTCTCAGAAACTGGGACGGTCCCATTTCATATCCCGTGATGTGCACATTCGTGCTTCTGCCTTGCACAGCACTCCTACCTTTCACACAACATCCCTTTAATTTTTCAGTTTTCTTAAACACTTAATAATTGGTGGATGTACCAAATTTTTTATTCTTGAACACAAATTCCCGGCTCGTGAACAATGTCAGGTGTACACTCTAGCTTGTCACTGCTGATGTAAAACTAGCTAAGTGGCATTCTGTGAGGCAGAGGAAAAGAAACAAAGGAGCACAACGGAGCTTTCAAGACACTGAACCAAATTACCTGCTTGCCAGAAATCGCTGGATTAGCCTCCTGTGGAAAAAAAAAAAACAAAACCCCACAAAGAAAAACAACAGACCCGGACACTACAGAGAGGCTCCCGCCCTTCTGGGTCCAAGCCGGCTGCTGGGAGCAGCTTACTGACCATGTACAACATGCGGCCAGTGAAGACGTGTGGGAACAACCCAGCGGTTGTGTAATCGGTAACGCCATTTAAAGTTACTTTGGAAATTCTTCTGTGCCAACAGCTTAGCTGATAAACCCACAAAGCTTTATGTTTTATCCCATGAGGGAGAACTTTGATTATTCTGGTAATTAATGATGTTGGAGAGTAATACGGATTTTCTGTTAAGATTTGAGTTTGAAGTTAATTAGTCTTCACGTTATGATTTGCTGATTAATTATGGATATTTAGTTATAAAGAGAGATGTTAATTATTAATCTCAAAAAAATCATCTAGTGTAATTAACTAAAACTTTGACATCAGTTAAAATTCCCATTGAGTGTAACTTCTGGGATCATCAATTGCTGGGGAAGCGCAGTGAGCATGCGCCCCGCCAAGGGGCATTGCCTCTGTGCCCAGGGAACGGGTGAGCGGCACGCCACTCAGGGCGCTTGCCCGTCTCAGCACAGAGATCGCACTGTGGGCGCCAAGGTCCAGACCTGAGTCCTTTGTGGCAAAGTGTCACCTGATTTCAGAAGAACGTGCTCCAAAAGAAATCCCAGCCTGAGCGCTACCTCGGGGTAATGACAAGTAACGCCTTGGCCTCTGACTGCCCTTGAGACTGACGGGCTTCACTAGCTCTGTTAAACTCTGACATGAACTTCGCTGTTGCTACAGATATCTTTATTTTCGGCAGCAGCTTTTGCAACTATCGAGACAATACTGCAGCAGGAGCACTAATTAGTGTTCCAGTCACATAACTTGAAATCACCTTTGTGGTTAAAAAGATTTTCTCCTTCATCTCTTCCCCTAATCTGTCAGCAACACCATCTCTGTTACCAAAAAGAGGAGGGGGGAAGTGATTAAGAAAAAGGGTTAAACCAAAAAGCATCATCGGCACATCACTGTCCTGGAATTTCCCCCGTAACACAGAGTCTGAACAGGGATCTGTTTACATTATCTCTAGATCATCTTGACAATATTTATTCTCTATTTACCTAAATGAGGCAATATGATGATATTTATTGCTCAGAATGGCTAAATATAGACTTTTCTTGAGCACTCAGTACCATAGTGGGAGGTTTTGCTCTAATCTACATCTTTAAACTGACAAGCTGGAGAATTCCTAATGAATGCCTCCTTTCATCTGGATGTCTGTGTGTATTTGACAGTATAAATATTTAGCAATATCGGAGTCAGCTTGTGATTTTACCCAGATGGACTGATTGATGCCTTGGCTCGATGTTGCCAAAGAGAACCCGTGTAGTTATCTAAGCAATTTCCCTCTTACTTCCTAAGAAGCAATTAGGTGGCCAAAGGCAGCAACCCCAAAATAGTAGACATGCTTCTGGTATCAGCTGGCAAGTCTGAGGGATAAATAAAATATGGTACTTAAATTATTACCACTTTACTTCCATGAATCACGGGATTAAAGCTTTCACTTCTAAAGTACATATAAATTGTAGGGTTTCTTATGTCTGTAATTTGCAAGAATCTAAGTTAAAATACCAGCTAATCAGTCAGCTCACATTCACCTTGGGAAAAGGACCACCCTTTCTTGTCATTTTTGTAAATTGCATGCCTAAGCACCAATGTTATTTGGAGAAGAAAAGTCGCTCGTTGTCAATAACATATATTGCAGTCTAGTTAAAACAACATTTGTTAGGATTTAATCGCAAATGTAATCCTCTTTTAAAGTTTAGACAGAACGCTCAGAGAAATTCAAGGGACGGATAATAAATCATTTTCCTCATCCTGGGCGTGCACAAGGTAGACCTGATGCATTCAGGTATGTCGTTGTAACAACAAATGGGATGAATCCTCTCCTGTGAAATAAGGGGTCCGCACTCAGAGAGGAGCCGCTAAGTGACACCACCTCCTTCCCCCACCACAGATTTTTTTTCTATATATTGACACTGTTTCCTGCTCCGTAAATCACAAGGAGAATGAAATCAGAGAGTGACGGGCTTTTTCTCGTCATCATGGTAATCGGGCTGCAGAGGTTGATAAGCTCTCGCTACAACTTAGAAGCCGGGTTTGGAACTGTGGGCATCACGTCTGTATCAGGTCTCCCGTGCTTAGCCTGGGCGTCACAGGGACTGAGATGCCGACCACGATTATGTCCGGGACCCTCGTGCATGCTCCCGCTTTGGGGGACAAGAAGCTCCACGCTGTTTGTGGCACCGGCAGGGGTCCTGTGCTTCTGCAATGCCACTGCTCCCCCCACCTCTCTCCACTCCTGCCTCTTCCCGTTTCTTTGTTTTCTATTAACTCATCCCAACCGTTGTGTAACCCATGCAATAACCCAGGGGAAAGGGCAGACGAGACATTCTTCTTCTTGACACTAATACCTATAGATCCTATTCCGGTGTGATACCTCTCCCTATCACGAGATATCTCAGCTAACAGAATCCTCAGAAGTCAGGAACTGGCATTTATAATGTATTCCAGAGGCAAGCAGGATGCGATGCCCACTGGTAATCAGATACACATAAGATTTCCTCGGACGAGCTGTTGAGCTACAACGTACAGCAGCCTCAGGTGCAGGACATATCAGTCATGTAGCTTCTTCTGCATGGCAGTGTCTTATTCCTAAAAAAAAAAATTACTCCACGCCTGCTGGCTGCTAGATGAAAATAAACATCTACAGGATTCTACTTATTGGCTGTGATCAGTAATAAAGTGGTTACTGACCAGACATAGTGGGCAGGGGGGCTGAGGTGCCATCTATCGGTATCTATCTGTTCCATCGGCCATACTGCTCTTCAGTCGATATGGCCAAACCCTTACTTGCTTTGTTTCCCTGTTTGAGGTCTGGAGGTATGGTAATAAAATAATGAGAGAACACAAGATGCCGCTTGCTTCATAGGACCCAGACATTCCCCTCGTGCGTAACCGCTGAAAGAACCTCTGTGTTCAAAGATGAATCTGGCACTTGGGTGAACCAGGCAACAACAACAGAAACAAAGTTTTTAATGAATGGCACTTTTGTTTTTTTAACCCAAGTTTCCCAGGGATGGGGAGGCAGAAACCCACTAACACTAGGCGACGGAACTGGTGTGACACGCTGTCTCATTCCACGGCCTACTCTACAAGGTGCGGGAGGCTGTGCAGTGGGTGCCTGCGGAGCGTCCGAGCGGCTGCACGTGAGGAGTTCCCATCTCTCTTCCATGGCTGAACAGGACTTACTTTAATGATGTATAATAGCCCGCAACTACACTTAACCTGTGCATTCAATGGCGGCACAGACTGTTTACCCAGAGTTATGAAGAAGAAAACAGCAACTCAAGCAAAGAATCTCAAGTGTGTACATTAACCTCCCACATGTCAACATAATTTCCCCCTAGAGATGATACGTATCGGAGTCTCTAAATTGTTTTCCCTTCTACACAATAGCATTATGCTCCAAGTATCTGGGTGCCAAAGTCCATGTGAGGAAGTGATGACAAATGTACCTAATTAATACATCAGAAAGTATTTAGGACTAAATGAATTTTGGTGTTGTTGTTAATGAAATTGTATCCATAAAAAATAACAAATATATTCTACTGGTAAGGCTGATTTTTAAGAAATTTATAAAAATCTAACACAGGGCAAAGACAAGTAAAATTATTTCACTAGCTTCTAACCTATGTTAAAGATTAAGGAAGACAGGAAGCGCCCTCTTTGAGTAGATAGTCACCAAACGTATTTAGAATACGCTTTACGCAGTCAGCTCCTGAACAGACCTCTCTATGCTTTTGCACAGAATCACAGAATACAGACGTGTGTGTGTGTGTGTGTGTGTGTGTGAGAGAGAGAGAGAGACTGAGACTGCTTGGTTTCATGATGCACCAGGCCATTTAAAATCATTTCCAAGTGAGTAAAGCTAAACTCTGATTATCAGGATTATGGAAAATACGACTTGACTAGTCATTACAGCTCTTGCCACCTTATCGCATTAGATAAATATGAAGAAGATATAAAAATAATACAGTTTCACTATAAATATTAATCATCGAGTTTAATGTGATTATCTCTAAGGGGGTCAGGGAAAGGAGAAAGGAAGAGGGCACAATTTCTTATCACTGTTTCTTTTAAAGATGATATATCCCGTGGGATGCCATCGACAGAGAAACTAGACAGAAAATTCTCTCCTTCTGAAGAAGTTTTGGAGAATCTGATTAGGTCTCCTGCTGCAATGCTAGGCATTCCATTTTTGCCAAAGGGCCAGCGATTATGATTAACGTCATTTGTCTGAATCATTACTCTCCACCTTGGTTCAGCAAACACTATGAAGATGGCGTGGTAATAAATGACCGCCGGATTCTTCCCTGCTTTGGCCTCTTTTTATCTGCCACCTCTCCACCGTCAGCTCCATCTTTCTGAACCTCTCTGAATCCCCAAAAGGGACGGGGTGTCTATTTGTTTTCCACTAGGTTACCACTCTGTCTATTGTTGTTTGCACTAAAGGGTACAAATTCAATTCATTCTTGTGACATAAAAGCACTGATACAGTAAATTTTTTGCCCAAGAGAAAACAAAAACAAAGTTGCTGAATATCAAATAAGATCTGAAGCACTAGCATATATGTGAAGATGCTCTCTGGGCAGCCTTAGTTATAGAATACCATTTTTTTCCCGTTTGTGTTCTCAGCGAGGACAGCCAGCATGTGAATGTGTATGAAGCTTTCCAGTCAGCATCTGGGGTAAAGTGTGACTGCGTAAACCTCAGGCTGGGGCGGCCAAGCCCATCTTAACGCCACGACGACAGAAGGTTGGAAAGCTAGTTACCACGTGGTAAGACTTCGACTTTTTGTGCAGAACAAAGGCTTGGTAACATCACGTGGATCTGTGGAGAATCAGACTGGGAGGGTTGATCGCAGGATATAGTTAATAAGGGAAGACCAGTACAAACAGAATAAAGGAGTTGAGCGTGGCCACCAGATGCAATTCTCTACGCAGTAAATTCCATACTCTTGGGTCCTAATTGCCAATTCTGGGAAATAAGTGTGTTATTTACAGAAGGCAATCAATCTCAACAGAACCCCCAACCACAGTTTGCACCCGAAGTGACAGGTATCACGTGATACAGCCCTTGGGTGACACGACAGCCTTCTGTAGCACAGAAAGTGGCCCGAGAACTGAAGAGGCGCTGTCCACGTGCCACGCCCTTGTGAGCCCAGCATCGGAGCACGACTCTGCTGCTGTCTGCTTCTGGGCCGCCTTCCATTTTATAATTGAAACTTTCCTGTCACAAATATGTAAACACTCCATGTTTTGGGGAATTTCAATTATGTAAATAGCATTACAGAGTTTGCTCACTAGTAACTTTTCTTTGCCAAGGGGAACATGCTTCCTGGGTAGGCTGCAGAAAGGTGCCAAATGCTGCAAAGCCTAAAGAGGATTGCCGGCGCCTTCTCATTCTGGGCCCGAGTCTTAGCAAACACTTAATATGAAATGAATCTGAAATCCTGTAATTGCTCACAATTCCTGGAACGTTACCTTGTGTACCACTCTGGTTATTACGAAAACGTTCTATATTCCTGCCAGAAGTTGAGAAGTTATCATTGAAAATCACTGGCTAATCTAGCCTGTGCTAAGATGGATTTTTAATGAAAGTTTAATGAATGATAAATACTCGTTTCTTGATAAATGTTTAATTATGCCAATAATTACCAACTGCTGAAAACTACTGTTGTGTTAATAATGGCATTTTAGTACACACGCGGCTTTGTGAGTCATGATGCTGTTAGAGAGCAGAGCTCCATCTGTCTGAGGCAAACTAGCAAAACAAAAGTCTAGTTAATATTTTGATCAATTTTCTCTACACTCTAGACTGTCAATGTCCTTTTCTTTAAAAAATTTTGATTTATTTGAAAAATAGCAAATAGAAAAATCTGAAAGAGGGAAGGAAAGAGAAAATGTGCAGAACCACTGTCAGATTAATTTATGCAAAAATTAAAGAATACAAAATAAATATTATTGAAATCATTGATTTTACTGCCTCACTGCATTATCAACTATAAAAATTGTTTTCCGAGTACTTAAAGCTATTTTTTAAAATGATGACCGGTACCCTATTTAATAGCACAGAAAGTCTGAACTTCCTTTATTAGTCGCTTCAATTTGGCCCTTAACAGGTGATAGATGAGACCTGCGATCTGTGTTGTCGTAACATGTGCACGGGGCCTTGCAGGTGCGTGAACTGCCATTTGTAAGAGGGAATGACAGCTTTCAGGTCAGCAAACCCTGGTTCTAGAAGGTTAAACTGACCTTGACTTAATGAGTGCTTATTAATGATGGCAAACTGCTAAAGAGAAGGCAAGTCACTGTGGCGGAGTGGGAGGGTGCGCCCTGCCCCTCTTGCAGTCCTGCGGGGGTCTGCGGGGTTGCTGAGCTCTCCTGCCCGGGGAGGGGGGTGGGGGTGATGCACAGGGGCAGCAGAGCAGGGCTGGGGCCAAGCAGGCAGCCCCCACTCTCCCTCCCCAACTCCTATACAAGGAAGCTTCTGAAAGTCACGCCGCCTCCAGAGCGGAGGCCACGCGCAGGTGAGCTTTGGGCTGAGCAGGCTCTGGCCCCCTCCGCTGTATGTACAGGCCACGGAGCCCTCCCCGGCCGCGAGAATACCTAAACAGCGTGCTGGCTGAGTCAAATACATTTCTAAAGCGTTTCCTTCCACTTTCTCATCAGGCTACAGAATTAGAGAAATCTGCCACATATTCTAAATGCCAGGCTAACAATTCATATTTCCAGTAGCTCACATTTTGAAAGCAATCCAAATTATGCAGATAATTCCCAATTATATTTTAGACAGGGTCTGTGAAAGCCTTAATTTAATCCACGACGTGCTGTGTGGAGATGTAGTCTCAATCCTTTAGATGATCATATATAATGCTAACGGATAGTACCTTCCCACGTGCGGAAGTGAAATCTAACCTACAGACCTGATTGTAGCTATTACATCCAACCAAGTTCATGAGTAAGTTTTCAATCTCCAACCTGAAAAGTCACAGTTCAGGTTTACTAATGAACTTGGCATAATCATGTTCAGACCACTTTCCCTCCAAGTCTACGACCAAGCCCCAAAAGATCACGTGATTTTCAGAATTAACTTTTCTCCCAGAACTACTTGGGTTTTTTTTAATAACCCTTAATCTGAAGTGTCCATTTTTAGGGATGTTGTCAATATTTTATTGTTGCCATTTATTTACACTTAACACTATGGTTCTTACGTCTACTTTTTATTTGTTCTTTATTCACTCATTTCTCTCACATGTACCGTCTTTTTAAATCTTACCCTCATGACGGACATCACACATGTGACCTGTTTCTTGAACAGCCTTTTCGGTAAGAGTTCATCTGTAGTTTTTGTCCTTTGTTACGTCCTCTGAGTTCGAGGCTGGATGTCACCACCGCACCGCAGCTCCCCGGCCGCGGGGTGCGGTCCCCCCACGCGGACCCCGCGGGCTGTGGGGCGGAAGGCCGCCGGCAGTGCGAAGGGCCGGGCGCTCCGCCGGGCACGCGCTCCCGGGCTCCGGCAGCCCCTCGGAGGGCGGGACCGGGGACGGCGGCCCGTGCGACGCTCGGACGGCACGCGGTGCTGGAGACGGAAGGCGGACCCGGAACCGTCGTCTCTGCCAGGCAGCCTCGGGGCGGAAGGACCTCAGCGCGCACGCGGGCACGCGGGGCCAGGCGGGCGCCACTGCTGCTACGGCGGCCCGCGCACGCGCGCCTCCACCGGGTCGGAGCCCCCGCCGTGCGGCTGCGCCGGGGGCGGGCTGGGGGCGGCGCTGGCGGGGTGCTGTGGGGGGCGCTGGGGGGCCGCGCTGGGGGCGGCGCTGTGGGGGGCGCTGGGGGGCCGCGCTGGGGTCCGGGCTGGGGGCGGCGCTGGCGGGGCGCTGTTGGGGGCGCTGGGGGGCCGCGCTGGGGGCGGCGGGGAAGGGCAGCGCGCGGGCGGCCGCGGCGCCGGTCTGGGCGCGCCTCTCCGGCTACTCCGGCGGAACCAGCGGCCGGCTCGGCGAGGACGGCGAGGCCAGGGCGGCCGCGGCGCACACCCGACCCCGACCCTGACCCCCGAGTGCAGGTTCTCCGAGGTACCTTCTGAGTCTCCATCGGCTCCTGGATGAATCTCGGCCCCTTGGGGCAGGGACAGCTCGGCCTCTGGTCTCCGTCTCTGCAGAGTCATGGATCCTGTGCAGCTTATACTTCAGAGTTTCTGAAAGTGGGCTTTCCAGGCCCAATGGGGTCAGTCATTTAGGGGCACTTGTTAAAGATGCGTATCTGGGGCCTGTTTTGGCCGAAATCCTAGTCCCCAGTACCTCCGAACATGACTGCCTTTGGAGCCAGGGCCTGCGAAGAGGTTATTAAGGTAAAATGAGGTTGTCGGGAAGGCGGGCCAACCCACGGTGCCTCCTGCCGTTATGAGAAGGGGTGGTGAGGACACCGACCCCCCCCAGGGAAGGCCACGTGAGGACACAGATCTGCGTGCCACGGAGAGGAGCCTCCAGATGGGTGCAGGTTTCCGGTTAAGGTTCCACGGGGCAGGGGTGTGAACGGCGCTCCGAGGCGAGCCACACAGTGGCCACTCTTCCTCCGACCCCTCAGCAGGGGACACAGCTACTCGTCTCCTCCACGGGGTTCCTGACTGCTTTCCTCCCGACCACGGGTCGCCCCGTGACCTCCAGGGCTGTCTCCCTGGCCGCGCCGGCCTCCAACCTCACGGCCCCCGAGTTCCACCCGGGGCCGCGTCTTGTCCCTCACACCCCGCCCCGAGGTGACCGCTCCTGCAGCTGATGTCCGCTGCAAACCAGGGAAGTCCACTGGGGTCGCCCCAGCTGGTCACCCTTAACCCACGGTGCGCGTCCGCGGCCAGCGCCGCCGAGCCGTCTCCACGATCACCGCCTCTGTGCAGGTCCCCACTTCCGGTCCCGGTCCCTCCGTCCTCCCTCCGCAAGGGAAAAAGGATGACTCCTTAAACTGGAGCTGGATGGGGTTCCCCTGATAAAAGTCCTCAGCTCTTCCGCGGCAGAGCTGGGCTCCTCGCCGGCCACGCGCCTTGCCCCGTGTCACACGTGGCCACGGCCGCCGCCCTCGGAAGGCCTGGGAGGTGTTCAGGCTCTTGCCTCCTCGAACAGCTCACTGTTTCTCCCCTGAGAGACGTCTTCCCCGAGGAAGGTCCACGCAGCCCCCATTCCCGGCCAAGTGTCTGCTACGCTCCACCATGGGCCCCCGCTTGCTTCTCCCACTCAGGGCGCCCGTCACACCTCCAGTCATTTTCCGCTTCTTCAGATCTGGAACTCGTGCTCCGGGAGGGCGGGGGCGGCACTGTCGGCTGACGGGGCCGCGCACACAGCACGGTGCCTGTGCCCGGGAGATGCTCGACAGACATCTGTGACTAATGACTGAAGCGACGGGAGCACTGGACGCAGTCACCCACTGAGGCAGAGAACTCTGCTACCGCTGAACACGACCCGCATTCAGCATCCCTGCCGGAGGCGTACGTGTGGCCACGCACGGGAGCTCAGCAGACGCTGCGGTTTCGTGGAAGGCACAGCGGCTGGATCACCACCACCACCTCTTGAACTATGTTCTGAATCAGTCTGCCAGAGCTGCTTATCTCGGAAATCTCTTACATCGATGAGTTATTGAATCAAGCCAGGCCAGTCTAGGAGAGCTGCAAATCCGCTCAGGTGATGCCTTTGTTTCAGGCAGCAAATTTCACTGGAATTATGATCACAATTAATAACCGTCTCTCCTGAGAGGGCACGAGGAATGGAATCTGCCTTCACCAATGTAAGACTTCCATTGGTTCTTCATCAGAGGGGTGGGCTACGTGTAGATAATCAGAAATACAAAAACTTGGACTACCAGCGGTGACTTGGGAGATTTAGTTATAAAGCGGGAATTCTGTGGGATTATGGCCCTTGACACGGACTTTCATATTCTTATAAAATTTTTTTTAATGTTTATTAATTTTTGAGAGAGAGAGAGAGACAGAGACAGAGTATGAGTGAGCAAGGGGCAGAGAGAGAGGGAGACACAGAATCTGAAGCAGGCTCCAGGCTCTGAGCTGTCAGCACAGAGCCCGAAGTGGGGCTCAAACTCACAGACGGTGAGATCATGACCTGAGTCGAAGTCGGACGCTTAAATGACTGAGCCACCCAGGCACCCCCCAACTTCCATATTCTAACCTCCTTTGTGTGAGAGCACTAACAACGCTTTTCATCCAATATTAAGGGATATGCTGAATGTGAAGATTTAGCAAGATTAAAGGGACTTCGGCAAAAAAAAAAAAATTAGACATCTGTCATGTAATACAACATATGAAAATGTGCCTTCCTTGTCTCTTTCCTTAACAGAATGTTGTCGCCTCTCCGGTTTGGGCAAGACAGAGCTTCTCATCTTCCCCTCACGGCTCATCTGGTTTTGCCCGAGCTGCTTGCGCGACCACGCTCTGAAGAGAGAGACATGTTATCCATGGTGGATGTTAATGCACTTAACACTAGGTTATTTACAACAAGCTGGAAACCTTACACACCCTACCCGCCATACAGGATAATCACTCTGCACTGAACAACACAATTAAAACAGGAAGTATTTGAAGAACATCCAATTTTCGTGAAGACCTCATTTAGGAGGCCAAAGGGGAACAGGTAGACTTGGCAGCATAATGACTAATTATTTTGTTCAAAAGCTGGAAAAGTTGCTGAAGGAATATTGGGGCCTCTGACCGCTGCTGGGCTTCGAGGGCCACAAGCAGTATTCGA
The DNA here is from genome assembly GCF_003009895.1 of Hyaena hyaena. Classification (NCBI taxonomy): domain Eukaryota; kingdom Metazoa; phylum Chordata; class Mammalia; order Carnivora; family Hyaenidae; genus Hyaena; species Hyaena hyaena. The sequence continues at coordinate 1,791,642 of NW_024080742.1, forward strand.
TGTTAGGAGAAGCCAGTTTTAAAAGCTCCGTGCCCCTCTCTGCCCCACACACACCCCAGAGAAAATCTTCAAGGAACTGTTTTACAAAACCGGAACAAAAACCCTTTCCCCCAAATGCCTCTGGGGGAGGAGTGGTGGGGAGAGGTTGGGAAGGGAGAGGGAAGACGTGGTCAAGAGTGCAAAGTGAAATGTTCTATACATTGTGCAGATCTGCTCCTTAAAAGTCGACATGGAGCATACCATGTGAACTGCCACATTTATAACCCTGTGCTGATATTCAAATTTTCTGTCTTAAGCTAAAGAAAGATTGAATACCCTGCTGTTGTGTGGCCAAGATTGAAGAGGTGTCTCACTGACATTGTTCAAAGTTTATGAAAATATATGAATGCTCAAATGTCATTGGCTTTGCGCCTCCACCAGACTGTGGTTTTATGAGAAATCAGTCTTTTAATCAAAATGATTGAATACCTTAAGGTCGAATCCAAAGATATCAGTTAATATCTAGAAACGTGCTATTTCTGCAAATTTTGCCAAGCTGTACATATTGTGGTGCATTTTAAAGTGTTAATTTGTGCGTTCCATATTGAAAATTGATCTTGAGTTTTAGCTTTTTGTCAAGCAAAAACATATGGTTACAAGCTCTATGCATTTTACGTGACGGCTGTTGAAGCTGTCACATGTGCAAACTTGATAACCGATGTGACACATACGCAAATAATTTGCTTGTTTAGTAACAATTCAAAGATTCATTATTCATGCAAACACACATTTTTTAAAATGATCAGATGGAAATAGTCTCCATTTTGTACAACCTAGTCTGGTTGGTGTGCAAACCCAGATAAAATAAAGCTGGGAACTAAATGGTATTAAACAAATCCAAGAATATGGGTATTTTCAGATAATTATTGAACCAGATGGTGTTTTTTGTTAATTCTGCCATCAGTCTGAGAACTTGATGTCTTACATCTGCACTTGGTAAAATAAATTTTACCACTGACATTATTTCAGTTTTCTTAAAATATTTCAATCAGTTTTAAACCAAGATTTGCAAACATCTGCCACAGTACATGCCTATGAGATGAAATTATTTTGAGATAATTCCTTTAAAAATAGACACCATTTACATGGGATTTTAAATTTATCACCCTTTAAACGAAATCTTCAGAATTACTAGCCTGAATGTTTAATAACAAGGAAAATGAGAATAAGATGGCACGTTTGAGAATGAACGCGGTTGCCATGTCATGGGAAGGGCTGGCTCATCTGGAGAGAGCATCTTGGAATTCCACACTGCGTTATTTCACAGCCCCGACTCAACACAGGAACGTTAAGTACATTTCTTTCTGTGTCCTTTACGTACATTTTCTGTGCAGTACGGTTAAGTGATAGAAATATAGGATGGATTAATCAAAAGACACAGAGGATACAGGGATTTTATCTGCAGGTAAGTCAATCAGCCTAATTGACTTCTCTCTCATCACGACTGGTCCCGGGCTCTGCCCTGCCTACACCCGCGTGGAGCCCCAAATACACACCTAAAACCAGAGGGCCAGGGTTAGGTTCTTTTCAGACATGCAAGTAGGAGCTCTTGAAGATGCATTTTAAACATAAACACCCTCCAAATGGCTTAACTTCTTTTTCTTTTTTTTTTAAATGTTTTATTTATTTCTACGAGAGAGAGAGAGACAGCATGAGCAGGGGAGGGTCAGAGAGAGAGGGAGTCACAGGCTGAAACAGGCTCCAGGCTCTGAGCTGGCAGTCAGCACAGAGCCCGACGCGGGGCTCAAACCCACGAACCGAGAGATCATGACCTGAGCGAAAGTCGGACGCTTAACCGACTAAGCCACCCAGGCGCCCCAATTTACAAATATTTTAATGTGCACAAATGTTGTATTTCTATTTAGTGTACATGTATTTAAAAAGATCTGTAATCTAATAGCTAATCATGTTAAAGAACCTTAGTTGACATAAAAATAATGGTCCTTTACAGTAAAATTCTGGTTTATTCATTTGGTAACTATTCTTCCCAGATAANGGGAGTCACAGGCTGAAACAGGCTCCAGGCTCTGAGCTGGCAGTCAGCACAGAGCCCGACGCGGGGCCCGAACCCACGAACCGCGAGATCATGACCTGAGCGAAAGTCGGACGCCCAACCGACTAAGCCACCCAGGCGCCCCCAAATGGCTTAACTTCTTTAAGGTAACAATTCTAATTACAGCCCACAAGCAAAACCTTATTTTCAAACTTAATCATGAATTCAAACCTTCTGTTACAGAATAGACTGCACTTGGGCAACAGTCTTCTGCTTCCAGGTTAGATGAGGAATTTTGAGGGAAGGTCTGAGATTCCTCCCTATGCTCCCCCTATTTATTTTTTTTCACCCAAATCAGACCTCTGAAACAAAACAATCATTTAGCACAGTACTTTCCGAAGATCTGCTGCAGACCAAAAGCAAGCAACCACAACAAAAAAACTAGTCTATGACACTGATAACTAATTCTGAACTATTCCAACTGTTAGCAGTAGTACATAAAAGGAGCTAACAGAGGTAATCCGGTAAAGAGTTTCCCATTTGAAACTCGGTTCTATTTCACCTGGAGAATGAGACAAATTGCCCTACACCACCAATGCTTGCATTCTAGTAGGTGCCCCGATAGCCAGAGTAGCTGACATTTCACAATGAGGACTCCACAGCCTTGAGCACCTTGCAACCTGCCTCCTCCCAGAAAGTGCAACTAGTAGTGATAGCAACCCAAGCAAGTCGACCTCTGATTGTTCTGGGGGGTGGGAGGTAGGAGGTTCTGGGAGGCGAGAGCAAGTGGTCAACTATCGGCAGCTCAAATCAGAGGCGGCGCCAATAAGCCGAACCCCAAGAATTCAGCTGCTTTACTTGGCTGCTTTATTCCCTCAATTACTCTGACGAGGGGTTATTAAAATTTGCTACTATGAATTATCAATTCTACTTATATATGATACATTATTAATTATATAATATTAATTATAATTAAAAATATAATTCATATCAGTTGATCATAATAATTAATATCTATTAATTATAGTAATTAATGATAGCAAAATAATAGCTAATAAGTCAAAGCTTATTATATGATGTATGCTAAGTGGTAACTTTTATAGCACCATTTTACTCATAAACTCTTAGGCAGCACATTCTCGTGTTACCCCTATCTGACAGAGGGGTAAACTCAAGTCTAGAGGAGAGGCTATTGCCCAAGGCCGCCTAGCTACTGAATGACATTTGCAGAATTTAAACCCTGGTCTGCCTGCCCTGGGAGCACCTTGCCATGCCCTTGACCATGGCTGAATGTTATCCAAAGTTACTGAAGGAGGTTTACATAGCCTTCTTCCAACCCATGACATTCAGGCTGCTTTTTGTAAATAGCACTGGGGAAGTATTTTTCTTTTTCACTCCCCCTCTCTTTCTTACATCAAAGGATGATTGAGGTACTTGTTTCATATCATCAGGTTAATTTCCAAAAAGTCAAAGGCAGTTAAAACTATTAGGCACAGTAGATGCACATTACATCGAACTCTTTTGTGTTTCTCTTCTGTTAGCTAAAAGTATATAATTGCTGCTTTCTTTTAAAAATCAAGTCTGCGTTAGTTTACTTCTCAGGATGAGGAACACCTCTCCAGATATCTGTGTAGAAGTTGTATTTTCTGTTTTATGATAGATCTTTTTAAAACTTATTTATTGGTTGCAGTGCATTTTCCTGTTGGTTTGCATGAGCTCTTTACATAAAAAGATATATAATATTAATGTGTTATTTGATGAACGATTATCTTCTTTTTAAAAAATTTTTTAATGTTTTATTTATTTCTGAGAGAGAGAGAGAGAGAGAGAGAGAGAGACAGCGAGACAGCATGAGCAGGGGAGGGTCAGAGAGAGAGGGAGGCACAGAATCTGAAACAGGCTCCAAGCTCTGATCTGTCAGCACAGAGTCTGACGTGGGGCTTGAACCCACGAACTGTGAGATCATGACCTGAGCCGAAGTTGGACGCTTAACCGACTGAGCTACCCACACGCTCCTGTAAGACTGCATTTCTGACTTCAACCTCAGTCAACTTCTACAGGTTCTAATATGACATTTTATTTTTTATTCCTTTTTAGTCTACTGCTATATTTTTGATTTACTTGTTTTTCCCCTATTAATTACTATTTTAATATTTACAGGTGATTGTTTTTTTTTTTTCCTGTTTAAACTTCTATTTTTTTTTTTATCACACTGCAGTTGGAGTATGAGTTGGTAATTCCTGGTTTTTAAAATTTACTAAAATTTCCTTCAAAGCTGATTGTAAGCTCCATACATTTTCCATAGAGCCTCGATCATAAAGTTGATGCTGTGTTTAATGATGCCACGTTATATATTTGTTAATCTCATCTTACTAATTATATTGTTCAAATGCTCCACTTGATTTTTCTAATTCCCGATTTACCACGGACTGCTACAGGCCAAATGCTCCCCCTGAACTGTCTTTACACCATTCTCTTTGAATCCAATTACACTTTGCTTAGTGGACCTTTTGCTAGATTATTCGTATTGCTGTATCTTCATCTGTTTATTTAATCATCTACACTGTTAGACACACATGATGTGCCAGATACTTTCCTGCGCTGTGGGGACGTGGCAGTGAGTACCCCTGTTCCCCCTGGGCTGTGGGGATGCAGCAGTGAGTACCCCTGTCCCTCCTGGGCTGTGGGGACGTGGCAGTGAGTACCCCTCTCAAACATAGGGGCAGGAAAATAAGGCAAATAAATAAAACAACAAGTATTCTGGATGATTTCAGATATACTCTGAAGACGAACCAAGAGCACTGACTGACAGCAAAATTGAGATCTGACAAAACGTTATGCGGCGATCTCCGCGTCATGGGGGATGTGCTGGGGAAGGGGGTTTGGGGAAGGGTTCAGTTTTAAACAGGCTGTCAGAAAAGGCCTTGATGAAAACGTGACATTAGCAAAGACTGAAAGTAGAAGAAGGGGCAGACCACATGGCTGTCTACAGGAGGAATAGTAAGTGCAAAGGCCCTGAGGTCAGAGCATGCTTGTCATGTCTGAGAAATAGCAAGGAAGCCAGTGTGGCTGGAGCAGAGATGAAGCCTGGGAGCCATGTTAGGCAGTGTGAACATTTTGGCTCCTAAGCAGCAAGCCACGAAGGCTTCTGAGCAGAAAAGCAACGTGCACGGACCTATGTTTCAGAACTGCACTGGCAAATACGATAGCCATTAGCCACCTATGGTTAATTTAGGTTTGTTAAAATTTTAAATTAACTAAAATGAAAGAAAACTGAAACTTCAGGTCATTGGTTGCACTAGCCACACCTCATGTGTTCAACAGCCACAGGTGCTGTGTGGCTAGTACTGGGCGGCACAGAACTAGAACATTCCCTTCATCACCCAACAGTCTCCTGGGCAGTGCTTTTCAGAAGGGCTCCTCTGGCTATGGTGCTGAAGACTGAGCCGCGAAGCAAGGGTGGCCGCAGCGAGAGCAACGGGGAGGCTACTGAGGACAGATGGAGGCTGCTGGGGCCAGAGCGAACGGTGGAAGAGGGGACAGTGGCCTGACTTCAGGTCGATGTTAAAGATTAGCCACGAGCATCTGCTGTCACCCGGATTCGCAACTACCCAGTCAGTTCTTTGAACGGCACGAGTGTGTTATGCACCAGCCAGACTCTGCCCATCACTGCTTCATGACCTGGAGGAACGGTCCGCACTGGGTGGTGGTTGGACGGTACGTGCATCTAGGGTACTCCATATAAAACTGGGAAAGCTTCAGTCCTATCACCTCCCCCCCAAAAAATAAATGGCTCTCTAGTCCTTGCACAATGGAGGGCCACGTGGGAACTGGAAAGAAACGTCCAAATTTCCCTTAAGCTGACACACAGTATATGAGTCATTACCCTTTAATAACTGAGCAATTAACCTCTAAGGTTACAAAGTATCCCTGTAGCAGGTATGGAAAACCTGGGTGAAGTGACCATATCCTCTTACGTGAGTGAGTCCTGCGCAGGAAAAGTCCTTTGTGAACCGCAACAGGCTTCACAGATGCTTGTTACTGTCCAGCTCAGTCAGTAGCAGTGGTGGTACATCACTTACATATTACTTTACCAAGGTTTCAGACACGACTAGATTTTCTTTTCTATACCTGCAACATGGTACATGCTCCATAAATATTTGTGGAAAGGGGAAAAAATGCATAAACTGGTTCTCACTACCACTCAGTTTTATATTAGGAGTACTGCTGAGTTGGCTAAGTCTCCGGGTGGTAAAAATGTTCGAGGTGTTTTGCCCGAGACCTGGTGAACTAATGGATAAGCTACAAAAAAGTCCTTCTCCTTGGCCTTCAGGGTGGTTGTGAGAACAGTGGCCACAGACACTACCGCTTCTCCGTTTTCAGCCCTTCGGACATGCTTTGATGAAACACAGAGGACTCAGCAGTAGTGGCCACAGCTAAAATATGCCAGGGCCAAGCAAAGGTGACGTCATTCCAGGGCAGGGAATCAGAAATAGAAGATAAAAACATAGTCTGATCATAACTAGACCCAGGGAAAACTCATAGGATGGAAGTTATAACATTTGGTTGAATTGGAATTATTACCGATACCCTTATCTTAAATTCCGTATCTTTGGTGGGACAGGCTGGAGACTAATACAGCACATTATTAATTTGACCATGCCGTTAAACCTCAGTTGCACCGTAGGAACGATCATCGTAAAGAGCATCAGGGTCAGGCTGGTTCACAGAGCTCAGTACGCATCAAGGCAGTAATGTCCCGCATAGAAACATGGGCTATCCTCAGTCCTGTCACAGCAGGGGGCGTTGACAAAAGTAGTCGGTGACAACTGTGATGATTCGAATACTGAAATAGGTTGAAGGTACTTACTATTTTGAGTTCAAAAGGACATGTAATTGTTACCAGGTATTTTAAGTAACTAATTTAGGAAAATTTAAGAAGTTAGAAATTAGTCCCAAATAAAATGGTAAGACCAAGATTCTAGCTATCAAGTAGGTGAACCAGGAAAAGATAAAGTTTTTGACTCATAGAACAGACCTCTTGTTCTGTATGTTGAAGCAAATAAGTGTCCATCATTTTAATGTTCATAAATGCAGGGCTTCTAATATTTTTCCTTATATGGGCTTTCTGGTGCTTTCTGCCACTTTCTGGCACTACTCAAAATCATAATACCAAATAACCATTTAAAGTTATAATATTTTATTTTATTAAAAAATTTTTTAATGCTTTATTTATTTCTGAGAGAGAGAGAGAGAGAGGCAGCGTGAGCAGTGGAGGGTCAGAGAGAGAGGGAGACACAGAATCTGAAACAGGCTCCAGGCTCTGAGCTGTCAGCACAGAGCCTGGTGTGGGGCTTGAACCCACGAACCGTGAGATCATGACCTGAGCCAAAGTCGGACGCTCAACTGACAGAGCCACCCAGGCACCCATAAAATTATAATATTTTAATGGTTTAAATGTAGTTCCTGTCCATTTTCATATTTAAAAGTTTTTTTTAATCTGACGACAACAACAAAAGCCTTTGAAAATACACATAGGATTCAGCCAAGACTATCATTGATGGTCTGTTTCATTTCTTGTCAGTAGACACCATTAAAAGTAATAAAACTATAACAACGGTTTTCATTTATATCTCTCTCCGATTACCCTGATAGCTGCAACGTCTGATAGAGGTTCAAGATCTGTAAAGCTTGTCACATTACAGAAACATGTCTCCCTAAACGAAATGTGAAATTCCAGTAATTGAAGTGATAAATCTAGTGTTTTTTGCTGGGGTACTTTTGATGAGAACGGCAGTCGTAAATTAGGAAATATTCTGTGCTGTTATATCATGGTAAAAGCCTTTCCATTACCTGTTGTCAGTCACTAGGGGTGGGCAAATAACTCAGCTGTCAATCTAGCTAGAAAACCTGAAGTTCTGTGGATGATCAATAAAGAACATATATATAAACTCTCCATTATTTTCATATAATTTTTTAGACAACTCTATGTTGTTTTCTTTCCCTGAACTGGAGCACATCTCATTTATTCAGAACCAGTTTGGAGATTGGAATATTTCATTGTTCTATTGCTTGTTATATGTCGCCATGTTTTCAAATAGCGTATGAGTATTAGATTCAGTAAGGATAAGCATCAATGCCTGCTGCTGAGGGTAAGTGTACATAGGATACAGACCTAACTGAATTATAATAACTGTTACCTCCATTCCTTTATTGATTTTTCGGCTAAAATATTTATTGCCTTATGTTTTTACTTTAAAGGTCTATTCTTTCACATTTCTTCAGATCACACAGAAATATTCTAGAAATTATATCCCTTTCACAGGATTCTGAACAAGAGCAAAGCAAAAGAGAAACAGTGGTATTCTCTCCCAAATCAGCTCGCCTACAGAATATACAGGGGAAGGAAATATACAGTTTAGTGCTTTAGTTAAAACAATCTGTGTGTCTCAATTCTTGAAACCAGATAACAAGAGGTATGTTTTGTAAGTTACTATGAAATCTCCAACTCACTACTATTGCTGAAGCCTAACACCCATACACTGACTTCCTGTTCATCTGCATAGTCCTGTTCGATTCATACAGGTTTTAAGGAAAGAAAAACAGCAATAGGGATAAATTATCTTTAAGTTTTACTTTCAGCTTGGATCAAAAAAAAAAAAAAAAGTAAAAGTACTTGAAATGTCAATGAAAAAGATTAATGGCGACAAAGTAACTCATGTCCCTTCCCCTCAACACATTAAACTTCATTTATCACATATTTTATTTTGGTTGATGGTGTAAAAAATGGTCAAAAGAAAAAGAATCTGACTACTTAAGAGGGTAAGTGGCAAGATTAGAGGAATCATTTATCTGGAAGGAAAGCCCTGATTTGGTTAAGAATGTGCAGTTGTGCGCATCTTTATTGAAAGCAAACTCAGAGTTACTTGGAGGAAGACGAAACGACAAGAAAGAAAGAAGAAAATGGCTTGACCTTTGAGAAAGTAGTAGGGATGACTTCCATTGGAAGAAATTAAAATGGCGCGTGTGGTGTCAGCCAGTGGCAGGGAAAAGGACAATGGCCATCTGAGAACGGAAGGCACACTAACGGATTCTGTGTGTCTGGAGGAGTCACATCGGTGACCAGGGACTCAATTGACACAAGAAGATTGTCATTTCTTAATTCCCCTAAATCCCAAAGTAAAAACCTTACCTACGGTCTTTAGAAAATGTAAACCTTTAGATTCCCGAGTAAGGGGAGACACGTGAACAGACGGATTTTCTAAGCTTGCTCTGCCTCCCCCACCCCTTGCCTACGTGTTCACTGAGCTGGGACCAGGCACCCAATATGCACAGTACACTCATCTGGTAGCAGTTACACAGTTCAAGGCTTTTCCTTAGAAAATGAAAAGGCTTCTATAGAATTTGACCTGCAATCTGAAGTCTTTTTGGCAATAGAAATGTCGAGTACTGAACAAATTCCCTCAAGAACTCCGGCTACACAAGAAGAGTACTCCACACACTGACGCCCTGAGCCTAAACGGGCCGATTTAATGTTCTGGATGTCGTTCACCTGTAAGTTCAAAAGGCAGAAGTCAAGAAAACAGGCGGACAAAAATATAAGGCAAACAGAACACTCAGGTACTTTACTGTTAGAGAGTATATGCGCTTTAGGGACCGCTTTCTCAGGGCTCCCGGGGTCCCAGGGGGTCCTGCGAAGAGCTGGAGCAAGGGCCAGGGGCGGTACACTCAACTTCCGCCTCTCCACTCAGAGGGGGTGCATTATGCTCCCTCAAACCGGGACAGCAGTCCTCTCCAATTAGCACACGTCTCACTAAATGTGAGTGCTTCTGTTTTCACCTTGCTTCATGGGCAGAAATCCAGAGAACATTTCTGCCGGCTTTCTTTCCTCCGGTAACTAAACCACATGTTTTTCTCTTTTAGACAAAGCCTTTTAGGGGCTTTTTATTCAAGAGGGATAAATGAGGGAAGAAAGGGGTGTGCTCCAAAGTAAGGAGGGCTCTTTTCTCTGCTGCCATTTGAATTTGTCATTAAAAGTGCAAAGGAAAAAAACAACTACTCATCACTTAATAAATATGGATCTACAACAATTCCTGCTGTGAAACATCACGTCTTCACTAAGAAAGAGGAAAACGAGTTTCTCCCAAACCTTTATTTGAATTTACACGGAACACACTTTCCTAAAATTGCCCACATGTCACTGAATCTATTTTTCTTTTTAAATCAGGCATTAAATATGCATCCTGACTCCCACGTAGGCAATCTGCAGCACAGCAAAATGACTGTGTATTCAATTATAGGCTAAATAAATATAGCAAACATTAGGGGGAAAAGTTTCCAACCCTATGGGCACCAGGCAGGGTCTTCTCCCCCTTGCAGAACCACAGGCACGGTGTCCGGGGTTGCAGTGACACAGGCGAGACCTTCTAGGAGCCGGTAAAAAAATGGGCCTCTTCTGTAGTTAGATACACGGTCAATTTGGAGGGGGAAAAAAAGATGAAGAAAAAAGAACTTGTCTGGGGAATTAGTCGCTGAATCTAGCATGTATTTAAAGTGAAAGCAGGTTTTATTTTAATGAACAAAATAAGCCACTCATGCAATAAGGTATTTATATCCCCCTTTTTCTATTATGAAATTAGGTTAACATTTCTATAACAAACTGAATTGCAAAACAGCAAATTCACGACAAAGGTAATATTTTTTTCCTTCGTCCTTGTTCAACTGCAGAGGTTTTTAGAACAAATGCTACCATGATGCATGATCCATTGAGATCACAGGGAATATCTGCTTCTAACCTTTCTACTATTATCAGCCTCATTCAATAATTTGGAAGAAATACTTTTGTTTGAAGTCACTGCTATGCGTCTTCCACAAAGCTCAGCAAAACTGGAAAACACATTGGGGTTAAAATAATCATAAATCACTGAAACATCACACTGGATTCCGCACCCCCACCCCACCCCGAGCCTGAAAGTTCCCCTGTCTGTCCAGACGGTGCTCATCGTGGCTAAGGCACAAAGTGGGTGAAGTTGGGGCTCAGAGCCAGGATTCGCGGAAGTATGGGCGACAGTCTGCAGTGTGAGAGCCCGATGGTCACAGTGAACAGCTGTCACAGGGGTTCACGAGAGTCACTAACTTTACGATTTAAACGTATCAATAGCCAGGTGGGAGCTCCTTGCTGCAGGTTTAAAAAAGCACTCCAAAATACCACATGATAAATATTTAGACACGATATGAATTTAAATCCCACACTTCTTAATAAAGATTTATGTAAATTTTACTGGGCTATTAAGAAACCTTCCCAAACACAAAAAGTCCATTTGTCACCGGGCAAAATTTATACAGAAAGTATTTCAAACAAATATACCAGCTTTGCCCCATAATTTATAATTTCTTTTTATAAGCCTTTTGAAAGTGGAATTACATTGCAAGTTTAAGACATATTTGGTTCATGAGATGGTACCATTTAAGTAGACTCTACTTGATAATTTAAAAATATGGAGATGAAAAATCCAGTATTCACTCTTTCATTCAACAAATATGCATTAAGTACTACTTACAGGTATTTTCTGACTTTGGAAGAATACTGAAATGGATCAGTATTTTCTTACTATCGTCTTTTTCTCTACCACTTGGTTCGTGTTGGTGTAAGCACAGCTATTTCTCATGTGCAGCAGCTTCTAGCAAGCACTGTCTTAGAGGCAAAGAGGAGAAATAGCCCAAACGTGTGTGTCTAAGGGAAATGGTGAAAAAGCTATGGTGTGCTCACACCACTGTACACTTACACAGATGAATAATTAGACCCTCATCTACCAAGCCAAAGGATAAAAGCAAATTACAGAATTATGTGCATACTACTATGTCCCTTCCCTTCCATAAGTGGTGATGAGGGACACCCGCTTTCATTCCTGTCGGAAGATGTGATACATACCAAGCTGTGAACAGCAATTCGTGGGTATGAGACCTGATCTTTTCCTTCATTCGTGTTGGCGCTGTTTCACTTGTTACAAGTCAATTATTTGGTAAATTAAAAATATCAAATCAGGAAATGAAAACTGAGCACAAACCAGGAGTGGCTTAACATGGAAGACCCAGACATTAAGCCACTAACTCCACGCCGGTGTCCTAGGTGCTCGATTCCCGTCTGGTTCTCTACTCACGGCCTGACGCGGATGCAGCACAGCTTCCTTCGCGCGGTTCGGGGATGCCGTGTTCGCTGTTATTTTTATGAGGACTTGACCGCACCTGACAAGGGCCCGCTCTGTGTCAGCAGGACAGAGCAGTGTTTTACCGACCGAAGACTTGCCTGCTACCCAAGCTGGTGCTTGTCCTGAAGGAAAACACCCATTTACACAGACCCGTAACTGGGAGGCATGTGAAACCGGCGCCCGCCCACTACACAGAGGGGGGGCGTCCGCAGCGAAGGGGACCCCGTCCTCAGGGGAAACAAGGAGAGGGAGGCAGCAGTCAGCCCTGGGGGGCCGCCGCGCCTGGGGGGACTCTGGGAATCCACCCACAGGGTGCGACGACTGGGGCTGATCGGCCAGCACCTCACTGCGTAAGCGGCGGGGATAGAAGAGACACACACCTGGCCACGAAAACACGGCAAACATTACGGAGACCAAGTTTGCAACTCGAGGGGCACGAGGCACTGAGGTGCCAGAAAAATTCCCCCCGGTGACCCACTGATCTCTGCGGTGACGCAGGACCCGCCGTAGGCCTCGCAGTGGTGCACACGACTCTGCCGTGGGCTGTCCACCTCCTCCACTGCGCTACAGCCCGCACACGTGTGTGCAAAGCCACGCCACCCGGGCACAGCTCCAACACTTAACTGGGGTCCCAGGGAGCCCGGTGGAATCACGTGCCTGCCTCTCTCTCTCTCTCGGCGAGTCTCACCGGCAGGAGCGGGCAGAGAAGTGACTGGGGAAGCTCCCTGTCCCTCCGCAAACCCGCGGTCAGAACCTGGCCGCTGCCACGACAGGGGCGTCTACGGGAGTCCAAGACGCGCCACCACGAAGCGGTTTCAGGCCACGTCAGTGTTTCTGCAAGGTTCCCGCCCCTCGCGCCCTCCGTCTGGTTGTACTTCTGCATCGCTCTGCTCGGCTAACTCACCAGCGCTTCGTGAAGGCCACCTTACACGTTTCAGTTAGAAAGGGATACAGAAATGCTGAAGCATAGGAGCACATGTACCCCAATGTTCATAGAAGCACTCTCCACAATAGCTAAAACATGGAAAGAGCCTAAGTGTCCATCAACAGATGATTGTATCAAGAAGATGTGGTTTATCTATACCATGGACTACTCCATGGCAATGAGAAAGAATGAAGTCTGGCCATGTGTAGCAACATGGATGGACCTTGAGGGTGTTATGCTGAGCGAAATAAGTCAGGCAGAGAAGGACAAATAACATATGTTTGCACGTATAGGAGGATTAGGAGGAACTTGACGGAGGAACAAGGGGGAGAAGAAGGGCGGAAATGGTGGGGGAAAGGGAGAGAGGCAAAGCATGAGAGACTCTTGAATGCTGACAAAAACTGAGGACTGATGGATGTGGGGGGGAGGGGGGATGGGCATGGAGGAGGGCACTTGTGGGGATGAGCACTGAGTGTTATGTAGAAACTAATTTGACAATAAACTATTTGTAAAAAAAAAAAAGAGTGAGAAATGCAAGGAAGGCTCTAAGTGTTGCAGCAAATGGACCTGAATTAGAACTTTTAATTAATTAGTTCAAATAATTTGGAAGTGAGATCCACCCAGATCTTTGCATCAATCATTTTAATCATATTTACTGTCCCGCCACCCTCTCCCTGCTTAAAAACACCAGGCGGGGAAAGCTCCTGCCTCACCAGAGCGCTGCACAGCACGTCCCACGGTGCCCCCACACCAACGGCCTGTGCCCGCCAGTCGGCCTTCGTGCGGGCGTCACCGCTGCCCCTCGCTGGCGGTGCTCTTTCTCAAGGACCTGGTTCAAATCCGTGTCCTTCCTGCCCAAGCGGGCCATGTCTAAGCTCCGGGGGGTCCACGGTCCCAGTTTCACGTAGGCCTTTCTCCCAGTGACAAAACTTTTTGGCTGTTTCACCCCAAGTACACAAAGTGTGTGGGCCCCTGTCCCCCTCAGAAAGTGACCTCTGGTCTGCAGTTTTGTGTCACGGTCCCACTCGCTGTCCCTCTCCCTTCCTCACTGGTAACTATGCAAATTCCCACATGTCTCCAGAAGACGCTACTTTCAAGAAGAAGAATGTGTGTCAAGTTTATAGACTGCAGCTGGACAAGAAGTTTGGCTTTTCACTGTCACCTGGTTTCCCTCCCTAATTCACCTTTTCTTTTTCTTTTCTTTTCTTTTTTTCTTTTCTTTCTCTCTCTCTCTCTTTTCCTTCCTTCCTCCCTCCCTCCCTCCCTCCTTCCCTTCCCTTCCCTCCCCTTCCCTCCATTCCCTTCCCTTCCCTCCCTCCCTAGATTAGTCTTGTCTACTCTAGATTTCATATACATTGATTGATGCAGTACTTCGTTTCCTAGGTATGACCTATGGGCTCAGCATGATGCCCGTGACCGTGCTATGCCATGTATCAGTGGTTCCCCCATTTCCTGAAGAACAAATCGCCAACAGCGGCTCTCAGGATGTAACTGCTGGTGCAACAGCCTCCCCCCACCCCTCCCACCCCCGCCGCCAGACAACAGAATCTGCAGGATGTCCCCCGAGAAACACTCTCCCCTTTCATGCTTTGGTTTTTGGCTACTATACCTGTCTCACCTTTAGGATTTGAGACCTTTTATTTTCTCTCTTTAAGTTTAAGATGTTACCGATGGCAACATGCAATCCTGACTGAGAACTGGTGACTGGGATTCCTGATTCAGAAATAATAAAACGAAAGACAAAGTCCCCTGTGGCTGTGGCCATATGACACACCCGCTTCCTTGGCAACAGGGTACAGTGCTTGAGCTGGGTCTGGACTCCAACTACGTGACTTCAAATCCTGAGGAAGTGACTGAAAACTATCTGTCTGGACTTGCTTTATTGTGGGATAAGGATAAGGACACTCTTACAGTAGTTACTATGCAGATGAAATGGTTCTGTGATTGTGACAAGTGACAGAGTTCCTGCCACAGTGAGTGTCTAACAAGTTACTCTTCTAGCTTGCCATCGCCACACAAGTCCTAGTCTCTTCCCTAATTCACCGCACAAAAACAGTTACTTCAAGTCATGCAACACTTAGCTAGGAATCAAGTTACCGAACAAGGAGTACATGGTTTAATTCTCCTGAAGGAATTTACATTTAAAAATAAGTCTGTTACCAACTGTGTATCCTTAAAAGTAGGATATATAGGGCTCATGCATTTGAGCTGGGGGGATGCTTATTTCATTCATTCAACTGTGAGCTAGACCTTATAGTGTGGTTATTTCCCTGCCTACCACTTACTGCCAGTGAATCATGAATCAACATGTGAGACTACCTATAATGTGTAAAACAACTTGCTCTGAACTAACAGGACAGTGTTCAGTGGCTTGATATAAGAAAAAAAGACAAAAATAAATGGCTCTTCTATGAATGGTATGTAAGTAAAGTAACTGCAAAATTCTATACACAACTGCT
The DNA here is from genome assembly GCF_003009895.1 of Hyaena hyaena. Taxonomy (NCBI): domain Eukaryota; kingdom Metazoa; phylum Chordata; class Mammalia; order Carnivora; family Hyaenidae; genus Hyaena; species Hyaena hyaena. The sequence goes on from NW_024080742.1 coordinate 1,807,266, forward strand.
ACAAAAATATTTATCATACAAGGAAAACAACTGGTTGAGTGATCAAAGCTGGAGTAAATGGTGAGAAAGAGTGTTCTTTATTTAAAATTATAAAGATGACAAGTCTAATTCTTGAAGAATGTATGAAATAAGAGAAATGAAGGGAATCTGTCCTATTCAATGTTACAAGAGAATACAATATCAATGCAGTAAGGGAAACAGTGAGTCCTTGACGTGAGAGAAGAGAGTTAGGGCACCAAGCAGAATAAAGAATCTGGAGAAAAATTAAAATACGCCCAGGAAGGGATCATGAGATAAAGGTGGCATTTCAAACCAGAGAGGGAAAGCATGGATGACTCAACAAACACAGTGAGAAAATAACCATTTTGGGGAAAATGAGGTTAGACCTTCAGGTCCAACTTTATACCAAAATATTTTCCAAATGGATCGAAGGTTTGGATTCTAAAAAGTAAGACCATAAAGATACCAGGACATAATCAAAATGCTCCTATACCCCCAAAATTCAAACATATGACACTGAAGCCAGACATCACACTAAATGTCTACCTTAAAGATAAAACAAATCTTTGAAGTTAAGATGAACAAGTTTACAAAGTCAACAGCACATGCGAGTAAGGGACGTCCCGGAGAGCACCGAGTCTCAGCGGCGGGCGGTCGGAAGAGCTATGTGCTGGGCAGACCACCACGTTGGAAACGAAGGCCGTGTGCACACGGTGCGGAGGGCCGGGCGGGGGGGGGGGGGGAGTGCTCTCGGGCACCTCCAGTGGGAGCGGCTCAGGGAGGGCGGCTTGGCAACAAGTACCAAAGCTCTGGAATCCATGGCTCTTGGATCCTCCTGCTAGGAAGACGTCTTAAGGAACGGAGAGCGTGCCCAGGACGCTCCCACTCCCGAGACACCCTCTGCAGGCCCTGCCATCAGGCTCTCGTCTCCCAAGGGGAGTGGACAGGCCACTTCCTCAGGAAGCTGCCCCAGCCATTCACAGGGCGTTATGCCGCAGTTCTCGGCTTCTGTGGACCCGGTGCTTTTCCCACATAGCATCTTCAGAACCCGACAGCGAAGTCGTGTGTGTAATGGTGACAGTGCCCTTCTCCCCCACTGGACAGGAAGGCCTGTGGCCACTTCTGTTTCTGTTCAGAGACAGGGCTGTGCTTGCAGCCCAGGGGGCCGTGCCTGCAACATGGCAGTGTTCAGTAGACCTATGCTGTATCCTTCCAGTGCCTGGCAAAGAGGTCATCAATAAAATCTACATGGGCTCCCAATATCCACCATTCACGTCTAACCTCGACACCACATACAATGATCTTCACAATCTGTTCCTAGTTTGACTTTGCAGCCTCGCCCCCAGATACTCCCCAACATAATTATGGTCTTTGAGCAGTCACACCAAAGTCACTCACTTGGAGCCTATGCATTTCAAGGATTACTCCTCCTGTCTAGAATACCATGTGCCCCTCTGTCTAGAAAACACCTGTCAAAATAGCTTCTAACTTCACAACTCCACAAATGCGGAGAGCTGAGTGAGCCCCTATGTACGCCCTGTGGCACTGGATACAAATTTCCCTCCTAGCACCTCTTGTGTTGCAGGGTAATCACCTACTAACATATTTTCTTCTCTATGTGAGACCGAGAGCCCCTCGAAGGCAGCAGCTGTTTCGTTCTGTGGACCTTGACACAGCATTCTCTGATTACAGTGCTTTATTTTAAAAAATCCTTTTTAATGTTTATGTATTCTTGAATTCAGCAAAGTCGCAGGGTACAAAATCAATATACAGAAATTGGTTACATTTCTATGCACCAATAATGAAGCAACAGAAAGAGAAATCAAGAAACTGATTCCATTTACAACTGCACAAAGAACCATAAAATACCTAGGAATAAACCTAACCAAAGAGAGACAGACAGACAGAGGGAGAGAGACAGATGGGGTGAGGGGATGGGAGGGCAGAGAGAGAGGGAGACACAGAATCCGAAGCAGCTCCAGGCCCCGAGCTGTCAGCACAGAGCCTGATGCAGGGCTCAAACTCAAGGACCACTAGATCATGACCTGAGCTGAAGTCAGACGCTTAACTGACCAAGCTAGCCAGGCGCCCCGATTACAGTACTTTAAATGTTAAACTGATAACAAGTAGAAAAGCTAAAAACCCACAAACATCAGGAAGTATAAGAACAATTTGAAATAACTTAAGAGATTAAAGAAAAAATGGAAATGGAAATCAGAAAGCATTTAGAGCTTAAAGATTTCAGAAATTCTAGAATATTAAAACTTGGAGGTTGCAGCTAAGGCATTACTTAGAGGGAAATTCAGGTCCTTTCGCGTTGGTGCCTATAAAGCACAGAAATCAGCCAAGTGTTTAAACATTCAACTTGAGACGTCAGGGGAAAAAAATCAGAGTGAACAGAAAAGTGAAGAAGGAAAGAAATAAAACATAAGAGCAGAATTTATTTAACATAAGACAAAGAGCCCAGAAGGAGCTATTTTGAAGACTAGTAAGATTAACAGACCACTCTCAAGCAGAAAGCGAGAGGGCACAGAGGATGACATTAGCAATGCATCAGGGACAGGCACACAAAGCAGCTCAGAGCCACATTCCCAAACAGGCCTCGCCAGTTCATGCACCCTGCCCTGCCCATGCCTTCCCGTTCGGATCCCATGTTTCACCTTAATAGAGATTCGGAAGTGGAAATTCTTATGAAGAGTCAGCACTACGTTCTAACAGAGAATCGTAATTCCTACGGACGCACCGCTCGCTTTGGTTTTCCCAAGCATATCCCTCCAGGCAAGCGTCCGTTCCGTCCCCCAGACACCATCACACAGTGTGACAAGCCCAAGAAGATCGTAAGCTTGTGGGAAGTTCATACTTCCTGAAGCTCCTAACTTACTCAAGGATGCGAGATTACAGGGTGCATGGCTGATGGGAAAGCAATTTGAAGGATAATTCAGAAAAAAAAAACACTTCAAGTTTAAAGAGATAAGAATTTAAGTTCAAATTCTGTTTTATGGAGCTGAAATGTAGACGAGCAATCAAGTAAAGTAAGCAAAGAGCTGTGATAATAACTTCAGGAAAAATAAGACAATCTGGGTCCAAAGTTCTCTCAATCCCATTAATACAAATACATTCTCCAAATTGCTTATCTTTTTTGTTTTAAATAAATCTCTCTTAAGTTAAAAAGCCAAAATTAGCCATTCAGAGAAAAAATGCCAGCTAAGTCTGGGACAGGGTCTGGGCTGAATTAGACTGTTCAACATAAAACCGCCCACAAACAATAGCTCTAAGGGGGTGGGTGGGGGGGGAGCCCAGAAAGCAAGCTCTTTTGTTTTAGAGACCAGAAATGCAACAGAAACAAAATATAATAAAAAATGAAAATTCAGGTACAGGAATTATGCATTGCACGCTGGATAACTGTTCTGTGCGGCCCGCAAATGCTCTCCGGCAAAGCTGCGCATCTAAAACTCATCGAACTGCCAAGGGGTAAACGCAGCTCCATCCATCAAGCAGCCACTTGACAAATACATTCCATAATAGAAGTTTATTTTTATGGGAGGCTGAATCAAGGACTTTCCCATGCATACAAAAACTTGTCAAAATTATTTATGAGTCTTGCTGAGACACACAATATGTCATATCAAACTCCCATTTTCCTTCCAAGCACAGACTGTCAATATCTCCGCTACTATCAATAACGTGGACCACCGCTGATAGAGGCCCGCAGGAGCCGGGGTCATGTGCCCATCCTGGCCGCTGCCGGAAGCCGTCTCTGACCGCAGTCAGCAGCGAAGAGGCCATTTACCACCTCGATGAGGTGCAGTTAAGGTGAGCACTTAGCACGTGGGACTGCGTCCAGAGGCTTCGCAACAGAAAGTAAAATGGAAACATATGCTTGAAAAATTATGGTTGACTATGGCTGAAGTAAAACAAAAATAACAAGATATTTCAGCTTTCATTTTGCACACAAAATACTGGTTAAGGCTGATAATCGTGAAAATCATGGAGAGAGCCCATCCCCACTGAAGTTTCCATCCTGAAAGACTATTTCTGTGGGTTGAATCCGAGGGGACGAGGCATCTCAGAAGGTGAGCGGTCTGCCTCACGAAGGCTACGTGAACTTGGTTCTGCGCCTCCTAATACTGCTACCATTTTGTTTCACGAAGAGGCATTTCTTTTAGGGAGTTAGGTTTTTCCTGCTCTGTCACCCTCCCCCACACGGGGGGCTTGCTGAGAGCGACAGAGAAGGGGCTTCGAGATAAGCCACGGCAACAGGAAAATGCATTCTTACTTTTCAGCCCTGGGGGCAATGGAAGCGATGGTCTCCCGCCTGGATTAGCCCTAGGAACTGGCCGGATACGGCAACAGCCTGAGTGCTTCTCAGAGATTGCCTTCTACAAAGGACGTGTTATCACAGCCCTCTGGCCCAGGTGCTATGCTGTGCCATGGCCCTGAGGCCACGGCAAGACCAATGCAAGAGGCTACACTTCGGTGGCAGTGGGCGGGCAGGAGTGTGGCGGGCGGGGGGCTGTTGAACATTTACTCCCCTTTCTCGACGCGAACAGAAATCCATCCCGTGGGGTCTGCTTCAGGGCTCCAACTGCTCTCCGCCCCGTCCCACCTCTGTGGGGCAGGGGGCCAGCAGCTGCCCAGGGCTCTGCGGGGTGGGTCTCCTGCCCGCTGGGACTTGCCAGCCGGTGCCGCGGGGCGCCCGGAGCTGGGGTGGTGACACGCCACACGCCCCTGCAGGGAGCGCTGGGCCCCGAGGCTCTGCCTTCACGTCGGAGGAGTGAAGCACTGCGACTGCTGTGTCCGTCTCACCTGCTAACACGGATCTGACGCGCATTTGATCCTCCAAGAGCGCACAGTGCAGAGAGCACAGCAGACCCTCGGCACACGCTGTGTGCTTGGGGCAAACGGCACAGAAGCGAGGGGCCAGGCAGCCGCGTGGCTGTGGGACACGAGACACTAACCTCCTGTCTCCTGAATGGGATTCAAACTCCCTGCTCTGGGTCTATACGGGTAACTTTTAATTGGTTCTTGTGGAATGCCTATGCTCAGTGTGACAAAAATGGGTTAAATGACAGAAGTCTACTTCTTCCTGCAGCACCGTGACAAAGAGTTAACAGCAAAGGGTTCCCTTAAAGTCATTTCTCTGATCTTCCCAGTTATTTTTTTTGAAACAGATCCTGAACGCTATGCAGAGCCCTCTCCAAGCCCACAGAGCTGGGCCAAGTGCTGCAATGATTCCCGTCCATTAATAAAGTGAAAATACACTCCTTGCAGGGAAGAGGGCAACGGAGCAATTTCGCACATTCTGTGTGCGTCCACGGCTGTCAAACAGAGCCACGGTGGCACATTCGGAGTAGAAAGGGGGTAACTCCGACTTGAGAAGTAAAACTCAGAACGTGACTCTTGACACATTTGCCAGGAAAGCCCTCCTTCCATGTGAACAATGACACAATGATGAGCTACCTTTATTTAGGCTTTCAAAATAATTATTTGAAATAACTGGAATGTGTTTCATTCAGGAAAGCCACAGTGTTTTCAGAAACACGGAGCTGATGTTGCTTAATAAAAGTCCCATGTCTACTACTTTCAGACAAAAACAAAAAGGAATCTGGAGGTTTGTGTTCCAACAACAAAGCCCGGGCTGCTACAGTGAAGCTGAAGTCAACCTATTAGGCTGAATTTCCAATAATCTGCTAGCGGATGGCAGGTAGGGGTGGGGCGTGAACACTGTGCTCTGCGGGGAGGGCAGAGTCAGGCCTCTGTCTACAGAAAGGAGAGCAGGGCGCCTAGAGGCCTGGGTGACCGGCTCGCAGGTGGCTTCGAGGCCCGAGCAGTCTGTGCACCCCCCTTCTCACCTCTCCCTACCCACACAGGGTGCAGAGGGGCTGCAGGAAGGAGGCCGGCGCAGAGAGACGGGGAATCTCTCCATCTTGGAAACAATTCCTGCTTCTCTGTTCAGGAATCTCTCTTGATCATATTATGCTAATTGCGAGGAGCTCTTCCAGTCAGATCATACAGAACAACACACATCACATCCGGAAGAACAAACGCGCATTTCTCACACACGAGCCCTTCTGGACGAGTCGGGATGGGAAGAGAGGCCGCGCGGGGCTCTCCCAGTCAGAGCCTCTGGCTCGGGCCTGCGTCCACGCTGGTCCACGCTCACCGTGGGCTGGGGCACAAGCCCCGCACCCCTATCAGGACCCAGAATAGCCTACACTTCTGTTTCCGTAGATCCAGCAACACTGCCAGTTTTGAGAAAATGGGGACAAGAAGAGTGGGGTCCCTCACGCGGGGGCTGCGACGCGAGTGGGCTCGTTTCTGCCTGTGGAGTGAATCTGCTGTCGCCTCAACAGCCCAGGGCAGGGCTTCTCGGCCTCAGCACGGAGGCATCCTGGCCGGGAGGCTCTTGCGGTACGGCCGCCTGTGCACCCTGGGGTGGGTGGCTGCAGCGCCGCCCCCCAAACGTCCCCAGGGGGAAGCACCCCTAGCGGAGGGCCTCTGGTCTAATCGCTGACTCAGTAACTACGCCATCCACTGCGCTTCAGTGTCTATTCTCAGCTCCATCTCAACAAAATACGCTTTTGAAATTTCGAGTCCTCTGTTGCTGTCACTAACGTCTGGGTGTGGTGCCTTCAGGTGGGCACAGGCAATGGCACTGGCGTTACAGATAAACTACAGGGCCCCAGTTCAATCTCAGTTTCAGATACACAACAAATAATTTTTTTACTATGTCCTAAACATTGCATTATTCGTTGTGGATCTGAAATTCAAATGGAACTGTGTGTCCTGTATCTTTATTTGTTCAACCTGATGATACCACATTACAGGGTCTGGAAAAACAGAATCTCTCCTACTTTCTACAACTGAAAATCAGGGCTGGGAAAACAAAAAAGAAAACTGGGGTTGAAGATGCATATTTTGCATTTCAGATAACTTAGAAATGATTCTGTTCTGTATTAAATACACTGTTTTCATTTTGCACTTACTGCTCATAGTACTTCAATATCTAAAGTATCTTCGTGCTGGTACCTTAAAAATTGGTGCTTCTCATTTCTACTTAACCTAAAATTGTGCTCTTTGCACAGAAAGGTTGCTAACTGCTATCTAACAATGCCATGTAATTTAAAAAAAGAAAAAGAAAGGTCTTCTCTAACAGAAACACATAAAATATGTAACTTGCTGGCTCAAAGTTTATGGTAACAACTTAAGGTTGTCAGTTCAATGCCAACTCTGAAGCATTTCATAATATCATAATATTCCAGTTAGACTATCACATTCCACTTACTACTCCCCTAAACCTTCTCAGACTCTAATGATTACATTCATTATTCCCACAAAACTACCAACTGCCTAAGCTTTTGCTTAATTTATTCCTCATTCCATTTACCTATCTTCTCAATCTTCCTCTTCTTATTAAGTCAATTTTTCTCTTTCTCACTTAAAAAAAAGTTTCACACGAATACACAACCATGGAAGAATTCAAACAACACAGGTACCCGCAGTGTAAAAGGTGGGTCCCCCTTCAGAACCCCGTGTGTATGTCAGCCTGCATGCAAACATGAATACCTGTTTACGTTTCTGGAAGGAAAATGGAAGCCGGATCTACGAGTTTTGGATTCCACACTCTTCTACAGCACACGACACACGTTACTCAAGTCATGCTTTGCTCCCTTCACTGAGCCACCCACGCTGATGTCTCGTGCTGAACTCCTACTGTCACGACCCACATTTCAAAGGTATCCCTGTCCCCTGCCCTCACCTGCTCTTTTCCTTCTTCCTTCTGTGCTAGGAGCCCTGTTAGCTACTGGAGAAACAAGCACAGTGAAGGCCAGGCCCCTGCCCAGAGGGGCTCAGGTCTGGAAGGACCTCACACGATGGGCACTGATGACTCTGAACAGAATCGATCCGCTTTTCTCAGGGACTGCAAAAAGACAATTCTGGAAGCGCCACGAACAAAGCGCACTGGGCTGGGGGGCCGAAGGGGGGCTGAATCTGAGGGGACATCTACCACATCATACCAAAGGCCACAAGCACCATAACCTGGGGCTGATGTCATCATTCCGATTATGGTAATCATCCTCCAAGGGTCTTCTGAGCACATGTATCACCTTTCCAGCAGGAGCCCCAGAGCTCACGCTTACCTGTGACCCCAACACTCTTAGCATAAGGCTGAGCACAGAGAAGGTGGGCAAATATTAACTATAACTTCAAAGTGAACGTGATAGTTCCATTAATAAAGTAGATTAAAACTACCAGCAGAAAAAAGGGTGCAAAATCAAAGAGTAAAAGTGGGTGGATCTTTTGTGAACTTAAACTCAGTGGTGACTTCCCAGCACAGTTACTGCTTAGCTGCGTGACGACAGGCCAGGGTTTTCCTCCCGTATGAAGTTCTCTAAGGAGAACTCTGACACGCACACAGCTGTTCCTTCTGAAACCCACGCTGGTTGAAATCACGCCCGGTTGAGGATGTTGTGAGACTAACCAAGACAAAGAGGTGGTGCCTTGAAGAGGCAAGTCATTTTAGCCTTGTGCCCTGACAGCTTCACAACGTAATCACTGTACAGACTGCTGAGCACCTTCACAACCATTTTCTCTCTGTGTTCTCCTAAGAATCTTCTGGGCTAGGACTCTGTCAGGCCTTCTAAAATTAGTTACTTTTGAATAGGCAATACTATATTTACCTGGTTCAAAATTCAAGAGGTGCAAACAAGTATACAGCAAAAAACAAACGCAAGAGAATACAGTGAAAATAAGTAATGACCTAAGTGTAATGTATAAAAAAGGAGAAAGGTACCTTAAGGGGGAAAAAAGCAAACACACAAAGAAGCTTAAGGAGAGGTGGACTGGAGGGGAACACAGACACAGGTGTTTTGACCAAGCAAGGTCCTCTAGCGGAAGGACACGGGATCGTCCCACACTGAAGAAGGCAAGAGGCAGCGGCGGGAATGACAGACAGACGCAGGAGGGGGCCAGGTACACACGGTTTCATTTCATTCAAAAAGTAATTTTCTTTAGCACTTTTACTTTGCCTTTGCTGAGCCAGGCCGATCGGGTCAAGAAGAGGAAGTAAAATCGTCCCTGCCCCAGGAGAATGAAGAGCCACAGAAACAAAGGGTACTTAACTGTGCCAGTAAAGGCCTGTGTTCAAATCCTGGCTCTGCCACGGCAGGGGCCTTGGGGACAAGAGTCCCAGACGCCAGTCCTGACTGACCGCGGGCACCCGCGTCCCTCGCCTTGACGACGGAGAGAACACGGGTCTCACCGGCCAGGCAGGGGGCACACCGATCGCAGGATGTGGGGTGACGGCGCGGGACGCACAGGCACAGGAGTTCGGGCTCACGGAACAGTGGAGGGGAGTCACGAGTTACAGGGGCAAGTCGAGACTTGGCAGGAGAAACGACCTGGGAGGAAGCGAGGTCTTCACAGCCGACAAGAGAAGGCTGTCCCCGTGGGGTTAGCTCTAGAGTCGCCCGAAGCCGGTGTCCGCGTGAAGCCACCGCTGCTGAAGCAGCTCCTCAGAGAAGCAAGACCACCCGTCCCGGGTCAGAGCCGGGAGGGGGGGCGGGGGCCGCAGGGGGCCGGGGCGAGCTGTGCGAGGTGGGGACACAGGGGCAGCCAGCCCTCGGGCTCGCCTCCTAACCCCGGCGGTGCGAGGGCCGGGCGGGCCCGCGTCAGCCCTGCGACCGCGCGGGGTGGGGGTGCGGGCGGGGGGCAGACGCGAGGCGGCGGACGAGCTGCCCAGGAACCAGAGCTCCTTGGACTGGGGGGGGGGGGGCGGCGAGGAGACCCCGGCCCGTCTTCACACTGGAAACAAACGCTTACGGCCCCGCTTCACGGTCCGGGCACGAGGAGGCGGCCGCGGCCACACGTCCCCCGCGCGGTGATTTCCAGGTTCGGCTGGCCGGTCAAAGCTCCCCTCCCCCGCGGGCGGGACGGCTCCGGGGACAGAACCCCGCACGCGCGTCGCACGCTTTCCGCCTTGACGCCGCCGGCGCCGCCTTCCCGGTCTGCGGCCCCTGAGCAAACACCCCCCTTCTGCTGGGCCGCAACTCCGTCAGCCGCGCTGCAGGGCGGCCGGCCCGCCGACGCCACGCAGGCCCCTAATTGTGAAGCTCTTATGAGGGTTGAACGTGATCATTCACCGAATTGTTGAGTTGATGGGATTCGTGCAGCTGGTTATAAATTGATAATCTAAATTAATTCATTCAAGCAGAAATCGATTTTGTAACTCCTCGAGAGCTTGTAATAATGCTTACCTCCCACTGCTAGCTGCGTTCTCGGTTTCATAAAGCTGGTCGGAAACAGCTGGATTCAGGTGACCTGCTAGCTCATTAAATCTGTTACATGTTCCTTCTAGTAAATGATATTAAGCTGAAATGTCCTAACGTTGATTTTTTTTCTTTAATTTTATGACAGAAATAACCTAATTTGTAACACAAAATAACAATCTCCTTGGATTACTTTGCCTTGTTAAAATATTTTATGCATTTTTCATTTACACAAAGGTAATGGAAAAACACTTAAACTATCTGTTATTTAAACCACAAGAGATATGTTACTGAAAGTCTGATAGCTACAAAAATGATTGTCTCTTCATAGTCTTTACTTTATATCTGTAATAAAAGGCAGACAATTCAATTCATTGGTTAGTAAATAAAGTACGATAGTTTTTATTTTATTTTCTCGGCATTGCTAGAACTAAAATCAGATTGCTTTTTAAATTCATTTAGAAATAAGACTCATTACTTTCCTTTCCCCTTTCTAATCTAAAATGTCTAATGTCCATTCGGATCCTCACATTTTCTTCATCAACAGAAGTTGTAACCTAATTCTAAATCCCATATTAAAAGAATCATTTTCCAAGCTATTCACTCCCTGTGTACTGAGGCTGAGTAATGAAATCAGAGCACCTGCCTTTTGTGCATGAGACTATTAAATACTTATTTCTAGTAACCTCCTGATTTCATTTCCCTTTCCTAAATAAATTTTAAAATAGAAACATCCAGGACGCCAGAAGAACATAGGTAAAATATGTCCTAAGACTCCAAGTGACCAATCATGTTTATTGCTATGATAAGTGATAAACATTCCTGAAATCAACAAAGGTGACTAACTGAAGCCCTATTCTTCTTTTCTTCAAAAGCTCTAACAATTGACACAGCAGGGACACACTCATCTATTTTATGATGTCAAAAGCTTTAACTGTTAAAAATTAAGATGATGCTTGCTGGCCTGCCTTTCCGATAGGAACCACCTTATGGCAGAGAGTTAATTAAACAGGCTGATCAACATAAAATAACATCATTAAATTTGTGGACATTTTAACACTGAACACTACTTGTTTAGCATTAAAAATGAACTTAAGCCGGGTGCCTGGGTGTCTCAGTCGGTTGGGCGGTCTGACTTTAGCTCAGGTCGTGATCTTGGTCTGTGGGTTCGAGCCCCACATCAGGCTCTGTGCTGACAGCTCAGAGCCTGGAGCCTGCTTCGGATTCTGTGTCTCCCTCTCTCTCTGCCCCTGCCCTGCTCACTCTCTCAAAAATAAACTTAAAAAAATGAACTTAAGCATTTTTCCAGATACTATCCCTGGCACTGCACTTACTGTGTGAAGTTTCAAAAGAATTTACTTTAAAAATGTTTAAAGACCATAACTAATCAGGCCATAGAAGTTAAGAGAATTTGAACATAAGAGTCAATGCTTTTATAATCCTAATCTTTAAAAATTTTCTCAAAAAATAGATTTTTATTTTGAGATGCACATCCCAGAAGAAAAATACGTAACACAACCACTCACTCAAGCTGCGTGCAGATTCCTTTGGTCTAACATAGAGTTTTTAAGGAGGGAAGAAAAGAATAAAGAGGAGAGGCAGCTGAGCCTCTGACGTAAGCGAGGTGAGGTGTGTACTCCCAGAGTCTCTGAGTGGCTCACCTTCCCCTCTGCCTCTCCCACCAAACCTTTTTCCTGTGTCTTCCTTAAAACTTAACGCAGAATTCATCAACAACATCTTTTGAAAAACATAACCTTAGAAAAAAACAGAGGGAAAACAGAAATACGACTGCCATATAGTGGGATATAAGACAGAATGACCCAGAGGCACACAAGCATTGTCAGCAAAATAGCTCAAGAACTCACGGAAAATGCGGTTTGCACTGCAGACGGGCACTGAAGTTCCCAGGACGGTACGACCCTTGGCCTTGACCGGCCCACTTGGCCTTGACTGGGCCACTTCACGACTTGCCTGCCCAAACCTCAACCTGGCCCGGGACACATCGCTCTCTGCCTACTACCGCGGCCGCTTCCTAGCTTATCCCCCAGTCCCTCCGTGATGCTCCCGCCACTCACGGGCAGCCCTCGGCAGATCTTCAAATGTACGTGACCTTAACTCTGATCTCCGGCTCAGCAGCTCCCGCCTGCGAGGCCCACGGAGCCCCGCCCTCCTTTCCTTCTTCTCCCTCATCCTCCCGAGACATGGCTGCACTGTTCCCAAAGTCGGACTCAATCAACACCCAACTAACAGAATGATCAGAAAGGGAACAGCCTGGTGATCTGGAATGGTTTTCTACAAAAGAAGTCAGAAAAAGTAAACACTGAATACACTGAGTAATTGAGATTTCTAACATGTCCTTAAAAAGAACATGGACGTACAACCACAGCTCGTCATTTCTATAACATCTGAATACCATTCCGTCTCCTGGGAATTTCATCGCCTGTATGCCTTGGTAGTCAAGAAATCAGTAAGCTTCTCCCCTCTTAGCACTCATAAAAACTCTACTTCATCTTCAGATTCAGTCACGAGTTTTGTTCAAGCCCTTTGCTTGCTGCTCACACTTGCACTGTGCGGAGCACCCCGTCCCGGCCCCCTTCTCTGATCTCCTTTTCACTGGGTCCTGAACACCACCGCCGTCCTTTGTGAATGGTTTCCTGAGCAGCGGACAAGTGTTGTGGGCAGCACCCTGCCATCCGAAACTCTAAGAGCTGACCCTGGCATACGCATCGCATGACCACACGGCAACAGCGGGAGGCTACGTGATCTGGACGCCTCCTGCCCCGCTGCCCACCTCCCCGCACCCTGTACTTTACACAAGAACACAGCATCTCCTGACACCATTTCTCCGGGAATTTTAATTTTAATCACTTTTGTGGCTCTTCTCAGTTATTTCTTCACAGGAAATGTGCAGGACTTTCAGCAAATAGTACCTTGACCCATCTTGGGTTTTACTTTTCATAACTGTTTATTCAGAAGTAACTTCAAGCTACAATTTACGAGCACGGTACAAAGAACTCCCTCATGCTGCCGCCACACTCCTCACTGTATACGTTTTTAATATTTGCTCCACCTGTTCTTTATGCACACATATTATTATTTTTCTTTCTGTAAACTATTTGAGAGTAAGTTGCAGAACTGATGCTGTCTTACTGGTCAATATTTCACTGCGAGGGTCCTAGGGACAGGGGGCTTTCTGTCCAAATTTCATCAAATGATCCAATACTGCAGCAACGTCATTTAGAGCAAAAACCAACTGAACAAAAAGCCCCCAAAACCAAACCAAAGAAAAGAAAGAAAAGAGAGATTCTGGTGTGGGGCCCACCCCAGGACCACACACTGTAGACAGTGCCTGCTCACCTCCTCTCTGCTGGAACCGTCCGCAGTCTTTCCACATCTACTGTGCTCTTGTCAGTTCTGAAGAGTATAGGCCAGTCAGAGTAGAACTTTCCTATATGTGAGTTCACTTCACTCAAATTATTTTCTACCTCCAATACCGACAAAGTATTTCTCACTTATTTTAAGCATTCTTTTTAAAAGTTTATTTATTTTGAGAGAGAGAGAGAGCACGAGTGCATGTAAGTGGGGGAGGGGCAGGAAGAGAAAGGAAGAAAGAGAATTCCAAGCAGGCTCCACACTGAAAGTGTAGAGCCCAATGTGGGGCTTGATCCGTGAACTTGGAGATCATGACCTGAACCAAAATCAAGAGTTGAATGCTTAACTGACCTGAGCGCCACCCTGGCACCCCTCAAGCATTTAAAATCCAGCTCAAAAATACATTTTTCCCAGAGAGCTCTTGTTTGATTAGGGAACACAGTTCACGCTACTCACTTGCTGACTATCTTGTCCTTCACTTTTTACACTCCAGATTCCAGCTGCCTTTTTAAAAAAAAAAATCCACTTCATTGAGGAACAGTTTAGAGTCAATAAACTAGAGAAGTGTGTTGTCCAATGAGTTGGATTCTTGTAACGATCACCAAAAATAAGACAAAATATTTCCTCTACCCCAAAAAGTCTCCTCATGCCCCCCATTCCAGCCCCAGGAAATCACGGATCTGGTGCATATCACCATCGATGAGGGCTGCCTGTCATAAATTTTAAAATAAATGGAATCATACAGGACTTAATCTTTTGTGTCCAGCATCTTTTGCTAGCATAATGATTTTGCAATTCATCCATGCTGCTGTATACATCAGTAGTTCCTTCATTTTTATTGCTAAGTAATATTCCACATTATGGAAAATTTGCCTGTCCATTCATCTGTTGATGGCGCTGGGGTTATTTTCAGTCTTGGATATTAGGAACAGAGCTACTAGACACATTCAAACATAAATGCCTGTGTGGACATATGCTTGTATTCCTCTCCGGTAAATTCCTGGGAGTGGAATTGCTGGGTCATATGGTAAATAAGTGTATGTTTAATTGTAAAAGAAACAGACAGACTTCACCGAGCTGGTGTTACACTCCCACCAGCACTGCATGGCGGCCCCAGGCTCTCCACGTCCTCACTAACACGTGGCACCCTCGCACAGCCTTTTTAATTGCAACCATTCCAGTGGCTGTCACGTGGCATGGCATTATGGGTTTCATTTGCATCTCCCTGATGACTGCTGATGTTTAGTGTCACTTCACGTGCTTCTTGGCCATTTGGATATCTTCCTTTAGGTATTTTTCATTTGGTTCTTTGTCTTCTTAAAATTCAGTTGTAGGTTATGCTGGACTCAAGTCATCTCTCAGATACGTGCATAGCAAATACTTCTCTGTCTGTGGCTTCACTTTTTCTTTTTTTAATGGCCTCTTTTGAAGAGAAGTAACCAATTTTGATGAAGTACAGTTGATCAGTGTTTCCTTCTATGGACTGTACTATTTGTGTCCTAGCTGAGGAGTCTTGGCCTACACCAAGGTCAAAAAAGACTTTCTCCTACTTTTTCTCTTAGAAGTTTTACAGCCTTAGCTTTTATATTGGGTCTATAATGCATTTCAAGTTACTTTTTGTGAAGAGTGTGAAGGGTCATGAGCCATTTTTTTTTCCCTGCATGGGTTTCCAAATATTCCAATGATGTGTTGAACAAACCCCAAAACTATCCTTTTGTAGAAAATCAACTGAGCGTATTATTTCTATCCTTGCACCAAAACCGTCCTATCTTGATTACTGTAGCTTTATATGAAGTCTGGAAATTAGGTCATGTAAGCAGTCTACATTCTGTTCTTCTGCAAAATTGTTCTGACTTATCTGGATCTTTCGCACTGGCACGTAAGTTTTAGAATCAGCTTATGAATGGCTACCAGAACGTCTGGGATTGGGAGGGCTCTGTAGGTCACTCTGGGACAAGCCGAACAATACTGAGTCCTCCTATCAGTCTGTGTCTCTGCACTAATTTTTCTCTTGTATATAGGTTACATTTAGCTACTTCTAAGCATATCTGGAAATGATTTTTGTAGGACAGCGATCACAAATGTTACTTTGGATGTTTAGGTTTCTCGTCTTCCCTCAAGAGTACTGATGTTTGTTCTGACCCACAGTTACACTTGCCAGTGGGTCAGCTTGCTTTTGGGCTCTGCTGGGGGTCGACATAGAGCAGCCCTCCCTCTAGAATGGGTGTGGCCCCACCGCAGCACCATGCTCCGGATCCTGAGCGAACCCGGATTCCGCTCTCGTCTGGCTGCAGGAACGGGCACAGCGAGCGCCCTGCTCAGCTGGGCTCCCCCAGAACGTGTGTATCACTATCTGGCTCACGGCTCCAGAATTGCCCAGTAGCTTCTTGAAGTCTGTCTCTGCAGAGCTCCTTCCTTTTCCTGGGTCTGCTGCTTTGCAAATTCTAGCCACTTTGGGCTTCTCAACTCCTGGCCAAGTGAGTCTGCCAGGCTCTCCCTGAATGGTGGTGAGGAATTTGCTTCCAGAAAGAAAGCTACACGGCTAAATGCTCACAGTCCTCAATGCTCACTGTTCAGGATCTGAAAAGAGTTGCTTTGCAGATTTCATCTAGTTTTCCATTTTGTTTGACGGTGTGTGAGGGAGGGCACGTCCTATGCCAGTTACTCCTTCATGGACACAGGTGCAAGTCTTCTTCCATTTTATTTTTATTTATTTATGCATACATTTTATCCATGGTCATAGGCCATGTTTTATTTATTTTTGTACTCAACACTGTACCTTGCTGTAGGACAGTTACATAGAACTGATGTTCAAGAAATGATTGTTGGCTTAAAGAATGACTAGCCCCAGATATTATGTACGGTTTCCTTTACCTCCCAATGTGATCAATATTAGCTGAACTGAAATAATTTGCTGAAGTGTGCACAGTTTCTTACTGATGGAACAGTCATCTATATATGTTGATGGCTGAAAGAGCAATGTAAGACCTCTAGGCACACGGCATCTTAAAATTTCACCTCCGTGATAACATCCACCTTTAGTCCAAGTACACTCTAATTTTTCCCCGTGGGAGGGTCCGTCAGGTGCAGTTTCATCTCTGACCCGAGTCTGAAGTTCCATCTTACGTTGTTCTTCCAGCTTCTCTGGACTGCATACAGCTTTCATACCTAAGTCCTCAGCCGGCCATGGAAGGACGCTGCCGTCCCCCCTTCATTGTGCTTCAACCATGCTGGCCTCTGTGCTGGCAGCCCTCTCTGTTCAGAGAGCTCTTGCGCCACATAGATCCTCGAAGAACTCCCTCGTTTCTTCAAGTCTTCGCTCATATGGCCCCATCTCGACCAGGCCCACTGGGATGTCCCAAGGTCATACTGTAGCTGCTGAATTCTCACCCAGGTCCACCTCCAGACCCCACTCGTGTGTCCTCTCCTCCATTCTTTTCTTCATGGCACCTTGCCTTGTAATGAACTGTATGATTTACTTACTTTGCCTTTTGTTGGGCATCTGGCTCTTTCTGGTAGACCAGATGCTCCACAAGCTAGAATGTGCTTTGTTCACAGATGTGTCCTAGTTACTCCAAGTAGTGCCTTGCTTCGTGCTCAGTAGACTTTTGTTGAATAAATGAATGAGTGTCCTCCTGCCCTCACCTATGGCTACAACAAACGTGACTTCAGGTCGGGGGCAGTTCGGGTGTGAGAATGTGGGAAGTCCTGAGGGCCTGAGGCCCCCGTCCCCTTCCCTGGTTCCACTCTAAGCTGGGAAGCGCTAGCTTATAAGAGGATCACGTGTAAGAGTGAGCTGTAGATCTGTTCTTCTCTCCCAAAATTACGCAGCAAGACTCAGCAGAGCCAGGGAATTATAATGAGGGCACCGAGCTGAATGTTAGGCTCCGAACTCTGAGTCTGGGACTTACCTGAGAGTGTGAGTGGACGAGTGGATTAAGTGATGTAGTGTGGCCAGTGAAGATTTACTCGGCTCAGAATGTTAGAAAAATCACTGAACATAAAGCTCAGCTTAGTTCATAATATCCATGGAAAGCCCATTAAGGCAAGGATAAATTTTAGAAAATGGTATAGAACAGCCATGTTTAAATTTAGTACCAATATTGAATACTTATTGATTTTAAGGAAGAATATATATGCATATGCTACAATGCTTAAGACACCATTTTAAGTAGAAAAAATTACCACAAATGACTCACCTTCTCTAAAAGAGAGACTATTAATCTTAAAAATAAAATTGTCTAACTGCTATTATATTTACATTTCTCTAATTTTTATCGGTGCCAAATCACTTAAAATATATAGCTCTAGAAACCAAATCTATTACAGAAGATAAGCTTGTCCAAACCAGAACCATTTAAGGCTTCAAGGCACCACACTCCATTAAGCACAAGCCAAAGCGTGTGCACAGGAATGGCGACATTAAGGTTTTGCGTCAGCCTCTTCCTCTCCCCTCGGAGTTTGGTCTCCAGGTGTTACTTTATGTGTTTTCAGCTTCCGAGCTGCACAAGATAGAACTTTCTCGTGATTTATCTGACTTGTTATAAGCAGGTGCCTAAATAAACTAGGAAGAGCCTAGCTGGAAATTCCGTGCTTGAGGAAGAAGCAAGTCCACAGTGGAAGACGGTCTCACAGGCTAACGCCCTTGGTGCCCCGCCAGCTCTCTCCTCAGAACTTCTCGGATTTCATCAATCTTTGTTGACTGGCAGCTCAGCAGCTCCCTCACCTTCTCTGAGCCACAAACATGTCCGGGCCATCTGTGTCCTGAAGACAGGAGAGGACAGAGCAGCATTTCCCCCTCCCCATGAGTTCAGTTGACATTCTTTAGTAAAATACACAAAAGAACAGATTGCAGTTCATCTATAGGGCACGTGCACCTTTCGCCAAGCTGAACGGCAAGCTAATCTCATCCACACACAACTGGGGGCGCCTGAGACCGGATGCCAAAGTCAAGGGCTGAGTGGGAATTTTTGTTTGGCTTCTGTAAGAAAAGTAAATGTGGCATTTATGAAAGCTCACAGAAAAGTTTCCCAGAAGTCACCACTGCAAAAATAAGTTCAAAAGGAGCTCAGCCCTTAACATCTTACATTGTGTATGAATCATGTGTGCAGCTATGAAAACTACGGTTGAAATGTTCAGGAAACCCTGTCAATTCTTTTGCTTTTGAAAGAGATTTCTGTTGTCATACACACAATTTCAAATGTTTAATAGCAGGCAGAAACAGAAAATAATCAGACAGTGTCAGAGTGAATCAAATCTAGGAATTTAAGGGAAAAAAAGATAAAATTAAGACAAAATTTACTTTAATGACCACAATTTTGCTGTAATTTTTTAGATTCCCTTGGCAATTGCCCAACTTAACCACAGCCAGTCCCACTGAACTTGGTTGGGATACAGTAAGTAACTAAGTACAACATTCGGCGATGAACTTAAGGTTCACAGAAGGAATTAATTGAAACCTGCACTGACAGTGTTTCATTTTTGTACGCTTAATGTTCTGTAACCCCAGGTACTTCAAGCTTCGATGATGTTTATTGCCTTCCACCCGCTCTGCAATAATCTTTAAGACTATGTCAATAATAAGTCATGGAACCACAAAGACTTTTCTAAAAAGTAGTAATATTGAGTTTGGTAAACCATAGTTTTTAAAAATCTTAGTTCAGGACCCTATAAGCTACTAAATATTAGGTATCTAATTTTCTGGAGAATTTTTAGGAGAACACCACTTTAATGATCAAATTTATGGATGCAGCGTGTCAGGAGGTAAATACAAAGGAAAATGTAAAGAATTTTCTAAAGATATCTAAAGATAGAATTCAACTATCATTGAAAATCATCAAATGTTTTGGTTTTTATAACTAAAAATACAACTCTGATACCTCAAATGCCATGTTCATAGAGTTTTCAAAAGTATCAAATAGGATGATTTGTGCCACGTGCCTTTTCCCTTCCACACTCCGGGAGTGGTCTGCACGCACTTTACTGTGGCGCCTATATTAGGTACAGTAAAAGGCACCCGCACTGAGCAGGCGCTGCCAATCCTGCTGCCATCACCGCGACTGAACCCTGGCGATTTCCCATCACCCCAAAAAGACATGAAACATTCCATCAACTTTGTGCCCTATTGAGATCAATAACCTCCGACATCTTGGCAAGCAAAGATTTGGTCTCCGCCACTGGAGATGTGCCTCTCCTAGAGTCTCATTGACGTGGAATCCTGTGAACGTATTTGTTTGGGTCTGGCTTCCTGCACTCGGGATGACGTCGTTAGCTCACACCTCTTCTCACCAGGCAGCATGCCATGGGCCATGGTTTGCTGATCCACTCATTTTTTGATGGCCATGTGAGCTGCTCTCAGCTATTCTGAACAAAGCTACTAGGAGCATTCATAGCATTCACGGGCAAGTCTTTCTGTGGACCTATTTTTCATTTCTTGGGGGTAAATAGCTGCGAGTGGAATTGCTGGGTTATATGGTAGGTGAGTATCTATTTTTATCAGAACTTGTCAAACTGTTTTGCAAAGTGACTATGCCATTTCACACTCCCACTAGCAAAGTAGGACAGCTCCAGATCCAGCATGTCTTCCTAACATTTGCTATTCTCAATATTTTACATTCTAGCAACTTTAATGGGGATGTAGTGGGATTTCATTGTGGTTTCACTGCACTTCCCTGATGACTGGGGATATTAACTGATTACCATGTCATGTACTTACTGCCCATCTGTTTTGTTTTGTTTTTTGGTCATTTCTTACTTGCGTTTTTGTCTTACTGAGTTATAGTTTGTTCTTTGAGTGTTCTGGATTCAAAAACTAGGTCAGATGTATGTACAGCTTTCCTCCTTACTTTCTTATGGCATCTTTTGAAAAAATTTCAGATTTGATAAAGTTTAATTGATCATTTTGTGCTTTTCATGTCCTTCCCAGGATACCTTGGGGTAGACAGAGATTTTTCTCCTATGTTTTCTTCTAGAAGGTTTAGAGTTTTAATTTTTTAAGTTATATATGTATTTTTAAATGTTTATTTTTGAGAGAGAGAAACATAGAGTGTGAGTGGGGGAGGGACACAGAGAGAGAGACACACACACACACACACACAGAATCCAAGCAACTCTGAGCTGTCAGTACAGAGCCCAAAGCGAGGCTTGAACTCATGAACCACAAGATCATGACTTGAGCTGAGGTCAGACACTTAACTGACTAAGCCACTCAGGTGCCCCTAAATTTTTTATTTTGAATTAATTTGGGGGAATGGTAGGGATTAAGTTTCATTTTCTTCCATATGGATATACAAATATTCCAGACCAACTTGGTGAAAAGACTAATCTCTCCTCCCTCGTATCTTGTTGAAAATCAACTGACCATATACATATGGTGGTCTATTTCCAGATTCTACTGTGTTTCGTGCCTCTAAATATTGTTTCTTCCTTAGTAATTTAAGATTTTTATTTTAATTTTTTAAATAAAAATGGTACATATTTAAGGTGTACAACAGGATGATTTGCTATGCACAAATCGTGAAAAGATGACTACAGTCAACCTAATTCACATGTAATAACCTCCATCACCTCACAGCCCACAGAAGTTTCTTCCTTCCTTTTCTTTTTCTCTTCTTTTTTCCTTTTTTTGTGGTGAGAGCTCCCAGAAGTTACTCTTTTAATAAATTTCCAGGACTCAATACAGGATCAATAACTATACTCACCATGCTTTACGTTAGGTCTCTGGACTTATTCACTGCACATAATTGCATCCCTTTGATCAGTATCTCCCCACCCCGGGTGATTACCTAGCTTTATAGTAGGTTTTAGAATCATGTCTGAATGTCTTCCAAGTTTGTTTTCCTTTTCAAAATTATTCTGGTTATCACAGGTTCTTGTATTCCCTATAAATTCTGGAAGCAGCCTGTCAGTTTCTACCAAAAGTCTCCTAGGATTCTGATTGGGGCACTGCTGAATTTGTCGATCAATTTGGGAACAACTGACATTCAGCAGTACTGTCTTCCCAGCCAGCAGCGCAGGATCTCCACTCATCAAGGTTTGCGGTAACTCCTCTGATGGTTTCTATTGTTCAGGTCTTGAACATGTTTTTAAAAATGTATCCCTAACTATTACCAGCTTTTTATAACTTAGTTTCTTTCCAGTTTAGCTTTAAAATTTTAATTTTGTTGACTGTATTTTTCCACCTTTTAATGAAACCACGGGGACTCAAGATCGGCAGCTTCACCATCCTTTTAGCGCTCACCTCACGTGAACCTCTATCTCAGTATTATACCATCACTGAAAGAACACCTTCTTGTGCTGCCAGAACAGAGCATGAGCAACAGAGGAGGGGGTTAGCTTCCAGGTGGTGAGGCTTTCTTCCGAGAAGACGGCCACAGACGCTGCACTGGAGTCTCGTGTTTCACAAAGACTCTCACTGGGTTTGGGAGTATAGTATAACCTATAGTAATTGCACCTTTCTCTTCAGATTGCTGTAATAAATTTGACAGGCATTGATGATGTTATCATCTATCAAAGGAGCTGTAAAATAAATGTGATCTTAACACCTTTGGACTTATCTATTTATAGATTCAAAGCCTGAAAGGAAACCTCACTTGTACATATATAGCCACGTGCTTTCTAAGCAGTATTAACTCCTCAATGTTAAATGCATTTTACTGTTTACGTATTTATTTTTGAGAGAGAGAGAGAGCGAGAGCAAGAGAGAGCGCATACATGAGCAGGGAAGGGGCAGAGAGAGAGAGAGGGAGAGAGAGGGAGAGGGAGAGGGAGAGAGAGAGAATGAGAATCCCAGCAGGCTCCACGCTGTCAACACAGAGTCTGATATGGGGTTCAATCTCACAAATCATGAGATCAAGACCTGAACTGAAACTAAGAATCATATGTTTAACAGACTGACCATGTGACTCAATGTTAAATGCATTTTAAAAGTATGTATTTCTAATATATGTGTGTACTTTAACAACTAAATGTATCATTGAAACACATATGTAATTTCTGGTCAAAATTTAGGTTGTACATTTAGAACAAAAAATATTTTTAAAAGGCTCAAAAATGCCTTTACATGAAAGGTACTAGTCTTACTATTTTAGAAATAATGGTAGATACAATATCACATATTATATCTCATTCACACATATTAGCATGTTAGAGTGTCTATTAAGAAAGATAAAAATACCATATTTAAGAAACTTCACTTTTCCTCTTCCTTCTCTTTGAAATAATAGTAAATATGAGAAAAAGTGGAAAGTTGAAGAGGAATTGTATTTGTCTCGTCCAGAGCAAGGTATATTCTTTAGCCACACATCCACTGGAATCTTGAGAGTGTGTGTGTATATGTCTCAGTCCACATTTTGTAAGAATTGACGAGCATCTGAATTTAGTGTCAGCTTTCTCAGGACTCTAGGGAAATATGATGATAACTTTTTACTTTAAGAGCAAAAAACTGGAGATATTCCCAAATCTACACACAGTTAAGTGCTTAAAGTAAACATGTGGCAAAGAATGCAAATCATAAATCAGATTACATTCCTGAATGGGGAGGGGCTACTATTCGATGACTTTCATGCGTGATCATATAAACAACAGAAATCTGTAAGCTAATAGTCTGCAAAGAAACGTTATTTGCTGCCCAAGAAATGGTATTAACTAAGCAGCTTCTCTGGAGTGTGTACATTTCACTTGGATGATAATTCCTAACTTAACAGTGGTCTCCTATCAACGTAACAGGCCAAAACATTTCCTTCGGCAACAAGGTAGCACGGTGCCCCAGGATGTTTTCAAGTCCTGCGGTAGTCCACACGGCACGCTCAGGTACGTGACATACTGCTCCTGAGAGCTTACATCTGTTCCTAGTTCCTATCACTTAAGTCGCAGAATTTCGGCGTTCAAAGTCAACACTAGCCTGCGCTTCAGGACGAGGCGTGTGAGACCTATTCCGCCTACAGGTGAGTCTGTGCCGTGAGGTCCTGGCTACACACCTTCAAATGCAGAGAGTGCCACTGCGTAGGGCACACAATGACACTGGGTCAATGACACAGGATGGTTAGCTCACCAACCACTTTTATTAGTCCAGCCCAGTGAGTGTTCTGTGAGGGGCCAAGAAGACAGTATTTCCCGTTAGGAAGCAGAAAAGGGAAGTTCAAAGAGGTGAACACATCAGGTCCCCAGTCCCGCGGCGGGGGCTGCACTGAGGCTGGGGGACCCGCGGAGGGGGCAGCGCTAGCGTCCTGGTGCTGCTGCGGCCCAGGTACCCATACCATCTGCCTAGAAGGAGCCTGGCCAAGGTTACCCAGGCCGTGGCGCCGGCTTCTCTCCCTTCTTGTTTTAGGTCAAGCAACCGCTGTTTTCGTACTGCTCTGGCTTCTCAGGGGCCGAGGCACCAGGTCACAGAGGGTCCCACGGGGCCCCTGATCTAAGCGGAGGGCGCTCCGCTAACTGGGCCACCCGCACCTGCTGAGGGTAGTCCCGCCATGCTTTCCTCTCTGTAGAGCCTCTCGAATGGAAAGACTTAGATCCAAACTTCCGTCATTTCTTAATTCCCTGAGTTTGGAGAGTTCATTCGTTAGAAGACTGAGACTTTCCTTCTTTTTGTAAGCTTTCCCAAAGCTTACATTTTTTTTCTCACTGTCACTCTCAATGAACAGTGGAAGACTCCAAATTTTCCTTGTTTCAATTACATCATAAACAAAAAAAAATATAATGAACTAATATGATGTAGGAAACATTTGTAACTTTAAAGAAACTAGCATATATTGGCTTAAAAATATTAGTCTTTGACAAGTTGGTTTATATTAGTACAGTGTTCTTTGTACTCAATTTTTTAAGGAAACGAATTTTCTGTACTGAAAGATGAGCAATATTTTTCAAACCTTTTTTGGTGAGTTTTATTTTTTTGTCCTCAGTAGAAACATATTAATGGTCACAGGGTATGTTAAGGAAGTAAATGTTATCAGGGAAGTGAGCTAAGTAAGATAAACTCCTGATCGGGCAGGGCGATTCAAATAAAGAAACCACATGATGCCTGTAAAAGATACAAGGAAAGAGCATTCTTCAGTATTTTATTAAAATAGGATCTAATCAGAATTATGCTCAACGGTCTTTTGGGTCACTAATGTGCCACACTGTGTGTATTAGCAAAGGTAATTCATACGGCCAAGATTTGTACTGAGAAGATGAAATACCTTTACTAGGTAAAAAATTCAACTCTATTCAAATTTCGAATCAAATCCAAAGACCTGTAGTGACTCAGAGAAACCCGGCTCAGTTATGCGATGTTTTGTTTACTAAAAACTGCAGGACTGGCTCCTCTGTGCCTTTGACCCCTTGAAACCAGGCAGCAGAGGGGTACCTGGGTGGCTCAGCCGGTTAGGTGTCATCCGACTTCGGCTCAGGTCATGATCTCGTTGTTGGTGGGTTCAAGCCCCACACTGGGCTCTGTGCTGACAGCTAGCTCAGAGCCTGGAGCCTGTTTCAGATTCTGTGTCTCCCTCTCTCTCTGACCCTCACACTGTCTCTCTCTCTCTCTCTCTGAAATAAATAAAACATTTAAAAATATTTTTAAAAAAAGGATCTCACTGGCATAAATGAATCTGCATTTTGTAACTACTGCCAGCAATTCTAACCAAGAACTTAGCATTAGATAAGTCACAGAAACAGTACGGGATTTTCTTGATCATCATCTAATTTTTTAAAGTTTTGAGCACTATGGGACCTAGTTGGTTTTAAATACTCTTTTTGGATACTGAATGAAAAAAGCTTAAATTGCAATGAATTGAAATTATGTTTTAAGACCTATAAAAAGGACATACATATACTTATATACCAAGACTAAATAAACTCAAACATAAAGCACATAAAATTTTGATACTGCATTTGGGGGACCTGGGTGGCTCAACTGGTTGCTCAATCGACTTCGGCTCAGGTCATGTTCTTGTGCTACATGAGTCTGGAGCACCATGTCAGGCTCTGTGCTAACAGCTCAGAGCCTGGAGCCTGCTTTGGATTCTGTGTCTTCTTCTCTCTGTGTCCCTCCCCTGCTCTCACTCTGTCTCTCTCTCTCAAAAATAAACAAACATTAAAAAAATTAAAACAAATTTTTGATAGATTAAATGTTGAACATAAAATCAATATTCACGTATTATAACCAAAAAATAAACATTTAATTTACTGGTCTTGTTAAATTTTATGATGGATTTTGGTGGGGATGATTTGGATGGTACAGGTGCCTCTAAGAAAGAGATGTGATGAGATTTTCCTTCTCCCAGAACTTTCCTTGCTGTAAGCAGAGACATTAAAAATCACAGCATCCCTGGGCTTACTAAAGGTAAGCGGGGTGTGGCTCATGCTGGTGGTGACGTCGTACACAAAGTTCCAGTTCTAGTTCTGTTCACTATGGAAGTGTGAACAAATCACTTAGCTTTGCTAAAGTCCATTGCATTTTCCATAAAGTAAGAAGAAGGTATGACTTACGTACTCAGAGGGTTGTTACCAAATGACACAAGTTGTTTATGAGCTGCCAGGTGTGGAACAAGTGTTCAAACAGACCATATAATTTTTAATAAGATCTGTAAAAGCGGAATCAAAGGAGCTGGGCCGGACGGCGCCCGTCCTTCCGTCCTCGCTAACTCCCATGAGGCCACAGGTGGGGCTGCTTGGTGTTGGGCCAACAGCAGCCCCACGGGGAACCCGCCACTACCGTGAAACCCTTATTTCTTGTCTTCTACTCCGTGGCCGCGTGCCTCTGAGCCGCCGGCCTGCTGAGGAAGACACGGGATGCTCATGGAACATTTAGTCGCTTACGACTCTTTCAAATTTGAATCCAGAATGTCTGTTCTGTTCCCTACTAACTGCTATGCTTGCAAAACCCAACAATTTTACTTTGCTAAGCTTTGGCCACGGCAAACATTTCTTCCGTATTGAAGTCTACCCTTCACGACTATGTGAAGACCAACGGACTGATCAAACCATCCCAAAATAACAGTATCGACAAAAACAGCAACATGGGAGTGTGAATTCTGTGCTAGGTCTCTGGTTGGGAACTGAGCAAACATGCAGAAAAGGCTCACACAGTATCACTTCCGTTATTTTTGGTTTTAACATGTGATTTCAGCACTTCCTAGTTCAGTTGGGAAATAACAAAGGGGGCGGCTGATTCTCCAGCTACAAATGGTGGGAGCTGCGGTGTGGCTTACATAGCACAGGGCGGATTCTGACCGCACCTGCCGGGGGTCAGCGCACACCCTGGGTGAAAGGACAGTAACAGAAAAAAGGAGATCTGGGAGTGAGCACCAAATGACAGGCCTGCGAAGTGTGACGTGGCCAAAGCTGTCACTGCCCAGAATGACAAACGGTGGGGTGGGAAGTACATCATGAAGTCACAGAGGTGGCTACCAGCATACCAGGGAAGTGTTTCATGCTACACTTTTCTCCCTTTGATTCATATGGCATAACTGGTTGCTCAGTTTTTGAAAAACTCATATTATTGGTTCATAAAAAGCTATTACAGTAGCAGCATTATTAGGAAAACTAGGTGATGATAAAATGTAAAAATTACAAAAAAAATCCAAAGAACTTTACACCTGGGAAGTAAGCCTTTCAGGAATAACAATGAGCAGAGTTGATGAGTTTCTTTGGAGGAAAAAAAGTTCTAATTCATCAATTTTTTAAAAAGGCAACTGAAAAGGAATGACAAGACCTATCAGTGATAAAAGTTTCTTTTTTATTTTACATAATTTGGAACCACCAGAGACAGATTTAATTTGCCATTTTAGAACAAAATTTCAATGTCTGCTTGTTAGATGCTACAATATTTTTATCCACCCACCCACCCACTGTGTGACGAAGGGAGGAAAGAGAGGTGGCGCTCATAAAGACAGTGACGAAAACATCTTTACTTAACAGGCAACACGCTGATTACCGGCCACTGGAGTATTAGTGTGAACGGCATTGCAGATGAATAGCAAGGGGACTCGGGTGACAAAGTCTGAGCCGTTCCTGTCTAATGAGTGTGGTGAACCAAATGCACGTTTGCCTGAATCAACACTGTTGTCTGAAAATGCTCATTACAAATTAGCTTGATAATTAATGCTATAATCACCTCCAATAACTATTGGATTTTCTTGGTTTTGTCCAAGGAGATAACGTAAGTTCATATAAAGCAAAGATTCAACAGCAGTGCTTCAGGGAAGGGACTGTAGAGCTTTTCGTTTTTTATAAGGTAAGGCATTTTAATAATGGGTTCTAAGGTTAGGTTGCCTTTAATAGGATGCCTTGTAGAAAAGTTTAACACTTTTCACAGACACAGGCAATGTCCACACCTTTAAAGACATAAGATATGGAAAAGTTATGAAAGCAAAAAACTTCCACAGAACGTTAATAAGTCCTCTACATTTGCAGAGAGGTGTTTTTCAGTGCTTCTCTGGACATCACCTTTGACAATGGAGACATGATGCTGAATCTGTAGCTCTATGAAGACCAAACATTCATGTTTCTCCTAGATTAATCCCGTGAAGAAGCCCATCATAAAGACTCAGAATGATTTTGCTGCATCCTGAACTCCCATTTTCAGCCAACAGAAAGAGTGGAAAAGGGGAAAATGTGCTATTTCAGAACTCAGTTTCGAAGCCGCTAAGTCCTAGGAGTCTCACACCAGTGTTTGGGTAACTGTGTCAATTTCATGTGGCATATATTTTAGAATACATTTATAGCATGCGTTTATAGTTTTTATAGCTCAAGGCAAAGTATAACTGTAACTGGAAAATAATCCACATTTGAAATGAAACCACTCTGCTCAGGAGTCTTCCTGGAGACCACGCCCAACTACTGGCACACTTGTCTTCCTGGTGCCCCGTCCCAGCCTCACCCCATCCCTCCTCCAAGGCCAACGGCACTCCATGGACTCCAGGAAGCTTCCTGGACTCCCCTTACCCTCTGAAGCCCCCTCAGCCCAGAGCACATGGCTTCTCGGTGTAGTTCATTACGTTCTCCTTCAGCAGCCTTCCTAGTCAGCCTTCTCCCACACCAGAAATGGAGCTTCATGGGAGTCACACGGTACCTCGAGCTTCCCCTGATTTCCCACAGCAGGTGATGAGTGGGTAATGGGCATGTGTGGACCTGGGACGTCAGCCTTCCAGGGAATCATCCATGGACACGGATGGAGCGTGCAAGGTGCCCACAGCTACACACGCCTCTGCGGCACACGCTCCAGCCCCTGCCTCCTCACGGCCCCCAGCGCAGGGAGCCAGGTCAGTATCGTGTACGTGTTCTGGGCCCTGCCCCAGGTGGGGTGTGCTGGTCTTGCTAAGATGCTCGCGGCCTGGGAGGCGGGCATTCGTACTGGTGGAAAAGAGGTCATGGTCAGTAAAAACACTCACAAGCAGACGTCAGTGAGTCAGCTGCTGCTCCTCAGACGTTATAGTTGTAGTGGCTCCTGGGGACTACTTAGCCCTTTCCTCATGTTACCATCCAATCCTGACATCAGGGATGGCCACCACCTGACACACGCTGTCCCACGGGGCTGTCATTACACTTCCCCGAGGGACACGCAGCGGAGCCAAGACGACAGTGCCGCCCACAGCAGGAGGTCTTCTGCTGATATGGGCTTCGCTGGACACGGAACTTTCTTAGCAAATAAATGTCTCAAAATATCTGTCAGCAACATAGTCTTATCTAAAAAACTGTAGGGGCGCCACGGTGGCCCAGTCGGTGAAGCATCTGACCTCGGCTCAGGTCATGATCTCACAGTCTGTGGGTTGGAGCCCCGCGTCAGGCTCTGTGCTGACAGCTCAGAGCCTGGAGCCTGCTCTGGATTCTATGTCTCCCTCTCTCTCTGCCCGCCCCTGCTCGCACTCTGTCTCTCTCTCAAAAATAAAAAATCAACATAAAAAATTTTTAAAAATTGTAATGTCCATAATACTTGCAAATGAATCTTTTCAGGTTGGAAACTGTCCTCTTGAAATTGAAGGGAGAAATATACTAAGAGTTAGAAATTCCAGCATCAACAATGTGGGCAGTTACTCTTTAAAGAAAAAAAAAGGATGTGAGAAAAGAGTTACCGATATAAGAACAACTTATTTTCCACTTTGAAATTAGTCCCTATCCAATCATTTATAAAAAATTGATATGAGATTTTCAAATAATTTTAGTGTTAAAAAGTACCCACCTTTCAGGATGGGGGAAAGGCTATTTCAATAGTGGAAGCAGGTTTTATAGAAGAACACAGCCCTTTATTCAAGTTTGTCACTTTAACGAAATACAATATCCACTCTACATTCTTCTCTGTGAGTCCACATGGTACTGACTAGCATATACTCTAGCATTACCTAAATTAATGCCTTGAGCGAGAGCAAAAATGACCGAGCAAATATAGTTCGTATTTCAGCTAGATTTGTGCTTTCTGTGTGGTCTGAGAAAACAAATCCGAAGTTTCAAGAACACTTGGCACAATCATGAGTAGACTTTTCATAAATAAAGACGTCCTCCTTCTATCTTCCATTTCTCTCTCCACCACTCCGGTTGACTGGTTTTCTGTGATGTAGTTTGGTTCTTGCCCACTCTGGCTATTTCTGAGTTCTCATTCCACTTCGATTCCTGTGAGTTCTTCCTCCGTTAGTTACAAGTATGAATTCTGTCATATCTCTGCTCCACATCTCTAGTCTGATAATCGCACCTATGAATGCCCACAACGTGCTGCACAGACGAGCTGCCAGAGGCCACCAAGCGGGAGCTACTGCCCGGCCTCACAGGTGTGTGTGAGAGGAGGGTGCGACCCGGCGTCTTCTCCTTCAGCTCCTGGGCCGCCACAGCCTGGCCTAAGCTGGTGGCCCCAGAGGGGGCTCAGCGATGGTGCTCATGGGGAAGCTTCTCCTTGCTGTCTCCTGGTGTTTGGTCAGCGTTTCCTCTACCTGGGCCTCCCGCTCCCCACGTGGCCGTTCATGCTGGTGTCGCCGATGTCGCCCCTCCCTCTTGGCAATTTTATCCCCTCCACGACCTCGACCACCCTGTGTGCACAGTGCTTGAATTCTTCAGCAGCACTCCAGTTTGGTTCTCAGGTGCCTCCCACACACCCCCAACCTGGATGCCCTGCTGTACCACAAACCCCACGCTTCCCACGAAAGCGGCACTGTGCCATCCCACCCTGATGCGAGACTCTGCCGTGTCTTCGCGCTCCAGCCTTAATACCCAGTCAGGCCTCAGGACGTAAAGTGAAAGTCCTCAACCCACTTCCTCCTGATCCACACTCACTCTGCTGCCTCTTGCTAATCGGACTCCAGAAAGTTCACAAATCTACTCCCTGTTTCTGATTCCTGTCACTTCTCTGCTACTGCAAGCCTGCCTCCGCCTGTGTCTTTCAGAGTCTGTCTTAATCATGGCCACTATGATCTTTTCAAAACACGTACCTCATTATGTTATTCCTCTAGTCTTCAAAACACTCCACGGTTTAGTACTGCCTATAAGATGAAGTCCGAACACTAACATGCCAACCCAGGTCTTCCCAAACCCACACCACTCCCTGGTCCCACTTCTAACCCATGGCTCGCCGGACCCAGGGGGAGGCATGGCATTTCCTCACATCCAAATCTTAGCTTGTGTCATTCACAGAATGTGCTCCTTGCACCTTTCGTTTTACCTATCTTCTCATTCAATTTGTTACTACCACATCTGCGAAGGCTTTCACGGCCCAAGGCCCCTCTCAGGACTTCACACTGTACAGCCTGATTTGGTAGCAATGAGAAATGCAATGTAAGATAAAAGATGCCTAAAGGAGAGAGAAATTCTGACTATATATCTGAAAGTTAGACTAGAGTAATGCTAGCATTTACAACATACCAATGTTGCAAATACACATGAAAATTACAGAAAATCCAATAGGAAATGAAGAAAGGGTACAGAGAAAATTTGTACACACAAAAACACAAATCCAAATGTTCAACAGATAATTTAAAAGATTCTCAAACTCCATAGTAGTGGGAAAGTGCCCATCGAAATACTGATCTATGAGACTGGCATGGATTTAAAAAACAATGACATCTGCTGATGGTGACGTGCTCTCCTGTGTTGGAGGATGTCAGGTGAGCCAATCAACAAACACCATTGCTAGCGGTCTCAAACGCCCTTGGTGCCCACCAGGATCCCAGAGCATTTGAGTTGTCTACTCAAGATCTTTACTTTCCGCTCAATTACATATCTAAAAGATAAATCTTTTACTTCTCCCGTTCTTTATTCATACCTCTTTTAGATATACATTCAGGAAGGAGTTTAAATGAACCGTCTCATATCAGAAACTGGGCCCGAGATGCTCTACGGAAAGTCGCCGTGAAACATATGAAAAAGAAACACACGGAGCGTAAGCTGCCTGCACCATGTCTTCCTTGTGCGGATGCTCCAAGCGTGGGAGAGAGGTGTGCGGGACGGCACTTTGTAATGTGCATGCAGGGTCCCCTCTGTTGTGTGCTGGTTGGTTCTATGCCCTGTACTATCCTCTGATTGCTGACATGAGAAGGGGAGACTTCTGACTGATCCAGATGGATTCAAGTCACTTCACTTTAACTCACAGATGTTTTCTGTTGGCTTTGAAACATATAAACCATCATAGAAACAGCTACTGCAAGCATTATCCGGGCCATCAGCAACGCCATCAAATGTATCAAAAAGAAAACAAGTTAAATTAAATACACATAAACACAGAGCTTTGAACAAAAGCACTAATTATCTAAACGGTTAAAATTCTGTGCCATAGGATATGGAAACCCTTTCTTGTTTTCTGCCTGTCCAGCCCCGATTATTCGGCAGAGGTAGAGTAGCCTCTACGTTAGCATTTAAGCCTTCCTGGAACAGTTCAAAGGGCTTGAACTTGTCAGCAGAGACTTTTTCCTCGTAGACTGGGAGAAAATTCTCAATTTAGTTAATCCCCCAATTTGAAATAATCTGATGTTCTGTATCAGAAACCTACATGACACGCACATGTGACAGAATGCAGGTGTGGATGTCTGTCATAATAGGAGCACTTAGGCTTGGTATGAAAGCACAATGCTCTGAAGGGGCTCCAGTGAACCTCAGCGAGAGATTACGCGCAGAGCTATTGGCGGAACATTGCAAGACAGAATGTCAGATTTCATACTCCGCAGACATCTACAGCAACTGATGCCTTGTAGTCAAAGGCTGTTAAATTACCTGTGAAGGGTTCCTGGCAGCCCTGAATGTTTTTCTCATTGTTTATTTAGTTCCAAAAGCGCTTGGTCTTTGTGCTGATTGCCCTGACAGCACAGGAAGCCAGGACTTTGTAAACAGGGCACTGCTCTATTGAATTACAGGTTGCAGGTCTGAAACCAACCTGTAGGGCTGGACTCTTAGAAAGAAATCCTTGCCGTGCAGAACAAAGGAGCTTAATAAAAGCCAGAGTTATCTTTATAATAAATAATATGAGAAAGATGAAATTAGAAGAGAGGCATAGGGACATCTATAAACTCAGCCCTTTGAACAAAAAGATCTTATCGTGACAGAAAGAGGACAATAGTTTACTGATGAGGAAACAGTTAACGACCACGGGATTCATGGTTTCAAAAGGTGGTTATTCCCGACGGCAGGATGGCTAGCTGACATCTGGGGTCAGTCAGCCTGGAACGACAGCAGAGACTCCCCCAAAAGCTTGTCCGAAGCATGCAGAACTCGACAGCATCTACCCCTGTAAGAACAGCATGCTCCGAAATGACTAAAACCAGATGATATGTGCACATGGGAAATATTTTAACTATAGTTGTTATTTTTTTTTAATGTTTTATTTATTTCTAGGAGAGAGAGAGAGAGAGAGACAGCGTGAGCAGGGGAGGGTCAAAGAGAGAGGGAGTCACAGACTGAAACAGGCTCCAGGCTCTGAGCTGTCAGCACAGAGCCC
Source organism: Hyaena hyaena (assembly GCF_003009895.1). Lineage (NCBI taxonomy): Eukaryota > Metazoa > Chordata > Mammalia > Carnivora > Hyaenidae > Hyaena > Hyaena hyaena. Next base: position 1,840,797 of record NW_024080742.1, read on the forward strand.
GACGCGGGGCTCGAACCCACGAACCGCGAGATCATGACCTAAGCGAAAGTCGGACGCTTAACCGACTAAGCCACCCAGGTGCCCCTATAGTTGTTATTTAAACACGTAATTAAAAAGAGAAAGCTCCTAAAGTAGCTAAACAGGAAGACTTTTCTCTACAAATTGTCATGAGGGGAAACCATTCCATCACCACCATCGTGTTCATCTGTGTTTGCGGACACCGGCCACAGTGACATCCAGCGGAAGAGAAATGCCACCAAGGACTATAAGATGCATTAGGACCAGGCCTCAACTCTTTTCTGAACACTACTTATTAAACAGATGCCGTGTGTTCCCACATTATCATGCCCCAAAGACCTCCTTTTGCAGGCTGAAATTAGAAAAATCAAGGTTTCGTTAGTATACTCATTGGTGTTGACCATTTTAGGCTCCTGTTTAGAACACTGAAATTTAATCTGCAGAGAAACTGTGGTATCTATAAAGCTATTTTCCCCCTAGATTTATCATAGAAGTGTGAATTATAATTCAATAAAATTATAAAAGTAAACAAAATGAACCATCAGTGAATGTTTCCTTTATTCCTGTCTCCTTTTTAATTCCAAAAGCTCGAAGTAGAGCTTCTATGAAACGAGTCATGTGTGTTGATATGAATGACCTTCAATCATTGGTAAATATAATTATAACTGACAAATTCTTTTCAAAACTACTTGGCTACAAGATGCATCGTCCACAAGATAACATATGCTTAGATAACACTATATCAAGCAATTCATATCTACACACACTATAGAGTATTTAAATGCATAACCACAACATATGGGTTACTATACAGTTCTCATGGAGCAAAGAGCGACTATGCAAGCCAGTACTGTGATATAACCAGACTTCCATGGATAATATATCGCCATAATTCTGCTTCAATTAAAAGCATATTTCAGCAGAAGCCCAGGATGTCGACTCTATGCATTTTAATAATGCCAGCCTACAACTCTGCTTATGCTAAATGTACATTACTCAAATGGATTCAGAATTATGCTTTATATAAATAAAGACTGAGCATATTAAGACAAAATCCTGCACAACCTAAGTATGTATTAATGGCACAGTCCCAGAATCTGCTAACGGTTCTACACATTGTGCATAAAAATCAGTAAATCGATATCATCTAAGATTTTTCTAATACTTTCATTTCAAACCATTTCTCATTCTTGTCCTCCCCAAGACAGAGCAAAGTAGAAGCTGAGCAGAGGACAGCCTTCAGGAGGGTGACAAAGCTCACATGCGCATACACCTTGGGACTTTCTGAGCCTTAATGATCTACCCTGCACTTAAGGGGGTAATAATAGAAATGTAGCACTTTTACTGCATAGACACCCATGGCGGTTCTACATTAGTGTCGCCTCATGCCACATGCTCCTAACTTCTACGCAGAACATTTAAAAAGTTTTAGAACAAAAGAAAAAATCTACACTATTATTGGTAGTGTTCACTATGTAGGTCTTAGTGAATGTTACTGAAAGGTATAAATATATACCTTTCCACATAACCGTTCCACATAAGACAGTTTCATATTTAGTGTGATTAACATAATCAGGTAAAGTTGCCTAAGGTGATTTGATACTTGGGGAAAAAAGTGAGAAGTCATTAGAATCATCTTTAAATGAATAGCAAATTAAACTATGACAATGCCACTACTTTGTAGATCTCTCCTGTTTTAACTCTTTATTATTAAGATTTATACACATATTAAGATTTTTCAAAATGAAAGGGCTGCAACCTGATACTTACTACAAGATGTGATTAAAGAAGGGTATAACAAGACGCAAAGGGGCAGTGAACCACAACTGTGAAGTAAGCTGCTTGGTATCACAGCACCAAGGCAAATAACCTACTTCACAGGACACACAGGTGCGAGGGAGTATAATCCTCGCCTGATATTTGTGCATTTTTTTAGAGTGTATAATATCTTTTCACAATAGCTATTAGAATGTACATCTGAATAGTTATATATATTATGATAGATTAATTCAATTGTCATTGAAAATAGAAAACGGATGTAGTAAGTTAATCAGAGGTGATGCTGGGGTAGGGTGGGCCTACTTCATACTTTCAGTGACTCATGTCTGTATAAAAAGGGGAAACCTGGACACAGGCAGGCATAGAGAGAATGTCCACAAAGACTGGGGTTCCACTGCCATCAGCCAAGAGACACCAGAGATCAGCAGAGAGCCACAGCCCAGCTGCTCCCCTACTGATTTCACAGGAGCACGGCCCCGGCAACACCTTCATCGTGGACTCCTGACCTATAGGACTGTGAGAAAATGAATTCCTGTTGGTTAAGCCCCTCAGTCTCTGGTACTTTGCTACGGTGGCTCTGGCAAAGAAATATACCACATTTGTTTTATCTATTACTATAACATTTACAATGCTAGCAATACCTAGCAAATATCATAAAACTGAAGAAATGCAAAAGGATATTCAGGTATCAATGTTTGTCCCAATCACCTCTAAAAGACTTGCTTTTATGGAACTGCCTGCTGGCCTGGCACTATGAGTCAGTACTGACAGGCAGCAGTCCAATAACCTCTAGAAAACCTGTTCCTGGTGACGCGAAGGCCGCCACTTAGTGGGATTATGTCACAGAGTCTCCTCTTGAGTTCTCTAAATTGTGTTTGATGACCATGGCAAAATTTATGTCATTGTCTAATGTGGTTCTCAATGTACGCAATCATTACATACAATTATATTACAAATGAGGGATGGTCAAGGATAGCAAAGGGTGGTAAAGTCTCTACACTCAAACTGGTAAAATGCTGACACCCATTAACTGTGATAGGTTTATCTAATGTAATAGCTAGAGCAATCACTAAGAATTCTATATGAAGTGACACACTCAAATACAAAAATTAAACTCTAAAAAAAAAAAAAACAGTTCAAGTAAACCACAGGAATGCAGGAGAAAAAAAAATAAACCTGAGAAACAAAAAGCAAGGAGAACAAACAGTAACAGAAAGATAAAATGGCTCACTTAAGCCCTATCATATCAATAATTACAATAAGTGTAAGTGGTCTAATATACCAATTGAAAGACAGAGATTGTCAAGGAAGGTATGAAAAAAAAATATATGGCCCAATCACATCCTGCATACAAGAAGTGTATGTTTCATTTCAAATATACTAATAGATGTAGTCTGAAAGTAAAGGAATAAACCATATGCCACACAAACATTAATTTTCTTGAAAAAGCAGAGTTGGCTATATTATGGTCAAATAAAGTAGACTTTAAAGCAAATTAAGTCACTAGGGACTTAAAGGGACACTTTATAAAAATAATCGGTTACTCCACCAAGAAGATATAGCAACTGTAAATGTATGGGCTCCAAGCAACAGAGCCAGAACATGGGAAGCAAAGGGAGAGCTGGGTCTGAGCTTGGGTGGTGGCAACAGGTCAGACTTGGGAAGCTCTGAGCAGACTACATGTGACCAGGGTAAGGTGGTGGTAACAGCGATGAGGGACTGGAAGATGGGTGGAGGTCTCTAGCTTTGACACTTAGGCAGTGCCAACCTTAAGGGAAACAGAATCCTAGGAGGAGGAAGGGTACATTTATGGTCAGTTGGGGAGAAGGACGTAGGAAATAAATATCTCCTGTCCTCCAGGAACTGAGTTGTTCACATGCATTCTTGTGTTTGGGGGAAGTGGTAAAGGTGGCTGTGAATACGCTGGCTCCAATGGTAGAAATTAGCAAAGTGATGACACCCAGTGAGAGTCAGTGAAAGAAGACTGGCATACCAGTGATCATGATATTTAAAGGGTGAAAAAAGGAAAAAAAGTGCAAGAGACTAAGAGTTAAAAGAGGACATCTAAAAAAATACAGTGTCTCACCAAAATGAGTTAACATTCAATCAAAACCTTTAATAAAAATGTCTGATTGCAAAAATAAGTAGTACATGCTTTGTCCCCTAGGTCCCAAATTGGAAAAAAGGCCCAGTCCCAACCAGCAGCCTGGTCCAGGAAGCCTCTTTGGCCTTGTGGGCCCAAGACCTTCTTCCTGTTCCCAGAGGCCCCAGGGGGGACAGAAGCACAGGTAGGGGACCTCAGCACAGACATGGTCACCTGGCCAGGGAAGCCCACGCGGCCCCTCAGGCAGAGTTCAGTGGGGGCTCCAGCAGCATCAGAAAACCAAGCAAACTGAAGTAAGACTGCAAAAGCATGAGAAGTAAACCACCATGGGTGATTATACCCTACAAAAATGTGCTAAGGTCCACATTAAACCAAAAACCTACTAAAATAAAAACTCTAAGTATAGAGTTTCCTAATAGAACAGACAAAATATCCTGGACACAATTTAAAAAAAAAATCACTTGTCATACCAACAACTAGGAAAATCACAATGTGAATGAGAAAAGATAATTATCTTATGCCAACACGTAGATGAATCAGATGTTAGAATAATCTGACAAGAATTTTACATCAGGTATCATAAAAATGCTTTCACCATAAATTACAAATTCTCATGAAACAAAGAGAAAACTAGTAAATCCCAGCAAAAAATAAAAGTTACGAAAAAAGAAGTAAATGAGATTCATGGAACTGAAAAATATAATACAAAATTTTAAGTTAAAAATGGTTTTAATGTTTATTTATTTTCGAGAGAGAGAGTGCAAGCAGGGGAGGGGCAGAGAGAGAGGGAGACACCGAATCTGAAGCAGGATCCAGGCTCTGAGCTGTCAGCATAGAGCCTGACGCGGGGCTCAAACTCACAAACCACAAGGTCATGACCTGAGCTGAAGTTGGATGTTTAACTGACTGAGCCACCCAGGTGCCCCAATACAAAACTGTAAAACTCAAGTGGAGACGACCGAGCATAGAACCTGTGAACCTAAGGACAGACCACCAGAATTCCCCAAGTGAAATTAGAGAGAAAATAGACTGGGGAACAATGAAGGTATATCATCAGAGCACTAGCATGAGGGAAGACAGTGAAACTGAAAGTCTATTTAAATAAATAATGTCTGAACACTCCCCAGATCTGGTGAAAGATACCCACAGGTCAACAAGGAGATAACCCCAAAGAAATCCATGTGAAAAATTTTAAACTTCTGGAAATTAGAGACCAAGAAAGAATCTCAAAGCCAGCCAGCCAGCCATGCTGTTATCTATATGGGAACACCAGTTCAAAAGAACTCACACAACTTTACGGATCTCTTCATTACTGCTACATATAACACTGGCTTTAACTATGGCATTCAGAGTCTTTCATGCCCTTCACCAGAATTTCCAAAATGGCAGGCATTTTTCAGAGAGACTTACACTTTGTTAGAGATTAAAACAACATCCCTTCCTTTACAAAAGTGGGGTATTACCTGCACGGTATATCTAGACCCAAAATGAAGATGTTCTCTCCAATGCCACTGCAATCACAGTGGAACAGGCTAAAATGCAGAGGAGCAGTTTAGATCTAGGAGTACCACGCAAAGCCACTCTGCTTCCTAGGCAGACCCGGAATTTTAACAGATAACCTCCTCAGCTGCTTGTCACATCAGCAGTGTATCCATCCATACTTGCAGAAATACTGGATAGAGTTCCATGGATCAAAAAGCAAGAAAATATTAACCGGTTAGTCAGCATTTGTTTGTAGAAGGCAAACTAAATTAAGTACATGTAATGAAAGCCAGCAAACAAAAGACACAAGGAAACGAAAATGACAGAGGAAGAAGAGAGAAAAGCAATCTACAAGTTTAGTTATAGGATGCTGGTTCAAAAGAACTTAAAAAAAAAAAAAACAAAGGTGCGCCTGGGTGGCTTAGTCGGTTAGGCGTCCGACTTTTGCTTGGGTCATGATCTCGCGGTTCGTGGGTTCGAGCCCCGCGTCGGGCTCTGTGCTGACGGCCAGCTCAGAGCCTGGAGCCTGTTTCACAGTCTGTGACTCCCTCTCTCTCTGCCCCTCCCCTGCTCACGCTGTCTCTCTCTCTCCTAGAAATAAATAAAACATTAAAAAAACAAAAACAAAAACAAAAACAAAGGTTGTCGAATCAAACGTCTCAGATGCAATTCTAAAACTTTCTTACTTGACAAAGCATATGATTTACTTTAGGTTCTATTATATACAGAAGAAATTCTGTAGAAGGTTGGAAGAAAAAAAAGTGCTTCTGAACCATTCATCAGGTTTTTCTTCATTCGCTTTCCTAGGGATTTTATTGCAAACCATCTCACAGCACCTCTGGAAGCTGGTAGGCAAACCGAAGATGCAGTCCAGGGGAGGGAGGCATGTGGGAGGCCCCTCGTGTGCGAAGTGCCATCACACTCTCTGAGGTGATCTTTCACAGGGGCCGCGGCTTCACCCACTACGCTTCTGCACCCCACCACGTAGAGCGGGGCCAGCGCGCACTCCGGCGAGCTACCTGAGAAAGCCACCCGCACGATCGCTCCGTCTCCCACTCGGGTCTTCTGTTTAGTGCTCATACTTGTCCAAGCAGGGTTCACAAGGCAGGGGCACCGGGTGAGGGTTTCAGGCACTGACAAGTCTGACCACGGCTGCAAAAGGCAGTCTTCTTCCCCAAGGGGGCGCCACACATACTTCTCTTCACTCAAGGTCAAGAGGCAGTTACGAGATCACGGCCTTTGCTCCTGACTGCTTCTCTTCCTGAGAGGCAATCCAAATTCAAACAGGCATCAGTCTTTCTGCTTACGTGGACACAGGCATGGAACTTTTCATGAAAAGATGAGAGGGTTTTTCCAACGATTTCCCATATGCATGAAATTTTCCAGTGTGAAATCTGCAAAGTGTGGCCAAATGTGACCATTCTAAAGCCATTAAAAAAGACCACCTAAAATCTTAAATACTCAGTAATGTAAGTACTGCCTTCTACTGATGTGAAATGTTTAAAAAGCTGAATATGAAGTGAGTAAAATGTAGAATAATTTGCTATCAAGGGATATTTCTTAACAAATTTTAAGACTGTTGCACAAACGAGGGGGTTGTGCTATAAAATCTGGATCCCCTGCAATGCAAAAACTGGAAGTACTATTAAATGTTCTGCCAGTACATAAAAAAGTCTAAACATATTTTTAAATATGAGCCTTGTCTAGCAGTTAAATACAAAGATGACCAAGATCTACGAAGTACTGTCATGACTAATGGTTTGAAGGTGTTACCTCTCAAGAAGCACGCACATCTAGAGAATCCCACCATGTGGCACCAGCTGCATGGAAATACTTAAAGCTAAACAAGGATTCATTTCCAAAGTTAGCAGTGAATGATCACACAGAGCAAAACTGTACTGGCTTTCATTGGTACTCGTATTCCAAAGCACATGGAAAGTCAGTACGGAGTAAGTAGCTATTCTGCAAATCAGCATTCTAAAATGCTGGTAAAGACTGAGAATTCTGTAAATCAAATCACTGCCTATGTCAAGACTTCTTCTCATGAACTGGATGGGGAAAAGCAATGGATATCCCAAAGGTTTGTTAATGGGGCTTGGAAACACCTTACTCAGTATTCAGGGTGCAGGCAATAAAGTTTAATCAATGGAGACGAAGGAAAAATTAGCATCAATGAAAAAGTGACCTGATTTTACAAAGAAAAGGGAGTGGGATTCTGGCAGCTTCAAGGACTCTATGTGGCTGCGGAAGGAAGTACCCTTGGGAATGAAGACGGTGTGCTTACAATCAGAGCAGGATGAACCAGTGTGTACAAAAGAACGACACAGAATTGTGGTGCAGGTGAATGATGGAGAATCTGTGACCAATAAGACTTCCAGCCAGGAACATAAGACCTACTAGTATTCATTCATTCGTTTATTAATTCATTCCACAAATCACTCAACCAGGTACCAAGCCTTCAAAAGATTTACAGTAGAAATGATGCACAGCAAAAAAGCAACTGCAATGACGTATGGCAAGGACCCTAGAGAATAAACATGAGTGTTGGGGAGCTGATAAGAGTATCAGACTTGGCCTTGGGGAGTCAGACAGGCTCGGCCTCCCAGAGCGGGGAGAGTGGGTCTAGCATGTGCAAAGGCCCGGACCCAAGAACAGAGGCATTAGGAGTGGGCATGGCATATCTGGTACATAGAGGAGTTTGAGGACTGAGCTCACCAGGCAAAGAAGAAGGGAGTGGGGGGGGAGGATCAGTTCCTGAGGGGCTGATACTCATCCATTCCTACAGGAGATGTGCAGAGTGTCTAACGTGGGCCAAGTACACTTACTTCGGGTGGAGCTTCACAGGTGGAAAGGACACACAAGATGCCCACTCCCATCTGGCAGATGTCAAGTTAGAGAGAATATGCCTAATGACACCACTTTGGACTCTTACAAAGAGGTTTATCGTTTGGGGTATTTAGGTGATCCTGGATGAGGTAACTGAAACCTGACTGTCCAGCTTCCTCATCTGCAAGATGGAGACAGTTACTTCTTATAACACAGAGAGGGTGGGAGGAATGAAGAGTTCAATGAATATAAAGTTAGAAAGTCAGTCACTGTAAAGCACTGAAAAGGCCCTCCGGCTGCGGAATGAGGTCCCAAAGTGCAGAAGAAAAGTCATACCTATTAGTAAGTTCCTTGTGTGTGTCAGACACTCTACCTAGCACCTTACATTTATTATCTCATTTAATTTCATAATCATGCTGTAATAAAGAAGCACTATTACCTAATCAAAGACAGTACTTATTTTGGGATTTCAAAGTTCAGAGAAAACCCTAGTTATTCGAATGTACAAAACCAGAGCATAATAAGATCACTAGAATATGGCATACACGCACTTGTGATACTAGCAGTTGGTTAAATATGGTGTACAAATGCACTAACCATGGGTCCCGGACTTTGCATAAATGAGGAGGGCAGGCTGCTGGGTGCAAACTCACAGGAGAATGTCTACCATTTCAACAACAGGGACAATGGCGATGTGAGGTCATCACGTGGTCTTAAAGGTCATCACATCTGTGATTTTGAACATTTCTCTCTTGTGGAGAGACCGGAATCCTAAAATTTTCATCTCTACCTTACATATAAAATGACATATCATTTATCATAGATGCATGTTTAAAACCAGAAACTAAATTGTTGAAAACAAGCTAATTAAACCACAGCTCTGCTGGGGAGATCTTGGCTGGAATAACAACCAAGGAATTCCCAAGTGTATTCCATTTGGAGGGGCCAAAATTGGCTAGTTTTCACCAAGTGGGCAGAGAAAACGTTCCAAAGACTTACAGAAGCATCACGTCAAGACAACAAAAATATGCTAAACTGAGCCAGCGTTTATGGCTCCTCCAGCGCACACGGACGCCCACGTGCTGCAGGCAGAGGCGCCCACCGAGGGGAAGGCGCGCCAGCGCCGGAGGGCGGCGCGGGGCGTCTCGGGCGACCGGTGCAGATGCGAACCCCTGGTACAGCGGGTGCGGACAGCCTGCCTGAGGTCTGTATAGGAAAGAAAACCTCGACCAAGAAAAGCAGGTAATAGATAAACACTCCCACTCTCGGTCTGGGGAAGTTTTCCGGAAGCGGAGGGTCTGACGCGGAACGGGCGGCCGCCACGGCGCAGCCTCCCCGCAGCGGCGGCCGCGTCTCCGCGCCAGCCCGCTCGTCCGCCCGCTCGAGCCGCAGGACGGGGTCACTTTCCTGCCCAGGTGAAACCACGCTACGTCTCCTCGGATGGCACCACAAAGAACACCCCACCTTTGCTGGGACCGCACGCCTGACAAGGTCCTACCGTCGCCCACCAAGGCGGGCGCGGAAGCCTCGCGCCCTGCCGTTCCGTGCACGCACCGCGTCACGCCGCGTTTGCGCGGTGCTGGGCAAGGCAGCCGGGTACACGCGTAAACCGCACGCGCCCGCGGGGCGGCCGTCCGAACGGCTTCGGCTTGCCCATCCCTCTGCCTAGAAAGCTCTGTGCCAGGTGTCTGCGCGGCTGCTTCCTCATCGTGCAACAGCACAGCGCCCGTGTTTCCTCCTGAGAGGCCTGCTGTGAGGAGTCCAGAACTTTCTACGCTCAAACCCTGCATTCTTGCCTTTAGAACACTCATCATCATCTTAAACTCGCTTATTTGTGTGTTTGTTTTCGTCCGACATTCTTAACACGGACGCACACACTCAGGAAGCGATGGCGACAAGTGGTGGGTGCCGGTGGCGCTGCTGTGACCGGCTCGGCACGAGACCCGCACGCCCGGTGTGGACGGTGAACGCGCTCACCGGGGCGGGCATCCCTCAGCGGCACCCGCCAGACGGGGCGGAAGCTCACAGATCCCGTGTGAGGGCTCCCGGCGGGCCTCGCAGAGCAGGATGCCGGGCTCACCTTGAGAAGCGGGCGCCCTCCGCCGCGGGACAAGATCGCGGGGGTGGCAGAGGCGTCCTGAATCCCTGTATAAACACAACGTGAAACATTTTCCCTTCAGAGGACTCTGATCGTGATACGAGTTGCCATTTGTTAAGTACCCAGGAAGCATTTGCCAGAAGTGGGGCTTCACACGCACCACCTCAATGAATCCTGGAGGCCAGGACTTGCACACACCACTCCATGGGAGCCAAAACTGAGGTTCAGACCGCTTAAAATACCCATTCAATCTATAAAAGCTCCTTCCATTATGGCGTTATCTACCTTCCTCCCATAACATATTTTCAAATTATTCTGTGAATAAAATAGGAACTGTCAATGCAGACATCCCGGGAATTCACTAATTAGATACTTAGTACATAAATATCTTCATGTTTACACAAACTGACATTTTCAAGTTCTTAATCTCTATTAAGAATAACAGATTGTAACCCTCTCCTCTTTATTCCTCAAAACAATTTCAAAACTCCATCCCTCATCTAGAATGTTCCATTAAGAAAATACAGAGAGAAGACAGTAAATCACTCAAAAAAGAAATCCCAAGTTAATCCAATTACCCCAACACAGCCCAGATAAGCTGGCCACAGGTACATCCTAGACGGACAAGCATCTGCTCAAGGACGCCTGCCATGGCTGCCTGGTGGCCGGCGAGGACGTCTGAGATGTAGTCCGCCCGTGCCAGCTTACCTGTAAGAGCCGTGGCCCTGACGGGCTGCTGCCACCTCTGTGTGAAGGGGAATCACAGGAAGGTAACCCCACAGGGGACACAGACCTACTGGCTGGGTCCCGCTCACAGAAAGAGGCGCCCTGCAGCCCGACTTCAGGTGCCAGTCACTACCTCCGGCCACGATGGCGAAGGCATGTGTCTTATATTCAACCCATGCACTCTGTTCTGGCTTTAAACTCAGTAAAGCAGCATTCTGACTCTGACTTGGCTTCAGGAGTAGCGATTTCTGTAGGAAAATGCGCTGACTGACAGGAGTATTCCATTCTGCCTGACAGTAATATTTCTCAATCTAAAAGAAAAACATTCTAATTTATATAATTACCTTGCAAAATTTAGTTAAGGTGACTCAGTCCGATTATCTCTGGTTATTGATAAGCTCAATAACCGTTTCAAGAACAGCGCCCCTCAGGCCGGGTCCCCGGAGCCCTCTCAGGCCCCCAGGCAAGAGCACCACTTCTGGCCTCCAAGCCTTCCTCTCCCAGAACACACTGCTTACTGCCCTCCAGTTACTGCTCAAAACTCACCTCCTCCTTTAAACCAACCCACAGACATGTGTCAGTACACATAGGGCACGCCGAGTTTCGCGACAGTCCCCTCGTGAAGACCAGAAGTGACAAGATGGAGGACGCCAAAAGGAATACCAACCAGGTTGGTGAAAGATGTGGCCGTGTCCACTGTTACGAGCTTTCACCTCTACGTCGGCCACACTTGAGGCCATACTACGTCTCTGCGTCATTCACACCACAGGGGATGCGGACCCACCTCTATGGGACATGTGACCCGTCCCACGTCCCTACATCAGCAAGGCTGATACAATGTGTGCTGCCAATGCCATACACAGACAGCAAATATGTGACCAAAGTATGCACACTGGGTTTGTACATTAGACTGGGAACATGGTAAAGCGGTTGGTGAAATCTGGGGGACACAACTGCTGTCTGACAGCGGGAAGAAATGGGGACACTGTCACAAGAGAAGAGGACACTGTGAGTTTATTCACATTAATAAACAAAAAACATCTACGGTTGTATTAACTAGATACTGGGGAACTAGCTTTTGCTCTAAAGTTTACAGTCTAGAAAGGAGCAAGTTTTCAAGATGAATCGAAATGGTATTAGACTTCTAACACGGAGCGTCAGAGGGAAAAGAACCAGGGGCATGGGGACTTGCGGGGGAACGTACTCTATCTCAACCTACAGACGAACTTTCTGAAACGGGAACCGTGTGATGAACAGAGAGGGAAGGCCCTGTCACCGACAGTGTGCGCACGGAGCTACGTGAACCCAGGTGGAGCGGGCGTGAACAAGAAGGCAGCTCTGCGGGCCCTGCAAGCCCGTCCCCACCATGAAACTATCTGCCATGTGGCTTAGAGTCGGACGGCGCTCCCAGGGCCTGTGATGGACCAGCAACCGCCAACTCAGCTGCTCCCGCTCTGACTTCTCAGTTACCACCACTTTGGAGAAGAGAGCCCCTGAAACGCTTTTCTGTGAAGATTTAACCCTTTATCCTACTTTACCCACCACACCACACTGTAGCTCCTATAAAGAACTGTCTTTGCTTCACAGTAAAAATATGCTGGAAAACTGGTTATTCCCAAGGGTCTTCTGTGTCATTGATGTGCCTTCCCTTCTTGGGATGCCGGCTCTACTACGTATTCATCCAAATGATTCGTGGGGGCACATGCACCCCAATGTTTATAGCAGCACTACCAACAAAAGCCAAAGTATGGAAAGAGCCCAGATGTCCATCGACTGATAAATGGATAAAGAAGATGGTGTGTGTGTGTGTGTGTGTGTGTGTGTGTGTGTGTGTGTGTATTGGAATATTAGTGATTAAAAAGAGTGGAATCTTGCCATTTGCAACAATATAGATGGAACGAGAATGCATTTTGCTAAATGAAGTAAGTCAGTCAGAGAAACAAATATATAATTTCACTCATATGTGGAATTTAAGAAACAGAACAGATGAACATAAGGGAAAAGAAGGAAAAATAAGAAAAAAACAGAGAGAGAGGCAAATCATACTCTTTAAAATTTTTTTTAATGTTTTATTTATTTCTAGAAGAGAGAGAGAGAGACAGCATGAGCAGGGGAGGGTCAGAGAGACAGGGAGTCACAGACTCTGAAACAGGCTCCAGGCTCTGAGCTGGCAGTCAGCACAGAGCCCAACGCGGGGCTCGAACCCACGAACCGCGAAATCATGACCTGAGCGAAAGTCGGACGCCTAACTGACTAAGCCACCCAGGCGCCCTGAGGCAAATCATACTCTTAAATAGAGAGAACACGCTGGGGGGTGACAGAGGGAGGGAGGTGGGGGGAAGGGCTAGACGGTGACTGGGATTACGGAGGGCACTTGTTGGGACGAGCACTGGGTGTTGTACGTAAGTGATGCATCACTGGGTTCTACTCCCGAAACCAATACTATGCTGTATGTTACTAATTTGAATTGAAATAAGCAAATTTAAAAACATAATCATTTTAGAGTAACATATGGTGCGTTTCTCCTAAATAACTGTTTGGTGAGGGGTTCTGGAAATTATTTTAAGCAAGTCAAATGGTTAAAAAGTGTTTTTCTAGTTACATTACATGCTGAGATTGGCCCCCTTTCCTTTTTTAAAAAAAGCATTGAATTGTATTTTTAAATTTCGAACACCTTAATGTCGGAAAAGTAAAGAGAAACTTAATCAGCTGAGATATTTGCCTGCATTATAATGACAAGTAATGATTTGTTAAAATACAGATTTAGGTGCCCTTGCACATGTGTTCATGCATGACACTTTCCCTTCCTTCTCTTCCTTTGAGCCTGTCTTTTGGTTTTATTTTTCCCCAGAAAAAAAAGTGTTAACAACAGTGCCCTTAGCTGTACCTGATTTCTCCTGTCATGGGATCTATCAAAAATAAATTTCCAGTCTACACAGTGACATAAAAATAAGGTATTGCATCTGGGTTGTGAAAGGTACTACAATACTACTCTGCTGTCACATTCTTGGGGGATTAAAACAAACCTATATTTCTTTACACAACTATACTGAAATCTTTCCAATTAAGTATAATTCAGGAGCGCTGATAAAAGTTTAAAAGCACCTCCCTAAGTAAAGCATACCGCTCGTGACTGCTCAGCTTAATGACACGAAGATGGGAACGTGTTCCTTAAGGAAGCTGCACGTAGACAGGAAGATAGTCGTACCCCAAACTGAACGCAATACAAGGGAATTAGCACCCTGGAAGTTGAAAGAAGTCCAAGTTAAGGAGCCCGAGGACGTCTGCTTGGAGGTGAAGCAGCCCCACGTGGCAGGTGTACGTATGGGCAGGGAAAGCTACAAATGGGGGGCCGGGCCGCCTCACCCCTGCGTCCAGGGTCTTTGGCCAGCAGGCAGCACGCAGGCTCGGGAGTGAGACCTGAGAGAGAAGGCGGCTTCCACCCTGCCTGACCTCCGCCCCCACCCCTGCCCCAGACCTGGCCCCACTTCCCTCGGGCTCCGCTCAAGGCAGGTCCTACAAGTTGGGCCAGAGGACTGTATTCCTGATCTCTGTCATGGTGGTGGCTCCTGGGGTTCAACGTACGCCCACACCTACCACATCCTCCACCTGAAGTGCGTGCCAGCTGCTGGGTGGTAACTGTAACTCAGTAAAGCCGTTTTATAGTCATTTTCTTAGATTTCCCCCGAACTGTACCCAGAGTAGTTCCAGCCTGTCCCAGGGCCCTCTCCTGCCTCTGTCCCAAAATGACATTCCAGAACCTACTTATTATTTATTTCCTGTTATCCATCTTTCTGCTGAGAGCTGGACTCTGTCCCCAGGCTCTACAGCAGTGGCTGCTCCCTCGACAGACTGATAGCCACGCGGTACACAAATGGTGTGTAGCGGAGGGCCAGGTCCTCACCCCCCGCGCACCCGTCTGCTCCCGGAACAATGACAGCACAGCCGCCCGGCTGTGGCCAGGAAGGAAAGAGACAATCACAGGCGCACAGACACAGCGCCTGAACACACTGAATGGGAGACGCACAGGAGCTACACAGAATCCACAGACAGGACTGTTAACGTGAGCAAGTGCACCAAGTTATCCGTCCTTTCGTTTTTACTGAGTTGGACACTGCTCTAAAATGACCCCTGGCCTCCCAGGCCGCTGTGCAGACTGTCGGTTCCCCGTCGATGATATGGGGGAGGCACCACTCCTGAGTAACAGAACCTGAGAACACCCCTCTGGGGGCTACGGTGGTTACTCCAGCACAGGCTTCTCCTGGAGCCGTGGGGGGTGGGGTGGGGGTCGTGATGTGGTGTGTGTTCTTAAATTTGTAACAATATTTTCATGTGCTCTTAAGTATGATGAGAACTTTCTAGGGTTACCACGTGGCATGAGACCCAATACCAAGTGTTCTGGGCTTTGCCCATTTTCTGCAAGATCCCCACGCAAAACTGTTCAGGCAATTCAACAGGGTGACGAGGTGCTGAAGGCCTAATGAGAAAAGAAAGCAGGAGCAGAGGGGAAAGGAAGCTTAGGACCTTGGCCCCTGACCAAGGGAGCACCTTTGGGGGATTTCCACGGTTCACAAGAAATGGGAGAAGCAGGGGACGGCGTCCGCTTAAGTCCGCCTGCAATGTCGATTTCAGACAGAAGAAAGTAAAGGTGGGTAGGCGTGAACGTTTGGCGATATTTGGGAGCATGGTTGATTCAGTCTAAGCAGACAGGCTGTTTGGATTCTTGTATATACTGCTGTGTGTGCATGAAGGGGACTTGAACAATTATTCCCCGTTATAATATTAATATGTGCCCATTTCAGAATCGAGAAAAGAAAACTTAGCTGCATGGGAAAATATTAAAATCTGAACCGTGGTAGCAAATTTTCAGTATCGACAATCAGTTCAGTCCCAGTAAAGGCAGTGGCAAAAGGTCAAAACAAAACCATTAAAGAAGTTTCTAAAGCTTCTGGAAGCCTCATTACAAACCATATGCTGTTAAAAGTAAGAAAACCCTGGAGAGTCCAGTGAGGGAGAAGTATGTGTGCTCCGAGCACTCCCACTAGCAAGAAAATGGGTTCAGACAGAACTTAATTCCAGAGCTACTTGGCACAGAGCGAAAGAGAAGCAGCCATCACCTTAAAGGTCTCATGACAACAGCAGCAGTGCCATCAGAGTGTTGAGGAAGACCTCAGCCAGTACAGCTTGCAGCCGCCTGTGATGCCTAACAGCTGTGGGAGGGGCTGAGGAAACCTCTCTGCTCTCGGTCCAGAAGGATCCAGCACGCTGTCCGAGCCCTACGTCTGGCATAGGCTTTCCTACTTGGACAGGTGAGACTTCAGCAGAGGCCACACTCTTCTTAGCAGGAGAGACGAGATAAAAGTCCACTATCGTTGAGGGCCTACTAGGTGCCTGAGACTACACTGACCTTTCTCCTCTTGTTAACTGGCAAACGGCTTAGTATTTTAACATACTTCAACACTACAGCTGGTAGGTAGAGATCAAGGGAATTAAAGCCAAGCGCTCTTCTGGCAGAAATGCACAGCTGCCTGGAGACGGCAGTGGGTAGGTCTGGAGGGCCAGCGGCAGTCACAGATGCTAATCCAGCGATGCCTCCTCGCCCTCCAGGCCTCCTAGGAGAGCCGCCTGGCGCCCTCTCCTGGGCGGCCCGCTGCGGTGCGGGCGGGCACTCCCTGGCCTGGAGCCTGCTGCCAGCCAATCTGCGCTCCCACCACCCACTTCCCATTGGCTCAACACTGCGGTCCTGCCACCCAGAAGCCACCCTGCTGGGGCAGCTACCTGGAGTCATGGGTCCCCGCTTATGCAGCCATAGACACTGGGAGGGCACAGAGAAAAATCTACCCGGGTTTTGGCTTTTGTTTCTTGGCTATAACGTGACAGTTTGATTTTCGTTCTCTGAGCTGACATGGAGATGGGGTCAGTCATCTGTGCCCGCTGGGGGTGTGCTCTTGGCATTTGGGCCCCTGTGTTCAGGAGATGCTGACAGATGCTCAGGTGCTATGGGGTGTGAGCAGGCTCTAGTGGTCTCAGCGGCGGGGACCTCCCTGGGCATTCGGAGCCTGTCACAGTCTTTCGTGGAAAAGAACATTTGAGGAGTCAAATTTGTTCCTTACTTGTCTGTATTTAGTATTCCTGGCCTTCCTAACCCATAAACCTTCAGGGTGGATCTCAGAGTCCCTGAAAATTACATGCAAACTTTTAGAAAATACCAATATTCTGAGATTTGCTTTTCCTTATAATCTCAACAAATGAAAATTATGGAAGAGATTATCAGGAAATTAGGGTACAACACAGTATTATTTGTCATTTCACATAATTACTGTGTATCACCCTGCGAAGATGCAGTGAGCTCATCTATTAGAATTTCATGCTTGGGGCACCTGGGTGGCTCAGTTGGTTAAGTATCTGACTCTTGATTTTGGCTCAAATTCATGATCTCATGGTCGTGAGACTGAGCCCTGCATCAGCACAGGCTGACAGCATGGAATCTGCTTGGGATTCTCTCTCCCTCTCCCTCTGCCCCTCCCCGACTCATTAAATAAATAGATAAATAAATAAGATTCCACCCTTTATTTTACATTCAGGGAAGTAAAGCAGAGAGGGTTTAAGCAGCTCGCACAAAGAGTGACCATGAGCGACAGGACTGGATTCCAAATTCACTGGCTCCTGGTTCAGTGGGCTTTGCATTTATCGATTTTCTCTTGTTTTTCACAAGTTTCCAATGGTTTATTGTAAGTATTTCATTTCAAATGTGTGTTTGTCTTAGGCAAACATATCTACTAAAGATAGAAATGGCTTTTTATGTACTATTTCAAATATTCTTGCTCTCTTTACCAGCTGCATAATTCCATTTCTGTATCTCTTCTACTTCTGGTTCTATATTTTCTATGAATCAACACAATGGCTAACTGCAGACTAACTTGATTATTTTTTTTAAATGTTTTTTAAAGTTTATTTATTTTTGAGAGAGAGAGAGAGAGAGAGAGAGAGAGAGGGAGGGAGACACAGAATCTGAAGCAGGCTCCAGGCTCTGAGTTCTCGGCACAGAGCCCAACGCAGGGCTCAAACCCACGAACTGTGAGATCGTGACCTGAGCCGAAGTCAAATGCTCAACTGACTGAGCCACCCAGGTACCCCCTGACTTATTTCTTTTAGTTTGGTTTCCAACTCTGGTCTGCCCTTTGTTTTCATATGCTGGCATACTTTCTAATTTTCTGGAATAAAACCTTTATGTAAAACACCTTAGGAGTTAAAAGTTACAGTATCTGTTCTTTCATTTTTGGAATATAATAACTCTGATTTGAAATCTTATTCTGAGGACAGATATTCTAAGTGTTGCCTTCCCTCATTTGTAATTAAAGTTACCTGCCTTTTTACACAGCCTTCTTATACAACTTTCAAACACTTAGATTTCAAAGTACTGATGTTTATTTTAATCCCCCCCAACATACTCCCTTGACTATTTTGTCTTCTCTCTCTCCCAAAAAGTAAACGTGCTCTTTCCTCAGGGTTGATGATATATGGATGTGAGAAGAGGGAGCTGTTTTTTCTTTTTTTTTTTTTTTAAATGTTTTATTTAGGACAAAGAGAGAGAGAGACAGCGTGAGCAGGGGAGGGTCAGAGAGAGGGAGTCACAGACTGAAACAGGCTCCAGGCTCTGAGCTGGCAGTCAGCACAGAGCCCGACGCGGGGCTCGAACCCACGAACCGCGAGATCATGACCTAAGAGAAAGTCGGACGCCCAACCGACTAAGCCACCCAGGCGCCCCTAGGGAGCTGTTTTTTCTTAAGAAATATAATTTTCAAAACTATGAATAAAATATTTCAGAATGACATATTAAGAAACTTATTTGGCACTGTTGGGAATTCACGGTATATTATATGGGAATTCAGAACTGGACCAGTAATTTTGACAGAAATGAAACTTTAACAGTGTGATGTCTATGGTTACAAAGCTCTGTGTAAGACAGGAAGGACACACAAAACGTCAGCCAAACAGTAGCAATCTGGAACATGTGGTTTTATACATAAACTGGGAAGTCTGGGTAACAAAGACTAGGTGTAGGTAAATGTCAGTGGATACCTTCTATTAACAAGCCCAGGTAATAATGAATTAACAGTAAAATAAGATACTCCCATGGCACATATAATTAAAATGTGGCCACTAAGCAAAGTCACCCATGAAAGAAAATTACTGGACAAAGGATCATGAGAAGAATTCACTCTTGTAAATAGTTAAAGCTGAATACGGAAAAAGGGGAAGCACTCAGAAAAGAATACTACCTTCCTTAAGACGGCAAAGATTATTACCTTCTTTGTAAACAGGAGATCAGTAATTCGTCTTTTGACAGTCTCCTGGTCCACTGCCCGCCAAGAGCGCGGGGTCCTGGGTTCTATTGTTAGCTCTGCACTTGATTATTCTACCTCGGAAGTCATTCTCTCTCTCTCTCTCTCTCTCTCACTTTGGTGGGGAAATTTACAGCATTTTTCTGTGTTCTTGTGTGAAAGACTCAATGAAAGGGAGAGGGGGTTGAAAGGTCATTAAAAGCACCTGAGGAAAGAACTGAATCAGAAGCAGTGAAGACAAAGGGCTCCCGGGAGAAGAGCCACGGCTCGCTCTCGCTCTCGCTCTCGCTCTCGGAGAGGCTGGAGCCGCAGGGGCTTGGTCCCCAGGAGCTGCCTCGGGTCCCTGCCCACCTGTCGGTGGTACCAGGCTGAGCCAGGTGCTGAGTCTGCCGCTGCCAGCACGGGCTCCCTCCCTGCACTGGAAGGGAGGGCAAGGGAGGGGGGCGGGGATGTGCCCGCACAACAGCACAGGGCTGCTCCCCACGCCTCTTCCCCTGCAGCCTGTCCCCAGCACCCATTACTTTCAGGTCTTAAAAATTTCCCAGATTTATTTTTTAATATAAATGATGCCATTTCACATCACACCCCATTGAAGTACTTTTATGTACTTTTGCCAAGCCCAGCTCTACAACAAATGATACTTTCAAATTCCCAAACGAGCTGCAGTCAATAAACAGCTCAGATGAGGCTGCGTGGAAACATCATGAACTTGGGCCTTCTTAATTAACAATATTTTTAATTCTCTCAGGTCACATGAAACCAGTGATGATTTCAGCTAAATTAGGTAATACAATTCAGCAGGAAAACAGCAACTACATAGAAGAGCCTTGTCTACGGGACCAACAAAGCTGCTCCCCCCCCCCCCCCCAGTTTAAGATGACACGAATAGAGATGAAAAACATGAGGTGATTTCCTGGAATGGCTTCAGCACAGCCCAGTTTGGGACAAAGGAGGGGACAGGAGAAGTCATCTGTTAGGTGACCAACAATGACCTGCTTCTTCTGCTAATCAAATTGACAAGGTAAACCAGTTAGACTACTAAGCCTCACTCCCGACACTAAAACAAAAACATCTTTTCAATAAAAAAGTTATTTGAGAACTCTAATAGTGTTAAGCAAAAAAGCCTATCAGTTCATATGATTAAACTCACCTCAAATAATTAATTAAAATGTACTTAAAAAGTCTCACTCTCAAAGACATCCACATAGATTACTTGCTCAAAGTTGAAGCTTAAAAATAGTCACATTATATTAGTCATTATTTCCAGGAGATGTTGTTACTGTTATCTTTATTTCTTTTGAAATCTGAATGTTTTCTGCCACACTTATACTTAAATCATTTCTTATATTTTATTTTGAATGTATATCTAACGTAAACCAAAACACTAAAATCATGTTCATTTTAGCTTCAATCCAAAATAGCAAAAGAAAATGGGACGCATACAAATTATTATAAAATATGCATTAATGTTTTCAATATAATTATTAGAATATGTGTTTTATTTAGAACTAGAACACAATGTAAACAAGGAAATAAAACAATTTAAATTGTGGTTAAGATACTTCTCTCTAATGGTTCACATTTTTCCACAACTGACAAAATAGTCTTTTACAAGGGAGAATATGAAACTAAAAGTCAAATGAAACTTGCTTGACAAAAAAGAGAAATTCAAAGGATTTGTTTATTTTTCCTGGGGCCAGGACAGAAAATAAATTCCATAGTTTTGAGAATCGCACAATCCCCCAGCTCGAATGGAAACTTGGTTTTCTGAAATTCGAAGCCTCCATATTTATTCACACTGTTATTCACAAAACTTAAAATGATACTCTAATTTGGGATAAATGGATTGATATGGTTCTTTTTCCTTCTTCTGTCTTAGTTTGTTATATAAAATGTGCTCTTGCCTATGTGTTTCATTGCTTTTCTGGTGCACCTGCTTTTTGTGGTAAACTCCTAGCTAGTGCAGTGTAAATATAAGTTAATTAATAATGTCACAAAACCTTCTTGGCGTATCAGCCCGTACGTTAGGTGCTGGCTGGTCTGGAGCAGACGGTGCTGAGGCTACCACTGCATGGCCTGTGGCAGTGCTGGCTAACTTCAGACATGAAATGGAGTGCTGGGGGCCTGTCACTTAGCAGTCATTTGCAGGTTTAAGGTGAGCAGGGAAGAAAAAAAAAAAAAAAGCCAGAGAGGCAGCTCTGAGGTTGGGAGGCTGCAAAAAACAGGCTGTACTGAAAAGAAAACCAATAGTGTATCAGTAATGTTTTTTAAGAAAGACAATCACTATGTTATTAGTATAAAACCTTGCCTGCTTAAGGTTGGGGGGGGAGAAAGAATACTAATGACAAAATCATTTTAAAAAATGGACAAATTAAAAATAAAGAATTAAACTCATCTGACATTGGTATTCATGAAGAAAGTTTAACAATATTATAAATAAGATTGATAAAAGGCAGGAAAAATGAAGGCTTTATGGAAAATGCTACAGATTGTCATCAGCTTTTGGAACATGACTCAGGAATGTTCTTCTCCTAAGTCTTTAATTTTTTCAATTTTAGAATTTAAGTTGCCACACATTTCAATGATATTTAAGCTATTTCTAGTTTTCTAGAAATGGACGCTTCCCTTTCAAAAAGCAGAACTCTTTTCTTTTCGTTAAATAACCATAAGAAAATAAGCAAGCTGCTTGTGAGGGAAGGAAAAAACAGACCCTGCGCAAACTGGTGGAAGATGTAGAAACATATTTTGCAAAACGCACCGCGACCTATTCAGTTGGTCAAAATAGATATATATGTATTTTTTTTTTAGCATCGGAATTTCCATTAAATCTTTCGCAGAATTAAATTCCAGCTCCTGCTTTCAAAAATATCTCAACAATATGGATTTAGTTCTGATTCACACTTACAGTCTAGGGTCCTGAAGGCAAGGGAATACAACTCAGAGCGTATTCTCTCTGGGTGAAAAAAGTAATTCATAAAGTGTCTTCTTTCACCCAGCATATCCTAATACAGAGATGTTATAAACAATCACCTGAGTGATGCAAATTGAAAGTAGGTTAGAGTAAGCGCATGATTAGAGAGTTCAGGGTTTCTGGCAGTTCTAGGTTGACCAAGGACTGAATTTTCGTCTGGGAAATACAGAGGGAGACACACAAAAAACAAAACACAAAAATAAAAACAGTGTGCACTCCTAATTTTTACTCACACACTGCAACCAGAGAATGAATTCATGATCCCCAGAGCTAAGACTGTTCTTGGCTGCCTCTGAACACTGGTGTGGCACTCAAACCGTCTCTTTCAAACTCCGTTAGAACTAAACATAGGCTTTCCCCCCTTCTCTGCTAATTACACACTTTTCTGTTAAAGAAGCAAGCCCTTTATTGCTCATAATTTCAGCTATCACTTGCTTGGGCATCTTCTCAGATCAATAGCATATAGTTAAGTGGAAGAAAAGGCTAAATGTGATTGCTATTTGCAAAGCAAGGATTAATTTTTAGATTTTAAGTGCTCTTGTGTTTCATGTTAAAATATTAAATTCAAGTCACAGGTTCAGAGTAGCTACACATTCAGAGCTTTCTGTTAAATATCTGTCATTTTTTAAGTCTTGAATACTGGCATAGGTTATAATAAAACCTAGTGTGCATTCTACAATCTTACAGATTCCAGTGCTGGTGGCCATACATCTTTGATGGCAAAACTACATGGGTTGTAGCACCATAAAAATCAATAAATATTAACCTTTTCTGGCACTTTGTGCACGGATGCTTTATCAATTGCTGTCAGGTAATAGAACAGTCAGTGATGAACTGTATTTCTCAGCTAAGGAATCCATAACAAATTTAGAAATCAATATAAATTAACACTTTTAAATAAAAAAAATCATCAATGAATTTTACTTCCTATAAAAAGAACACAAAAACCGGGAGGCTCACATTCTCAGTAGGTGCCTCTGGTGGTACACAGATAGCACGCAGCTCTCTAATCCGAGGACTACATATTTTATACTCTCTCAGGCTCCACTTCTATAATTATACGGATTTGATATAATCTGCTTCCAGACTTTTGGTAATATGCTAAGAAGTGGGAAAATTTTTATTCCATTACAACATCGCCATCTTATTTCTGTTAGCAATCCATAACCTTCCAGATGAGCTGCAGATAATATCTCTTTATAATCTTGTAAAGGTTTGAAATACAGGGGAAAACTGTTTGGTTTACGCCATGAAGCTCTCCTTAGAGTCAGTTCATTAGTGACGCTTCCACGCTGACCCCACGCCACCTGCAGGCCCCTGCCTCGTACAAGCCGGTACCCCTGCATCACACACTGTGCTCAGCAGGAGAACAGACTGCCGGCCAGGAGGCTCGACGCCCGCACGAAGGACCGTCTTCCAGTTACTTTACGGTGCACATTCTGGTTCTCCCACGACTTTAGGTTTTAGCTTTGTAGCGGCAGCTCAATTTCACTGGACAGTCCCATGTATTGGTAACTTACGAGGTACATGCAAAAGTAAGCTGTCTGAATTCGGTCACTTAAATAGCAAAGTGTAACACCATTTGCAATCTCACTCATCAGTATGACCATGTCTGCGCCTTTATGGAGGACACACATAAAGGTTTTCATGGTCCAGTTCCCTTAAAAAATACTGTGAAATTTCCATAGGGCAGCAATTCAGACAAATAGCTCAGTCGTCAGATGGAAGCTGAGTGCTCTGTACATAAGGTAACAGCTGTGAGGAAGAAAACTCTGAAGTGCTAAAAGCTCTATTAACATAAAATCTAAAAGTTAGCTGTGCAAGAAAATGATTTTACACTTATCATTCTTTCACTGACATCTATATCTAATCTCTAGATAAATCAGCTAAAGAAAAATGAGAATTCTTATGAAAATAACAATACACTAGTTATAAATCTTTGGTTGCAAATTTTAAAATGGCTTTTTTGGGTGGAAATAACTATAATGAATTCATTTTTGCAATAAATAATAACTGTTAGGTCTGTGATTTTCAGTGACTACTTTGGGGGCAGAATTAGGGAAAGTCTTTAAAACAAATTAACAATAGATCCTACGATAGGATCTAATATGCATTTATTCCTCAAAGAGGGGTTGGTGTTTAGAAGATGTTGGAAGAAGATGAGAAAACATTCAGAAACCCAAATATGTGAGTGAATCTCTAGGATCACACCTGAGACTTGCTGGGCTGGATGGAAGTCTGACTCCCATAATGGCCACGAGGCACGGCAGATACACACGGGGCCCTCAGCTCACTGAAGGGGCCAACATGTGGCCCAGAATCACCACGGGGTTTGGCAGTGACCTACCAGAACATGCTTTAGGCTCAGACACCAAGTGCCTCATGAAAAGCATGTTCTGAAATGGCCATTTTTTTTTTTAGCTTAAGATTAGAAAGGTCAGAAAGATTTTTACAAACCAGTTAAGGAAAAGTGTTGTCTATTTTAAGTTCAACTTGATTAGCACGTGACGGGACCAATCTGGATCCCTGATCCCACAGCTAGGTCGGGGCGGGGGCGGCGGGGAGGGGGGGTGGGGGGAGACATCACCCAACCTTTTCCCCATGTCTGTCACTAGGCTTCAGCTAAGATAACAAACAAGAAAATGTAACATCTTGATAGATCATCCAAGATTAACTAAAGACAACTGTGATGATCTGAATTTTTCTTGGCTAACAAGCATCCATGATGCTTCAGTCCATTTTCCAGACTCCAAAAAAGCCCACTTTCCATTCTGCAGGGAAGATATGTGCAAAAAGCAATCAGGTAGACATAAAAATCACAACCTCCTGTTTCGCTGTAGTTTCTACCAACAAATAGCTTATAGCCTCGGTGTTCACTAGCACCACAGAGTATCCATATCCAGAAATGGGGATAATTATTTTTAAGCTGACAGATTTTATTCTAACACCATCCTGCCATCTTGTAGCAATCATAGAGAAGATGAAGAAATTCGTATACGAGAAGGGAAATAATTCCAGCCCTAGAATAGCTTTGTTGACTTTCCACATGAAGGAGCAAAATAATCATCAATAAACATCACCACCACCACCACCACCACCACCACCACCACCACCACCATCACCATCATGACTGTTTGGGAAATTTCCCTTTATTTGTGGAGTTCAGCTTTACGACCGTGTATTCTCTCATCTAACAGCATCTTTGCTACTATGCAGCTTTGCAACGATGTCATCAAGCATAGGCTTCATGTTAACAGGAAATAAATGAAGGGAAAAATCCCCAGCAACCTCATCTATACTTAAAGAAGGAGTAATTTACCTGCATAACCTAGTTAATACCACTCCAAGCAAATCTGATTTATTCGGATTTACTCTAACCCTATTTGTCTTTGGTGTGTTCAAATACTTGCTTACCAACCGCTTACAGTACACTGTGTGTGTGTCCGGGTATCTGTGTATTTGTCTTTGTTTTTCCTGCCACGCCTGGAATGCTATCCTAACCTTTCAATCAATGGGTTATTAGTGAGAAAACCTACGGAAAACTCTTGCTTCATGAATGCGGGTCCCCACAGAGCACAAGTGTTCAACCAGTGAGCCCCGAGGCCCAACGGCTGAGGGACGCGCCTGAGTGACAGCACTGGGCCACCATGGGGCCGGGGAAGCGTGGTGGGGGGCAATGAAATGCACGTGCTACCGACACGTGAGACTGCCTCAGATCCGTGGTCGGGAAAATTCAGGATGGAGAGGAGCATTGTGCGATGAGCACAAGTCCTCCGCGGTTAGGAAGTGCATCACAAATCACCGCAAAACCGCGCTATGAGAAGTCCCCGGCACAGAGGTGGCAGGCAGGAAAGCCTCGGCCCCTAGGCGGTTTCCAGGGGAGGAGTGACAGAAACAGACCCCGCTGGCCACAGGTCCTCGATGCCCCCTCCCCTGCTGGGACCCCGATAGTGGCCTCCCGCACCTCCCCCGTCACCTGAGTAAAAAATGGCATTTCTGTGTAAATGTTTTTGAGAGAAAAGCACGTTTTATATACATGGCTCAAGGAACCCAATTAAGAAACAACCAAACAACAAAAGAAAATGCAGTACATTCCAGAAGTGTGCATTCCCTCCGCCTCCTCACCTTCTCCCCAGTCAGGCTGGCGGCCACGACTCCGTTTTGGGTCAGGGGGCTGGAGGAGAACAGAAGGATCTAGATGCCGAGGGCACAAGTCTTCCCCACGTGAGCTGTGTGGAGCAGACATCTGGAAAGAGCTGACTTCTGTCCCCACAGTCCCGGCGAGGAGGGCTCCCACGTCAGGGGAGGGACGGAGGCGGGGAGCCGGGCTCCGGACAAGGATCGGGGCGGGTGCTCCAGGCCTGCGGCCTCAGTCCTCGCTCCCAGCTGACTGCGAACCCTCCCTGCACCTGCAGACTGTGGCGCCTCCCAGCGTCCCAGGCTTCCTGGGGGGTCTCTTCTCCCCAGCTTGCCAGGTCAGTCCCCTAGGGAGGCCTGTCCTCCCCCAGCCCCAATAAGCTCCCCGGACACACACTGTCATAAGAGTTCTTCAAGGAGATGTCCCCAGAGCTGTCGCAAGTCCTACTCGTGACGGCGGGTGACTGCAAGCCCCTCTCACGGCGCCAAGCCCTGTAAGGGCGTTCTGCCCACAACTCACTCCCCGTACAGGACAAGCGGACTGATACATTTCCTCTAATGTTCAGAATCTTGGGGAACCTTAGCAGATAACTTAATCGGCAAGGACTGTTTAAGAAGCCCTGCAGAGACTTGAGTCATCTAAGAAGCTCATTCTCATGATATCCATGACCAGAATGGGTTCTAAACCCGTCTTATACATGACATGCAACACCTAAAGGCAACAAATGTGGGTAAGTCTCAGAAGGTCATTCCGCGAAGAGAGTTTCAGAGCTGACTCAAAGCAGCCTGATCGCATTATGCGACAACTCTTTTGTTGTGTGCGTGTGTGATTTTTTTTTAACCATCCTATGCTGGCAATCTTGACAGAGCTGGAGAGGTAGGGTCTATTTCCTCAATTCTGATTACTGGGGTCTTTAGAATCGTGTTAACAGTTTTCACTGCCTTCCCTTCTAATGATAAAAAGCAACACGCTGTAGGAAATCTAGAAAAGCCTGCACCATCATTTTTTTTTCTAAACAAGCATGTATGTTAAAAAAATGAAACCTGGGACACTCCCAGCATACCATTCTAGTATCTTCTTAGAAGCTCTTAAATTATACAACATGTGTTTGTCATGAAAACAAACCACTGCAATCCTGAGATACATAAAGACAAAATGAACAGGGTCCATTCACCATCGAAGCATACCCCCGAGATGGCCGACGTTAACAGTCTGCTGTATGTTATCTACGTGATTCTTCATGCTCATACAAATGCACATGTAGCGTGGGTTCTTTTTCCTTCTGGAAGAAAGAAACAGTCATAGGAAGCACGTTATTTTGCAACTGCTTTTTGTGTGCAATCACCAGTCACAGGTCACCACGTAGATCCAGCTTGCCTTTCACGGTTGTGCCTGTGCCCATTGTCCGGACAGGAGCCTCCTGCTGGGTGTTAACGTGGTCTCCAGTTCCTGACGGTGACAATAACTCACAACAAAGTGTCCTCATACATCCCTACCTTTATTCCATAAGAATGATGTTTTAATAGAGTTGCTGAGATCGACGGTATGGGCCTTTTAAAATCCAACGGCGTTTTTAGAAAGTCACCCTCCAACTGGCGATGTAGGAGATTTCTGACTTTCAAAAATATGCTCCATCAATGGTCATTTAGAACCTTTAAGCTTTCTGCCAAGGGTTAATAATTGGCATTTTACTGTTGTAAAGCACTCACAACTAGTGACTTTAAACATCTTTGCATATACTTGCTAGTAATCTGCATTTTAAAATGCCCATTCAGATTTGTAAGAAAATCAGTTTGAAGGAGGTTTTGGAAAACTAGGAATAGTGACCTTCTGTGGGAATACTAATTATATTAATCCTGTATCCACCTTCTGTGTTGCAAATATTTTCTCATAATTGATTGTGAAGCTTTGTTTACTTTTTTCCCCTTTTTAGTTCTGTTTTCTGTGCCTTCTGTAACCATGAGGTTATACAAATATTATGAAGTTTGTCTCCATCATTATTTGACTATGTAAGAATTTAAAATAAAAACTCAATTCATATGAGTATTTTTAGAACAAAGATATAATACCTTTCCTCTTAATGACTTGACATCTACTTCTTTGTCTTTCTCCTTCACACTTCAATTATTAAGTGTCTGGCATTGATAAATAAAAGATTTGAAAACACAATTAATTGTTTATAGTACATGTTCTATATTGGTCTTCTGATGTCAGATTATTATTGAGCTAATGAATGCCATTAGATATAAAAAAAACCTACTTGTTACCTTATACTTTGTTTTAAATAGAAAACTCCATGGTGAGTATGTCAATATATAAAGATCTAATAATGAAGGTCAATTTTCTTGCATTTCAATTTTAATTTTTTAATATATTCACTTTCAAGAGTCCAAGTTACAGACTAAAAAAATAATACGAGAGAAATGGAGGATGTGAAAGTCTAACGGATATTTTAGGTTTGCAGGTTTGGATAAATGACTACATATTGCAAACAAAAGAAATTATGCCCTAAAATAATAAAGGGATGATACAGGATCAAAAATGCAAGTCTGGAATTTCACATACTTCGTTAACCCCTCTTCTGGATCAAAGGTATCCCTACACCAGCTTATACTCACAACCTTGGATCATGTCTTATCCTGCAATGTCAGTTCTGTCTCTGTGGTCTAAGTGATTATTTTCTCTCCTTGTGGGTTTATAACCTAGCCAAGGACAAGAGGGCCGGCAGTCTTTCTTCATGGGGTGCCTACTACCTATCCCTATTTTGCCTGGTGCAAACACAGGCAAGTTCCTTTGTGGATGGATCATTTTCTAGAGGTCATTCAGACCATAATTTCAGGCCCTCGCCACTATCCTGATGGTCCTTCTTAGGAAATTAGACCCAGTGGGAACGTTTTCTCCCTCTGCTTAGTCTATGGGTCAGCATTTTCCTTCCCTTGTAGTTCTTAATTCCCGTAAGTGGCAATTATTTAAGACACAGTTAGAGAAGGTGCAATCTACATTCATCCAATAAAGCCTAAATATTAAAAAGGACAGAAGAATTCAGCATGGTTACTAAGGATAAATGGGACAGCATTTAGCACTTGAAAGGTACCAACGAGGTGGTACAGGAGTAAATGGATAAAAGTAAAAAAAAAAAAAAAAAAAAAAAAAAAAGAAAGAAAAAAAAAGGAAGATTAAGGAGAACTGAAAGGGCATACTATGTGTCAAGGAGACATAGCATCTTAATTATAAAAGGTTAATCTCACAGTCAGCATCAAGAAATAGGTGGAAAAACCACTCTAATAAATATTACGTGGAAATCCACCAAAGGCAGCTGATTCAGAGAGTCTAAATTTTAGATTTTTAATGAGCATATGATAAAAATTAGTTAGATTAGTACCATGGTCCCAAACACTCCTAACAGAGATACCATATTAGTGCTAAAAAAACATGACACTTGGGAATGAAATCACCATGTTTGAGGAAAGGCACACTAGAAAACTATTACCACTGCATGGACGTAATAGATAACTGCATCTTAAGGTCAAAGGCTCTAAAAGAAGCCAAAGGAGACAGGTTAAGAATTCTGAATTTTGTGTGGTTCATTCATGAGGACATCGGTGAGGGATTTAATTAAAATGGCAACACACTAGTGAAGCACAAGGCAGAAGTTCTGACCGCGAGCGTCCTGCGGGAAACACAACAGGGCATGGCGGCCGTGGACGATGTGGGTCATGACGCTGGCAGCCAGCGGGTGCCATGTGAGGACATCCACCACTCTTCCCCTGGTCAATGAGCAGGTAAATACCTGTGAAGTTCTAAGAATGGACTCAAGTCCAGTTACATTCTTAAAGTTCCAAAACACAATCTTTATGATTTAGTCTTCAGTTTAACCCATCATCTGCCTGGTGTATCAGAAAGTAGTATCTTGCCAAGAAAATCCAACATGTGATGTGTGTGAGACGTGGCAAACACATTAAAACACATTAAAAACTTCTGGATCGAAAGTGAATTTTCATACATAAAACCAGACTCATTCTCCTAGGGCCACTCCTAAGGTTTTAAGTTCCATAAAAGCTCTAGTCTTTATAATAAATCCTCTGTTCTTTGGCTCTCAAAATGGTTCTGCTTCTGTGCTGGAACCCTGACTGATGAAACACTTCTGAGGTAGGGACATCACCCCGAAGTATCATGCATGGCATGGTCACCTAGGTTAAAACAGCAGCAGGTGGCCCCAAAACTGGCTGCTCCACACTGCCTTCTCTGATGCCAGCTCCGGGAGGTACTTTCCCCCACGGCCCCCTTACCACTCAACTGGGAACACAGTAGCATAGGGTGGTTTTAGAAATTAAATGAGATGATACTCTCAAAAAAAGCCCAATAATTTGGCAAATTGAGTACTCGTATGTAATCGTTATTACCGCATATGATATGGTCAGTTATTTAGATTAAAATGGAATGAATTCAATGTTTCTTTTTAGATCCTTCCTATACTCTAAAGAGCAGAAAAAAATTACTGTTAAAGAGCTTACTAAGATTAAGTCAAGTAGGAAAGTATTTTTACAATCCACTGGCTTCCAAGGTTCCTCAGATTCATATTTCCCTCTTGCCTAGGGAAAGAATATTCTAGGGCCTAGGGGCCTAGAATATTCTCTCCCACTTCATTCTTCCCCTGCCTCAAGACTGAGCTCTAAGGCAGGAGTTTCGCCTAGTGCCTTACGCAGATCAGTTCCCTGCGTGCCTTCCCCAAGCACCTTCGACCTTTTCTTTGTAAACCTTAGAGAGCAGCTGGGTATTTATTAGCGCGGTTGTTCAATTAAAGTCTATTCTCCACTAAATCAATAATCCCTACTAAGGCAAGGACCACACTGTGTTGCTCACTCTTCTCTAAAGCACAGTGCGCTTGGTGCGCTGTGGGTGGACAAAGTTCTGCATGGGTTTCATGGCAACCTGGTAGGTTTGAATGCAAAAGTAGTTGCAAATTCTCAAACAAAATTAATCTCTAGTCACTTCAGAACTTTTAAAAGGTATTTTGTGACATACTAAGAAGCAAAAGGATATAAATCTCATGAACTCAATGAAGTTTACAAAACCTGCCTGACTCAAAAAGCTTATCAGCAGATAGAGTGAGAAGTCTTTTCAGTAACCACGTGGAGCTGTTCGGGAAAGGTTAGACCCCTTAGATTCTGAGATTGGTTGGTGCCTTACTGATCTGGTTCTACGGGGTGAAATCCTGTAAATGGGAGCAGTGTGGCACAGCTCTCTAGAATTCTACGGTTTTGGGTTTTACGCCAGATCCATCAGATACAAGACTTGAGGCTGGCTTAGCAACGGGGGTAAAGAAGCACACACTTGAGGAAATCTCACCAAAAGGCCCATTTACTTGGGACACAGAGACAGTGCATAGGGAGGCTGGTCATGCCCTTCCCTGCGTGGAAGGTCAGGGCTGACTGAGAGGGACACCAAGAATAGCACAGACATAAAAAAGTGGAGCATAACAAAGTATACACACAGATCCAATGCCTGCATAAATCAGTGGGTTATGCTTTGGGTGGAACTCAAAACCTTTAGGCCAACCACATTCAGTTTTACCCGTATTATTATGATAAACTGTTGTTTCTCCTATGTTGAGTGAAAATGATTATCCATAATAATGTAATAGGTGAATATGTAGACATCATAATGCGTAGAAGATGAACGTACCCACATTGATTCTGCTATAAATAATAAAAACATACAGCCCTGGATTGCAAATGTCTTTTTCAATGTAAAAAAAAAAAAATTTGGTATGTTCAAACTGAACATAAAACATCTTAAAAATGTATTTCTAACACATTTTCTTAGATGCAGATAGAGAAATTGGGGTAAAAAAGAAAATACATTAAGTATTATAACAGAATCATATCTAAAACCAAAATTACTTCTTTGACTGGTAAAAGATTCATGACCTAAAAGAATACATCACGGGAAACTTTCCTCATTACGTGCATGGGAAAAGGCCAGAAAAAAAGACAAAGATGACGTATTAGCGTAATGTTAAAGTCAAACAAAAGAAACCTAAAGTGTTACTGGGCCAGTTTCGAAGGACCGGCTTGCTTTAGCTCCCTCAGCACTCAGCACCCTACTGCACATTTTCTGCAACTTGCAACTCGCCTCCCTCCCAACCCCCTTTGTGGCCCCACCGGCCACGTGTGCCTGTCGCCTTCTCACCTGTTCCTTCTCGGTTCTTACAAGGCCAACACCCTCCCACTCGCCTTCCCGCACTCAGGTCAACCACCCCTGTTTATGCTGCACTTGCAAAACTATAGCACCTTTCCACCCTGCTAGCAAACACGATCTTCAACGTTCACTTTAAGAGGGAGAGAGCTCATGAGTTATTAAATAACAGTACAAGTAAATGTACACGAGAGGGACCACATCCGGCTCCTATTTGCTCTGGTACTTGGCGTAAACGCGAAGTCTGCTCTGTCTGAATATCAAGGCTCATCTAACAAAGCTGAATCTTGTTGATGTGGGTTATCTGTAAAACACCGAGAAGTACCACAGTTCAGTGCTGCCTGGATGCGCCAGAAAAATGTCAATAGATTCAATAAATAATTTATGTTGATAAAGAGTGTGAAAATATGATACTTAACTGCCTGATAATGAGAAAGGTCATGAGATTGGTACCTTTTTAAAAAACAAATACTTGGGTGAAGTCAGCTATAGTACTTACCAAACAGTACTCTAAACTTTCAAGAGAACTACCTGAGCATTTTCATATCTCTGTCTTTTATATTAAGAAAGTCTTTAAAGTAAACAGTCTATTTATTAGAAAGTCTTATTCCTAATCATGAGACTAAGGTATATAAACACGAATATATAAGTTATGCCATCAACCCAGGTCACCTATTAATATAAAATAGAATGTGGAATATCCACTCTTGTCACTCAAGAGCAGCACCTACTGGCACAATTAAAAAGAACCCAGAAGACGTAGAGTAATTTCAGTTCAATATTTTATTAATTAAATACTTACAGAGAATTTAATATATGCCAAGCACTATTTTCAGTACTTTACAAATATTAGCTTATTTAATCACTGCAAGATATTTGTCACTAAGAGATTAAATGACACAAACCTTACTCCAAGACTCGAGGATCTACTTTCATAGTTAGAGACGCAGATTCTGGTTAAAGCCAAAAGAATCCAAATCTGTCCCTGAGCAAGGTCTGGAAAGAAGCCGGCACTACAGTTCATTCTCACATCATGAACCAGACAACAAATGTGGAAGAAATCCTAAGACGTAGTTCCCCCAAAAGGAGTTCTCTCCCCAAAAAAGAAAACACAATTTTATATTCCTTGCAACATGAATAATCAACACTAATTGCAAAGGAGTCTTGCCTCTTCCTTTATAAACAGGAAATCACTTACACGAGGTTTTTATTTTAAGCATGCATTAAAATTACGATTTTTTATAAGATGAAAGAATGACTCTGTGCCAATCACACTGACATGCTACTGAACAAATGGCACTAATAGCTGTGACAAGAGTGAACTTGTCTGAGCAGAGCTTTTTAAGAAGTATCTAGACCAGCCATCAAAACTATGATTTTATCTAGCTGGGGCGCACGCTATATTCTGCTGCGATAAAAGCTATTAGGTGATTTAAGTGACTACTTTACTATGATGGATTTTCATCTATTAAAAGAACGTATTTAAGTGTTTTTAACCTTAGTTAGAAATAGAAAAAAACGGAAAAAATAAAAAAGTGTAAGCATGTCTATATAAGCTAAAATATTTTGCTATTTCACATTTTTCCTGAATAAATTAACTTTGCAAATTTACTCAACTGATTTATATATTTCAGATGCTGATTAACATGTATCGTATGACATCTTTTTGGTCTATTTAATTTTAAAGTCTCAAGCCAATTAGCATAATTTCTGTATTAACTTCCCCATTTTCATTTTCCCATCCCAATCAACTCCCTTCCCTAATGACCCCTCACCAACAGAAATACCTATTTAATATTTTCTACCATAGATACATGAAGGAAATAGAGAAAAGATAATAATTTTTTTGTATTTGTAACTTAAAATAAATTTTATCTGTGGTAAAATACATGACATTTACCATCTTAACCATCTTTAAGTGTACAGCCCAGTAGTGTTACATAGATTCCCACTGTTAACACAATCAGTCTCCAGACTTGCTCATTTACCAAAAGTGAAACTGTATTACTAAGCAAGTGCTCACATCCTCCCTCCTCCCCACCAGCCCCTGGCAACCATCATTTTCTTTTCTGTCCTTAGGAATTTGACCATTCTATGGACCGCATACTCACATGAGTGGAATTACACAGTAGTTTTCTTTTGTGTCTGGCTAATTTCACGCAGCATAATGTTCTCAAGGCTCATCTATGTTGTAGCTGGTGTCAGAATTTCCTTCTTTTTAAGCCTGAGTAATATTCCAAAATATGTACTGTATATTTTACATATTTTATATAATTATATATATTATTATAAATGTTTTATAATATATACTTTTATAATAACTTACATAATGTAACTTACATATTTTCTTTACCCATTCATTCATTGATGGGCATTTCGATTGTTTCTAACTTTTGGTAAATAATGTTATGAGTGTGATGTGTTTTCATTATATATGTACACGTATACTCAGAAGTGGGAATGCTGCATCATATAATAATTCTATTTTTAAGTTTTTGAGGAACAACCAAGGCTCTACACTCTTGCCAATGATATTTTAGTTTATTTATTGATAGTAGCTATTCTAGTGGGTGTGAGGCAGTAGGAATAAACTTTTAAAATGACTTCTTAGCTAGTAAGAAAAATATGGTGAACTCATCTAGGATTTTGATGGGTTTCCTTTCTCACATTTAGGTCTTTCATCCATTTTGAGTTTATTTTTTGCGTGTGATATAAGAAAGTGGTCCAGTTTCATTCTTCTGCATGTTGCTGTCCAGGTTTCTCAGCACCATCTGTTGAAGAGACTTTCTCCCATTGGATATTCTTTCCTGCTTTGTCGAAGATTAGGTGACCATACAGTTGTGGGTTCATTTCTGGTTTTTCAATTCTGTTCCATTGATCTCTGTGTCTGTTTTTGTGCCAGCACCATACTGTCTTGATGACCAAAGCTTTGTAATATAACTTGGGAGTCTAGAAATGTGATGCCTCCAGTTCTGCTTTTTTTTCAAGATTGCTTTGGTTATTTGGGGACTTTTCTGGTTCCGTACAAGTTTTAGAATTGTTTTTTCTGGTTCTGTGAAAACTTCTGGTGGTATTTTGATAGGGACTGCATACAATTGTAGATTGTCTGGGGCAATATAGACATTTTAACAATGTTCTTCCAATCCATGAGCATGGAATGTTTTCCCATTTCTTTGTGTCCTATTCAATTTCTTTCACACATCTTCTGTAGTTTTCAGAGGACAAACCTTTTACCTATTTGGTTAGGTTTATTCCTGGGTATCTTATGGGTTTTGGTGCAACTGTAATTGGGATCGATGGAATCTCCATGACATCAGCCAGAGCAACTCCTTACTAGAAATGTCTCATGAGGCAAGGGAAACAAAAGCAAAAATGAACTACTGAAACCTCCTTAAGATAAAAAGCTTCTGCACAGTGAAGGAAATAATCAGCAAAACTAAAAGGCAACCTTTGGAGTGGGAAAATATATTGCAAATTACATATCAGATAAAGGGATAGTATCCAAAATCTATAAAGAATTTATTAAACTCAACACCCGAAAAAAAAAATAATTGAATTAAGAAATGGGCCGAAGTCATGAGCATACATTTTCCCAAAGAAGACATCCAGATGGTTAACAGACACATGAAAAGATGCTCAACATCACTCATCATCAGGGAAATACAAATCAAAGCCACAATGAGATAACACCTCACACCTGTTAGAATGGCTAAAATTAACACAAGAAATAAGAGGTGTTGGGGAGAATGTGGAGAATTGTCGGTGGGAATGCAAACTGGTGCAGCCACTGTGGAAAACACTATGGAGGTTCCTCAAAAAGTTAAAAAAAGACCTACCCTACAATACAGCAATTACACTAATAGAGATTTACTCAAAGGGTACATAAATACTGATTTGAAGGGAAGATACACCTGGATGTTTATAGCAACATTATTAATGATAGCCAAATTACGCGTAGAGACCAAATGTCAATCAACTGATGAATGGATAGAGAAGATGTGGTTTATATGTACAATGGCACATTACTCAGCCATAAAAAAAGAATGAAATCGTGCCATCTGCAACCTCTGGATGGAGCTAGAGTCCATTTATGTTAAGCAAAACAAGTCAGTCAGAGAA
The DNA here is from genome assembly GCF_003009895.1 of Hyaena hyaena. Lineage (NCBI taxonomy): Eukaryota > Metazoa > Chordata > Mammalia > Carnivora > Hyaenidae > Hyaena > Hyaena hyaena. Next base: position 1,877,601 of record NW_024080742.1, read on the forward strand.
AGATAAATGCCATATGATTTCACTCATATGTGAAATTTAAAAAACAAAACAGACAAACACAGAGGTGAAAAAGAGAGAGAGGGAAACCATAAAACAGACTCTTAAAACTACAGAGAACAAACTGCGGGTTACTGGAGGGGAGATGGGCAGGGGATGGGTTCGATGGGTGATGGGCAATAGGGAGGGCACTTGTGATGAGCACCGGGTGTTGTATGTAAGTGATGGATCACTAATCTATGCCTGAATCTAATATTATACTATACATCAACTAACTGGAATTTAAATTAAAAAAAAAGAAAAAAAGAATACAAAATACAAAACTACTGAGTACTATTTATCATGATGGCAAAACTAATCAAAGAAGAATCATATTGTAAGCAGAAAGTGAAAGACCTTTCTTATTCAATAATATAAAGGATTAAGGAACAATAATTTCATTGGCCATGATATATTCTGCATATAAATATGCATTATCTCCACATTATTTGTTCATAAGGGTTTTTTTTTTAATGGTTGATTTTTGTAAAAAATACCAGGCACAGTCATAAAAGTGTGACTTAACCCTAAGTCATAAAGTCACTCAGGGTAAGGACAAGAGAATGACAAATCAGAGAGACTGTCAATGAGTTTATGTTAGATCAAAGAAGAATGAAGAGCTGGGGTATGTGAAATTGAAGGGGAATATATATATCCAATTATGGGAATTTTAGGATAAAATTTAATGCACATCCATGCATCATTTTAAAAGCTGCTATGGAAGTAGAGAGGAAAGAAACAGACTCAAAGGAATACTGTCAACTGACTTTCAACAACAGGGCAAAGGCAATTCTATAGAAAAAGGGAAGTGTTTTCAACCAGTGTTGCTAAAAAGAATAAAAGAAAACAAAAGACACATGAAAAACAAAACAAAGTAAAACAAAACCCTCAGCTTTACCTCACGTTATCCAAAATTTGACTCAAAACAGATCATAGATGTAAATATAAAATACAAAAACACAAAGCTTCCAGAAGAAAATACAGGAGTTAATCTTTGTAACTCGGGCTAGGTAAATATTTGTTTTTAGGTACTGTATCAAAAGTACAGACCCTCAGGAAAAACATTAATAAACTGGACTTCGTGAATAATGTAGTCCCCTCTTAGCCACGGGGCAGATGTTCCAAGAACCCTCAGACATGCGTGAAACTACAGAGCAACGTATACCCTGCATTCCTGCCATAGAGACGTACCTACGATGAAATTTAATTTATAAATTAGGCACAGTAAGAGATCAACAACTAATAATAAGAGAGAGCAATTCTAACCATACACTGTAATAGAAGTTACATGAATGTGGTCTCTCTCTCTCTCTCTCTCTCTCTCTCTCTCTCTCTCTCGGAAGACCTTACCGTGCTGGCCTCGCCCTTCTGCTTGCGACGATGTGACACGGTAAGAAGCCCTCAGGATGAGCGTCAGTGAGGTGGGGGACCAGATGCGGCGAGGCAGCGCGGGGCTCCTACTGCCCCTGTGATGCTGCGTCCGCCGGAGGGCCGTGTGCCTACAGGCCTCACCATGCAGGGTGACCGGGGGTGGGGGGGCGCGGGGGGCGGGGGAGAGGCTACTGCCCTAAAGTCGATTTGTCGGTGAGAGACGACATTAATCGGGAAAAAAGGCAAGGCACAACCTGAGGGCAGATACTTCAAAACGATGTATCTGACAAAGGCCTGGTGTCAAAAATACGTGAAAGTATAAAGACACTTCACCAGAGAAAATATATAGACGGCAAACAAGCATTGATAGTCAACATCACCAGTGATCAAATCCAATTAAAACCACGAAATATCGTGGAACTCCTATTAGAATGACTTAAAAAAACCTGACAATTATAAGTGCTGATGACGGTGTGGGGCAACAGAAAAGGTGCAGACACTGCGGAAAACAGTTTGACGGTTTTCTTTGTAAGTTAAATATATACGTGCTGTATTGTGCAGGCATCTCAATTCCAGGTGTTTACCCAAGAAAACTGAAACCTTACATTTACACAGCAACTTACACGTGAATGTTAACGGCAGCTCTATTTCCCTAAGTGCCGAAAAGAGTAAACAACCCAGACGCGGTATGTCACTGGGGTCCTGATTTGCATTTCTCTGACAAGCAGTGATGTTGAGCATCTTTTCATGTGTTCACTGGCCATTTCTGTATCTTCTTTGGAGAAGTGGCTACTCAGGTCCCTTGCCTGTTTTTAAATGAGGTAATCTCCCTGGTCACGGCTGAGCTCAAGGCTTCTGCATGTATTCTAGATGCAAGCTGCTCACCACACAGGTCTGCAGACGTGTTCCCCATTCTACAGGCTTCCTTCCGTCTTCCTGATGGTGTCTGAGGTACAAGAGTTTCTAGTTTGATGAATTCCAATTTATTTTTTTCTTTTTTTGCCTTAGCTTCTGGTGTCATATCCAAAACACTGGTGCCTAACTGAATCAAAAAGATTTGTTCATACGTTTTCTTCTAAGGGTTTGATAGTTTTAGCTCTTGTATTTAGGTCTAAGACAATTTATGTTTTAGGTAAATTGATAAAACCGTGTATATACGGCAATGCTGGGGTCAGGAGACACACACGTTTCCTACTTCTGTTTGCTGAGAAAGCCCACAAGCCAAGGGTGCATGGAAGCAGTGAGTATACACAGTGTGTGTACCTTGGATTCTAAATACCACTGTCTGATAAAAGAAAACCGAAGATCCTTAAAGAAGAGGGTGACTTTAGGATCAGGGCGGGCAGAGCACAGATGACCTGAGCGCACTGTGGGGCTGAGAAAGTAATGGGACGGTCGGAAAAGGATGGGGCACATCAAAGGACACAGGATCCCAACCAGGAATGCTCGCAATGGCCAAAGCTGAGGCGATCTGGGCAAGAAAATAAGTAACAATGACACTGAATTATAAACCACAGAGTATAATAAATTCATATGGGTAAAAATAAATTGAATAAAAAATAATTGGGAGTGAAAGGACAGATATTCCTTAAAGAAGAATTCCAATTAAACGTAAAAGGAATAAGAGAAAGAGAATATTACCGTTAAAACGCCACAGTCCCTGTGGTAGGCAAGATCTACTAATGAATGTCAAAATTAGTGGGCAAGTGCTTGAGGAGAAACAGGCTATTTGCATAATCTGAAACTATCTCCTCTGAGATGTGTATTAATTAAAAAGGAGAAAACAGTAAGTTTGTAGTGGAGAGATATGGAGATACCACCCTACTCAACGGATCCAGTTTACATGGTCTGCCATAATGTGCCCTGACGTGACAGATGTCTGATCTGGGAGACACTTAAAAACCTTAACTGAGGGGCACCTAGGTGGCCAAGTCAGTTAAACAGCCAACTCTAGATTTCAGTCCAGCTCATGATCTCATGGTTCGTGAGTTTGAGCCCCCAGTCGGCCTCCACATTGGCAGTACGGAGCCTGCTTGGGATTCTCACTCTCTCTCTCTGCTCCTCTCCCACTTGCTTGCTCTAATTAAATAAATAAAACTTAAAATAACTGATCCATATTCTTTAGAAGCTTTGAGGTCGTAAAAGATAATCAAAGACTGAAAAACTGACATGGACTGGAAAAGAGCAAAGAAACACAGTAAAGGGCAGGTTGGTTCCTGAGCTGAGTTCTGAAAAAGAAAATGGAAGGAAAACTGGTGTGTTGGGAATGAAGAACATAGTTTAGAAAATGGTCTTGTACCGATACTAATGACTCTGGTGTTGGTAATCGTTTCATGGTTGTATCTGACCCTAATATTTGCAGAGGTTGGGCAAAGGATTATTTGGGAACTCTCTGCACTACTTTTACAACTTTTCATTGAGTTTAAAATTATTTCAAAACAGGGGTGCCTGCGTGGCTCAGTCTATTAAGTGTCCAACTTGGGCTCAGGTCATCATCTCATGGTTCATGAGTTCAAGCCCCACACTGGGCTCTGTGCTAACAGCTCAGATCCTGGAACCTGTTTCGGATTCTGTGTCTCCCTCTCTCTCTGGCCCTCCCCCACTTGCGCTCTCTCTTGGGCACTCTTTCTCTCTCAAAATAAATAAACAGTAAAATTTTTAAAAATTATTTCCAAAACAAAAACTCAAAACAAGGAAAACCTGCTTAACGGTAATTTTGCTCAATAAAAATAAATAAAATCGCAGATGATTGATAATGCACATTTTATATCTTCTGAACTAAATTTCAGTACTAATTAAAGAGAACACCTAAATTTCCCCCATAACTTGAAGAACCTGTACCATCATTTCCCCACAAATGGTTTCAATGGGGACAGTAACAGTCCCTCCGCACCCTCAGTCACACCTTCTCGCTTCCCTCACATAAACCTGCATTTTAGTCGGGGTCAAGAGATGAATGAGAGGGTGTGTAAATTTTTAAAATATATAAATTATATTGAATTAAACAGTTGATAAAAGGTCTATATAAAAATAAAAGCCACATCAATTACCTGATAAAATCACACTGTACCCGCTATAACTTTGTACAATCAATTTTTTCCCCTTAAATTTTGATAAATGAAGTTGTCAGGGGGGATAAGATCACAATTTTGTTTTCTTTTTTTCCTCTTTAATATTTTAATTTTCAGGGTTCAGTTCATGAATGCTGTAAATGGTAGCCAAGATAAGAGCACAGTTTTGCTTGCTGATGAGGTAAGCATACTGTCATGTGCCTGTATAACCTTGCGGCAGCAAGTGAAGTTTTAACGTGGCCCTGAATTACACAGCTAATTATACCTAGTGAGGCCTCCCAAGAAAGAAGAGTGTGGAGTTTTTATCCTGGAAAAAAAATTAAACATCGCTTTAAAACTTCTAAGAGCATGGGGCTAGGGGGAGGAGCCCGAGTGCTCTGAGGGCCTGAGAGCCATCGAAAATGATGAATTGAATGGATTTACATGAATTTTAGATTATCTTCAGCCAACTGTATGAGGTGTTACTAACAAAAGCAGTATTTTAATTGTGTGTCCTGACTTTATTTTAAATGTTGTGACTGCCATTGAGGACTTTATAAAACATTAAAATATATACTAGAAAGGACATTATTTCAGGATCCTGTTCTTTTTTAAAGACAGTTTTAAAAATACAAAGCATAAGAACTAAGAATAGAAATAATTCAAAGATACGTTTCTACTCTAAAAGCGTTATATAGGCTCAGACTGACCCACTAACGTATGGATGGAGGACTGTTAACACACAGGCACGTACAAGGTTGAGGTTTATGACTCAAAGGCAACTTGAAATTAATGAGAAGAATCATTTCAGCCCTTTCCTTCTAACTTCCTACTGTTGAAACAGCAATAACAAAGCCCGTTACCTTTCACTTTTAGAGAAAATCTCAGTATCGGGGTGCCTGGGTGGCTCAGTCATTTGAATGCTGAACTTCAACTCAGGTCATGATCTCACGGTTCGTTGAGTTCGAGCCCCACACTGGGCTCTCTGCTGTCAGCACATAGCCTGCTTTGAATCCTCTGTTCCCCTTTCTCTCTGCCTCTCCACCCCGGCTTGCGCTCTCTCAGCAATAAACATTTTAAAAAGTTAAACAAAAATAACAAAAATCTCAATACCAATAATAATTTTCAAAGCTCTTTCATGAGTGTTTTCAGGTATGATTTAATCTGATTTTCAAAAGAAGGGCTAACCAGTGTTATTCAGTTTCCAGTGGAGAACACAGACTTGCTTAGAGCCACACGTCTGGAGAGCCAGAGTCAGGACTAAAACCAAGTTCATGAGGCTATCCCCCCCGCCACCCTGCGCCCCCCCATCTGCCAGGCTCCGTGCTAGGCAGCAGCAGGACAACTGTGAGGCTATCCCCCCTACTCTGCCCCCCCATCTGCCAGGCTCCGTGCTAGGCAGCAGCAGGACAACTGTGAGGCTATCCCCCCCGCCCTGCCCCCCCATCTGCCAGGCTCTGCCCCCCCCCCACCTGCCAGGCTCTGTGCTAGGCAGCAGGACAACTGTGAGGCTATCCCCCCTGCCCTGCCCCCCTATCTGCCAGGCTCCGTGCTAGGCAGCAGCAGGACAACTGTGAAAACATTTACCCCTGGTGGTTGTTTTTATTCAACAGGATACCGTCTTACTTCCTAGCTCATGTTTTCAGATCATCTGAGGTCTTAAAACTTCAAAATTTTAAGGCTTCATGATAACAATATCATCAACACTCAGAGGCCGATTCTCCTGTATGTGCGGAATTATGGAGCCGGAAAAGTCCTGGAAGGCGGTCGCGGGGACTGTGGTCGGCCATACTGCAGTTACTACTCCTCCGCAGCTCAGCCTCTCGGAGATCCATCTTAAAAACTCAGTTTAAGTTGGGAGTAACACCTAAGAAAGAGCTGTGCTTTGAATCAATGGCTTGGTGAAAAGTTTGGTTTCTTTGTAACTGCAGAGTCACAATGCGACGGTGTGAAGTAACCGCGGTCTTCGGTACCACACGCTAGCTCCCCCAAAGAGGAGGTCTCCTACAGGGAGGACTCCCGACTGTGAGAGTGCGGAGCAGAGAGGGAGCACCGGTGTCCCGGGCCCTGCTCCCCAGGGACAGGCGCACAAAGGAGGTTCTCAGACGCACAGAGGAAGAGTTAGTACATGCATTCCTAAGCAGATTGAATGAAGAAATATTTTAAAATGTGTAATTAGAAGGTTTTCTAACAGACTATTTCACTATATTATTCAATAAAAGAGAGATAGCCATGAGTTGAGAAGGTCTGCTTATCAGGGAAGGTGCGTTTCCTGACAAGCGAGCAAGTCCCTTACTGGAAAAAGCTGGTTGGTGAAAAACCCTGCTTTGGCATGAACCGCCCCCTGACCCTGACCATGCAGTACGTCGGGCAGTTAGTTCTAAACTCAGGGAACCCGACAGGGCTGGGAGTGAGGAAGGGCAGCAAAAGGAAAAGCCAGTGACCAAGACCTCGAACCTGCCCTGCAGAGAGGGACGTGCAGGACACCACCTGATGGAAGGCGCCAGAGTGTGTGGACGGGAGCTAGAAAGGAACAAAGACACTTAGCAGCAGTTAAGAAAAACAGTAAATTAACCCATGGGTGATGTCTGAGGTTAAAGAATCAAATTGTTGAACTGTTAATTATTTTAGGAAGTCTTTTGTTAGTAGTGAAATATAAGGAGACTGGAAAACAAGGAATCCAGTCTGAAGGTTAAAAAGAAAGAGGGTACAGGCTGAAAATTATAGAGCTGCTAGTCTAACATCTATATTAGGAAATAAATTTGAGATGATACTTATGGATGAGCTTAATGATACATTTGGAGAAGTACAATTTAATAGGAGTGAGTCAGCATGGATTTACCAAAGGCAATCATGTCAGAAAAAATTTCGTTCCTTTTTAGGTTGAAGTAATAATTGGTTTATGTAAGGAGAACCAATGAGAAACTGTCAGGATTTTCTGAGATTTTTGGACCTCTTCATAAAATGAATTATTGTACAAAATGTCATGACATGTGTCAGAGCACAACTAACAAAAGGGGCTGAAAGTAATGGGGTTAAAAATAGAGGCCCCACAATCCGGGGAAAACTACATTCTCCAAGACTCTGTACATCAGAACACTAATGTTTTTAATTAATGATGAAGAAAATCTTTTATATGAGAAAATCTGAATATTTCGCTAAATGAGAGGGAATGGTTAAGATACAAAAGGCTACAGATGTTTTATCTTAACTGTGATAGATTAAGCAAAGGGGCTCCAGGGTAGAATACGAAATTCAATCTGCCTAAATATGCACCGGTACACTTGGAGGGAATTAAGGAATCAGTTAAGTATAGTTTAAATGGTACTGCATTAGCTGGCATTAGAAAGGAAAAGGATTTGGAGTTTTGATAAGAGTCAAACTTTCACATTCTTATTTTTTAACTGGGTTAGAGGAAAATGCTATGGAATATAATTATAATAATACATGTTTTAAAGAATTAAAACACCTGATTATCTTAAAGAATAATATGAAAGTCCCACTTTGTGAAGAGAACAGGATAGATTTGTGGGCTATCACATTGCACAGGTAATAATCCAATGTACATTTTAAATGATTAAGTCTTAATATATAAGAATTGATGAAAATCATATCAATTTAAATGATTCTTTAAAAAAAAACCTACAATAGCAAAAAATAAAGGAATTAGAGAAAATACCATGTCATCACTTAATGTGTAATTTCTCCTGAATAGGGAACATCGCTTGATCATTATCTTTAGAAAACACATAAAATATTTACACATTTAAAGCCCCAGCTTAGCAGAGGAGATATGAAGTCAGTCATGGACCTCACTGCGCTGCTGCAGAGAGTGGCCGTGCCACCCCCCCACCCCACCCCGGTAGGGAGCGCCACTTCCGAACAAGCCTGCCCTGAGAGCTGCCGAGGTGTAACTGTGTGTCTGTCGCCCGGAATTCAGGAGAAAAACCATCCCTTTGTTCTTGTTTGGCACAATCACGAGAGCCACACGTGCTTCCCTTCACCTTCCGTGGCGCCTCCATCTTCTTCCTCCCTTCCTTCGAGGGATGTCTGAAGCAGCCTGGGACCTAAAGCCCCACATCCGGGTGGAGTCACCTGTACTGCAAACCTGGAGTGTGTTGAACTCCTGCTCAGGGCGCAGTGAGTGAACACCCCGCTGATTCCTGGGTAACAGATGGCAGACGGCAACGGCTAGTACAGAGGCCAAAATAAAGACCATTTTGGTGGTGAGATGGATTCCAATAAACAGAAAAAAATTATAACGTACAGTGACAGACTTCTGGAGACTTTTAACTTGAGGTCAATTTTGTGGGAAGTGATATGATTGTAAAATCTCATCATTTCAGCTCTAGAACGAGTCTCTTTAGAAATATGGGAAGCAAAGAAATCTCATTAAAAAATCTGTATACAGAGGAGTGCACAGCTCACAGGCGAGCTTGAGGAATCTTCTCCAACTGAACACAATCTCATCCCGACACCAGGAGTGGGAGACAGAGTACCAGTGCTCTGCATGGGACAGGGCGACTGCTCCCCGTCGCAGCGGGCGCTGCACCCAAGGGGACGCACCGTGGTTCTTAACAGCACTGTTAGTTGTGGCTGGTGTGTATTTCATAAGAAGAGGATCGCGCTGAGACCTCCTCTGTGTCTGGCGTAGTTCATGCAACACTAGGTCCGAGAGGCTGACCCACAGTGTTCCCTTCTCCTACTCTGTGCGTCCTCAATGCTCCAGAGCACCCCACTAGGTGAACAGAGAGCCTATTATACGTTCTACTGGATGGACACTGGGTACTTTCAACATCAATATGATGAAAGCATCAATAATGATATAAACTATAAATACTGAAGTAAATGACTATTTCCCATAAAAGACTAAGATTGCCACAGCAGATAAAAAAAAAAACAACAAATGAAGCTAACACTACATGCTGCTTATAAAAAAGCTGATGTAGCTACACTAACAGGAAATCCAGAATGATGGCAAGAAGCACTACTACAGATAAAATGGAACATTTCTTAATTATAAGGGAATATGTGTATTTTCTTTATGATACCTGGGTATGTGTATAAAATAATCTTAAAGTTCTGAGTAGCCAGTGACAGATCTTCAAAATATGTAAAACTGAAAGAGAATTAAAAAAAAAAACAGACAAATCCACAATCATCGTGCACATCTTTACTACAGCTGATCGAGATAGCAGAAAAAATGTTAAGATAATCTGAACGGCACGATGAGAAAACTAAATGTAAGCTGATGTACAGGGAACACAGAACACAGCACCAAACATCTCCATTATTTATATTCCTTCCTAGTATGTCTCAAACATTTACGAAAACTCACCAAATTCTGGACATGAAGAAAGCATAAACAAATTTCAAAGCACTGAAATAATTCAGTATTATGTTCTACACAAACAGTAGACAGAACCTAGATGTCAATTTATATCACTATTTCCATAGATAACAAACAGATGACTAGAAATATCCCCAAGGGCTTGGAAACCAAATAATAAGTATCTAAATAATAATCAGCCTTTATTTTAAATATAATCACTTTTATCTGTTTTTCAAACAAAGCTAAAACCAAAATTAATGCTCACATGGAGCCTTTAATTCTCTGCACTATAACATGAGAAATGATACCAAAATCATTCTTCTAGTTCCCCCAGATAATTGAGAAAATAGACAAAATGACCCATCAGCAGAATCCATGGAGAAGAAAACTGAACCATGGACGCCCAGTATCGTGATGTCTGTGTGTACCTTGCGTGTTATCGGTTTTAGATCATAAGAAAACCTGCTGCAGGCATTACTGTCCCCATCTTACAGAGAGGGAAACTGAGGCCCACAATATTAAAACATTTTCAAAGTCGTTCAACGAGGAAATGGGGGCTGGTGTTCAAGCCTGTCCCGCCCTACAGGCCACACGGACGGAAACACAGAACGTGCCTGACTTTGCTGATGAGGAATCTGAAGCTTGGAGACATCCAGAGATGGGCCCAGCCTCACAGCGTGGCCCAGCAGGGCGTGAAGTGGACTCCAGGGGACTCTGGCTGAAGTTCATCCCCTAATAACTGCAGCTACACCTCCATGTGCACAAAGCCGGGGACGCACAGGATCAGGGACAACCTCTTTCTGCAGAGCTGTTTCCCAACAAACAAACAAGATCCCTGACTTCAACACACATTCCTACCTATGGTCTTGGCTAAAATCTCAACCAACCCAGTGACACCACACACAGCCTTTTCTGTGGCTGCAGCTCGGCACGTCCCTTCGAACGGTCTTCAGCCGGTTGATGCCCACGGGGGAGATGAGGGATGGCCGTGGCGATCTCGTGGGTTTGGGGTAGTTTTTAACCCCGGCCTTTTATTAAAAGAACCGCATAACGTGCTTCACTGAACGCTGTCCTGCAGGGCTCTCGGCACAAGAACGGTGTGACGGCAGACAGCACGGCTGGCGGTGTCCCTCGGGCTGGGCGTCTGCCACTCGTACAGAAGACCTGACGCCCGCGGGACCCGTGCTGTGGCCACCGCCTACGGGGGTGCCCAACCCCAGCACCAGACACGGAATGAGGCGTGCCAACAGCTTGACTCAGCATCTAAATCTAGGTATGAATCTAGACTCCGGTCTAAAAAAGTTCACCTTTCCAAAGTTTTCTCATAACCGAGCTAAGGTTGTCAAAGCAAAACTACTACCAACAAGCACGGTGGCCACGCACAGAGAGGGACCGACAACCGGCTCCGCGTACGTGGCCCGTGGCCCTCGTGTGTGAGGAACCGCGGCTTCCGTCCAGGACAGTTTCGAACAGAAGTATAAACACAGGCCAAGAACTACGGTTACACACGCCTGAGCATCACACACATACACACGGAAGCTAGAAGGAGCTTCCTGAAAGCCGCTTTCCCACCGGGAGGCCCTCAGCACGCCTCTCCAAGGCCTGCCTGCTAGGGCAGCGCCAGCCCCGCCCTTCCGCACAGAACAGCGACCCGAGCACGTGTCTCTGCAGCCAGCTGCCTCCCCTTTGCTCGGCGTTCAGCTGAAAGTTAGTTAGAAATACTTTCTTCTAGGGAAGGAAGCCGGTTTTCAAAGCCTAATTGGTGCAGTGCAGAGACGGGAGAACTGAAACCACGCCTTGAGAAGCAGGTGCAGGATAGCTTCAAAATGGTACACGGCTGGGGCGCCCGGGGGCTCAGCTGCGAGTCTGACTCGTGATTTCGGCTCAGGTCAGGATCTCACTGCTAGTGGGTTCAAACCCCGTGCTGGGCTCTGCGTGGACAGCATGGAGCCTGCTTGGGATGTTCCCTCTCTTTCTCTCTCTCTCTCTCTCTCTGCCCCTCTGTCACTTGTGCTGTCTCTGTCTCTCTCAAAGTAAATAAATAAACTTTAACACAAACGGTACTTTGTTGATGGCCCAATATCAGCTTAGCTCACTTTGCTTGGCCGTTTCATGAAGCACCTCCTTCCACAGGCAGTATCTCTGGACACTGTATTATCAGGGCTCACCTTAGAGAAGAACCCTTAGGGAACGATGGTCACAAGATATTTCAATTTGACTTCATCTGCTTTTGTGACTAAAGCTTTAAGCTGCCTGGTGTGAAACCTCTTCAGTAACAACCTCACCAAAATGCAAAAAATACTGACCTGTGCTTTTGTTTTTCAAAAAACAGCCCTGCATACAACACAGATGAAAAACTAAGACACTCTACCATTACCTTAACAGGCCAATCATGGCATAAACAGGAATCTTAAAGAACACAGTGCAGAAAACAGAGGACCTTATATGCAGACACTGTCAAATGTATTAACACTCTATCAATAAGAATATCATCCATCAAATCACCCATTAGGTTCTGTTTCTTTTAATGTGCATGCTGCCTGAGCAAATATGGTCTACACGTTTTGCAAATGGGCAGGGTTCCCCACGACTTTCGAACACGTCTGTCACATCTCCAGCGTCACCACCGCGACCCACCACCCTCTCTGTGCTGCTCATGCCAGGCAGATATGAAAGGTACAGGGCTAAAGGCTTCATAGCCATTAGCTTTACACCTTCTTTAACCACCAGGTAGATTTACACATAAGACAGCCGAAGCAAGACGAAGTTGGCTGCCTGAGATCACAGGGCCAGGAGGGAAGGACGAAGAGAGAATTTGCATTTGGCTCCAAATGATCCCACAGCATCTGCTTACAACACCCCCTGCGTCAACTGGTATTACTTAAATACAGAACCGCTTGGGCTATGTTTCAGAACTTTCTCTAAATTACCTTCGGGTGAGCATTTCCTCAGGCAGGTCCTCACACTCATGTCCACCACACTGCCATTCTGCATAGTAAGAATTCAACACTCAAGGAAGGCATTCTTGTTCATGAAAACGCCGGGCTACGTCCAGGAGTGGTTTTGCTCACCCGGGGCCGGCAGCTGCTGCCATGGCCCCAAGCCCCGCCGAGTGGGACATCTGACTTCCAATATTTAGCAGCCAGCCTCTGCTGTCACCGACATGGCTCTCGCATCATGGACAAGTCCCTCCTAACTTCTGGGAAATGAGCAACCCTCCGTGCAAGTGGCTCAACTCCCTGTCCTCGGTCACACCCGTTCCCTCTCCAGGCACTCCCCACGAGACAGCGGTGCACGGGGACAGGGCATTACCCTTTAAATCACAAACATTATTTGACAAAAATTAAAAATGTTACCAATTGGTCAAAACATGAAGTTCAAACAACTGCTACCGCTTCAACTGTTCCCCTGTCCATCAACTGTTTGCGCTGCTAACTGTGCCGTCCTGGGGGGGCTCTCTGTCGCACCTGCTCTGGCTGACATATAACGGAAAAGACCCGTTCTCCTGGCCAAGGGGGGGGGGCCGGGAGCGCGCTGTTGGTGAGTCTTGAGGCAGATGCTCTCACTCCACCACATGATAGCAAACGACGGGAACGGACGAACTGCCTGCTAACTGTTTTGATAAATGAAATGAATCCTCTTAAAAACGACAACAACTTAAGAACCCGAGCCCCTTACCAGCATGCAAGTAAGCCAGGTCCGGGTTTTCGATGTCCGGGTGCTGCTCCTTCAGGTGGTTCCGGAATTCCACGGGCACGTTCGTCCCATAGTCACACTTGGGGCAGTTGTACATCTTGACCCCCTCATGTTTGCCGGTGTGCAGAATGTGTTTGCGGATATTTTCAGCACAGTTGGACCTACAAATCGGAAAGGAAAGTAAACCAAGTTAAGGCCAGGTAACACAGACAAGGTCAGCGGCCAGAGCACGCAGGTGAGACCTCACGAGGCACCGGTCCGGGTGCTGGACTCGCACATGAACTTAAACCTGTGCGTTCATTAGTCCCATGAGGCTGGCAGTCTTTGTGACCTTGGTGCTCATTTTTAAGTTGGTCTTTTACCTCAATTCGATGCACCACCAGAAGCAGAAAATCCCAGGGTCTACGATTTTAATAAAAAAAGATTCTGGTGCCGCGTGGGGGCACTCAAGGAGCCTCCTTCACCCCAAAAACACACCTTTGAGGAGGAAGGAGAGGTGCAGAGGGAGCGCTGTTGCCTCCACTGAAGTCAGAGCAGTAAGGAAACAAAGAAACTTTGGTTTTTAAGTTCTGCCAAGCGAGCTGTCTCGAAGGCAGGCTCTAAAACGGTCTGGAGACGGAGAAGCAGCAGAGCGCTACCTGCCCGCGAGTTCTCCACGTTGGGGTAGGTTTCTGAGCGCCAGGACCTGAGAGACACAGTGAGGGCTTGTGTATCACACGCCAAGTAGCCCTGAAAATAGCAAGAGACCCCTCTCCCGCTGTTTGCAGACAATTCAGCAATGCGAGGCCTGAAACGCCTGGGTACTGGGGGCCTGGCCTCCGCTCCCTGAAACAAACTCTTCCACTTGCTCCTTCATCTGTCTCTGCATCTTTGCATCAGAGACAGCACACCTAGGCCCTTTCTGAACTCGTACACAGCAACTTCCTTTGTTAGAACAAAGTTATAAAAAGAGCACTGCACAAATTCAAGCAGGTCAGTGCGGGCTGCGCTTAACTAGAAATAAAGAAAAAATGAGGCTGGCCTCAGGTTTCCCGCAGAGCGAAATTAAGTGCAGGAAGAACATCAAGCAATAGGATTATCAGCTTTCCTTGAGGGTATCGCCCAAGAACAAAATCATGCTGGACGCCGCGTGAAGTGAGGGTCCTGTGACCGATCTGGCAGGAGAATGTAGCAGCGAACACATGTCACAATGCCGGGAGGTGATGCGGGTTGCGCACCGCCTGACACCTCTTGGGACAGGGGTGCTGTGTGTGATCCACTGCATCACACGTTTGCTTCCGGGAATGCACCCTGGGAAACACCGGCGAAGGATACAAAGAGGGCTCTCACCCCACAACTTTATAGTAGCTATGCTATCGCTCACGGGTAAAGGCAACCAATGACATCAGAAATCCAGAGACCCAGAAAATACATTATCTATTTACTCGTGAGCAGAGGAGCATGGAGGAGTATCAGGAAAGCAAGGCAGAGTCCATGCCAGTGGCTCTAGGAAGAGCATTCCACAAATGGGACAGGGACAGGGACGTCCTTTCCTAGTGACATCCAGATGAAGCAGAAATGCAAATACCTTCCTTGCGAATGGGCATCCTGCATTATCGGAGCAGTCCTGTAACTGGATCCACATATTCCTTTGGAGAAGCTAGGCCACCTCCCTCCCATCCCCAGGAAGAGGAAGTCATCAAATGCACATGCCCAATGGGACGTAGTTAGAAAGACTAAATCAGACAGATTCCTCTACAGCTAGACTAGAAAGAAACACATCAAAATATTAACGCAGCTATATGGAAATGCCCACTTCTATTTTCCAAATATACTTCAATTATGTATTAACATTTACGTTAAAAATATTTATACGAGCGCCTGGGTGGCTTAGTTGGTTAAGCTTCTGACTCCTGATTTTGGCTCAGGTCACAATCTCATGGTTCATGAAATCAAGCCCTGCATCAGACTCTGGGCTGACAGCTTGGGATTCTCTCTCTCTCTCCCTCTCTCTCTGCCCCTCCTCTGCTCACACTCTCTCTCTAAAAATAAACAAACATATAAGAGATATTTATAATAACAACACCTTTAAAAATAAGGAAAACTGGAACAACAGAGATTGTTTTTCAGTTATTTTCAGCTTTGCCTTTGGCAAGGACTCTGTCAAGCTTTATGTTAACTTTCTCTTAAAATTAGACTAAGTTTGTGAAAATATGCATGTACAGCTAATCTCTTTCTTGCCACTACTGAGTCACGAAACTTTCTGTTTATATAAATCCTTATTGCTAATTAATAATCACAATACTCAGTACTTGGTAAAGAATGAATAAATGCCTAATGTGCCCTCTGTGCTTCTCATTGACCTGCTCCTTTGAGGCTATCACTTCTGGAGGCAGAAACAGTGGGAGATTTTACGGAGAAGGAAGGGACCATCAGGAGATGGGCTGACTATCAAAGGTCACAGCTAGAAACTGGCTAGGACCTCCTTCCTTATATATTTACATATCAAAGATACTAGACAGGTTCTAAGAAAAGGGTGGGGTTGTAGAGTCTCTTGATTGTAGAAATGTCCTTGGGCGAAGAGCTCTGCATCATGGGGACAAAAGTAGCACCAGAAAACATCTGAAGCCGGATGAAACAAATGTCCGTTTTTATAATTCAAAGGGAGAGGACCATTTTTTGAATTCCCTAATGAGCTGAGTAAACTGTTCCAAATGATTCCCCTAATTCCGCAGACCCCCCTTTGTTCTCCACTGCATGGCGGACCCCCCCTCAATTCACCAATGTTTACTCACACCCAGGAGTGAGAACAAAACGCTCCCACTGTACTTAGTACTGTTATCAGGACTGCCTGCTCTTTGGTGCCACCTATATTACTTCCTTATGGAAAAAGCTAGGCATTGAGAACCATCACAGACAGTCCTGATCAGGTGAGGAAGTTAGAATTACCAAAGCCCACAAACTTCAATACATAATGCATACTTAAGTACAAGATGATACGAAGCCATGAACCCTCATGCTCCGTACACCTCTTAAAGAGATGACATCGAAAACAGAGTATTTTGTTTGTAGGAACAGTGTATCTTGGGCAAAAATGAACTAACATCTCTTAGGACCTAAAGAACATGTGGAAGTTAACAATCAGACCAATGATAAAGGAAGTAACGGCGGGGGGGGGGGGGGTGTTAAAAGACAAAAGGCTTCTTTTTATTTAAAAATATAGACAAAGCAAGAAAGGAGTGGTGTGGAGCTTGATATTTATAAGGTATTAAGGACTATTTCGTACACATATATTTACATATACCTATATTTTTATTTATACTATAAATACTGTTGACATGTTTTATGTATAATACATCTCTATATATATTTTTATAATTTTATGTTTTATACGCAGAGGTAAGACACATTAAATACACGTTAACAAGAAAATAAAATAGGCAATATCTGTCTGTAAAAGTACATTTTATGTATTTCATGGGTGATAGTGTATTTGTACGCAATCAAAATCTGTTGTTCTGCACTGAATGTTATGTGATAGTAAACTTTTTAAAATATTGGGACAGGGGAGCCTGGGTGGCTCAGTCATTTGAGTGTCAACTCTTGATTTTGGCTCAGGTCATGATCTCACAGTTGGTGGGATCGAACCCCACGGCGGGCTCTGCATGGACAGCGCGGAGCCTACTTGGGATTCTCTCTCTCTCTCTCTCTCTCTCTCTCTCTCTCTCAAAATAAATAAACATTTAAAAAAAATAAAATACTGGGACAAAAATGAGCCTTTCACAACTGCAAAATCAAATGACTCCAATCAAAGCCTAAAAAGGAGAAGCTGTGACATATTATGTCAATATGATTTAAAGCAGAACACCTGTGGTAAGTAAGGGCAAACTTTGGTCCCTGCACTTGAGAACATCATGTAACATACCGCTGAACACAGAGTAATGTCACAAAATTCAGTGAATAATAAATAGACCAGACACCTTCTGCTAAGTAATTCTGAATGTTATTCGGCCTGAAAATGATCATCCTTCCCCAAAACAGAATTTATGAGTAGTAATCAGAATGGTAAATTGAAGTGGGGCTAATCAAAGATGGGACGTGCGGGAGAAGGAAGGATGTTCTAAGATATTATTTCTAATAGGGTCATATCTAAACCGCCAGGCATAACAGCAGCTAAGCCAATGGGGCATACGGTAATCGGGAGTGAGTGACTGAATAATGTCTTCACTTTGACACTGATTTCTAAGATAAAAAGCTTATTTTTGTCCCGTGTTCATAGACTGGAAGACTTAATATTATTAAGATGGCAATACTCCCCAAACTGATGTCCAGATTTAATGCACTGCCTGTCAAACGCTCAGGTGGATTTTTTACAGAAATCGAAATGCTGACCCGAAAGTTCATACGGAAACGCACAGGGCCTAGAAGAGCCAAAACAGTCTCAGGAAAGAACTAAGTCAGAAGACTCAGACTTTCAAAAGCCACGGTAATCCAGACAGGGTGGTGCAGGAGAAAGGACAGGTCAAGGGACACGGCGCAGTTCCATCAGCACAGGGATGAGGTGGCATTCAGGACCTGCTGGGGCTACTGCACGCACCGCGTTAGGGGGAAAGGTAGATTTTGGAATGTGACACGATGAAAACCCTGAGGCAGGTACTACATATCCATGAAGACACTGAAGTATGACGTGTTCTGTAAAATACAAGCTGGGCAGCAGGAAAAGGACCAAAACGGGAACGAATCTTAAGGCTTCTTAAGTTACCTGGTAAAGGATGTATTTCACTCCGTTGAAAGGCAGTGTGTTTCCAAACAATAAGCAGAACATCAAAAGTGCTTCTAGATCTCTGCAAAATTATTTCTTAGTACTACTTACTAACTCGCTACCTATTAGCACAAAAAACATTAAATTTATGTTCTATTTAACCTAAGGAAAAGGAAGTTTAAAAAAATTCTGTAGAATTTGATGTATGTTATTTTGGTTATTAAAATGAAAAGCACCAGTGAAATTGTGGAACAAACATACTTTTGTGTATTTCAAACAAACAGCCTAACAAACATTTCAAATACATAAATGGTTATATAGAGTAGAAGCCTCCCTCCTACTGCTCAGATAACTCCTTCTCCCCCAGGGAGATACAACTTATAATTTCTTATCAGTTTTTGGGGAGAATTATAAACAACTTTTTCAGGCCACAATATACTCTCTACCCTCCTGGCATATAAACTTGCTGGCCTAACATAAGTCTGCATCTTGCTCTCCTCACCTAACAAGGCAGCGTCGGGATCTTCCCACGTCAGCATGTAAGAGCCTCCCGATGCCACTTTGTGCCTTCCCAACAATTCCCTCCCTTTCTTGCCTCCTTTTTCTCCTTTTTTTTAATAGCCACACAGTATTCTACAGTATGAACACCACGTATTAGATTTACGTGATCCTCTGTGGATGGGCATTTAGGTTGTTTCCAATCACTTGGAGAATAAGCAAGGCTGCAGCAAATAATCTCGCAACGCACTATTTCTCAGGATGCCAAGACGATCTCATGATGCCAAGTGGAAGTGTTTCAAATGTCAATGGGCATATGCTTTTTTAATTTTGATAAATTCTGCCAAATCGCCCTCCAGAGAAGTTGTATCAATTCACACTTCTACCAACAATGTTTGAGAGATCCTGTTTCCGCACATTCTTGCCAATGAAGTGTGTTACCAAACTTTCAAATTTTTGCCAATTTGGTAGGAGAAAAAAGCTCCAGCTCCCTGGAGTTTCATTTTTTAAAAAATTTTTTAGTTTTAATTTGCATTTCTCTTATAATGAATGAGGTTAAGTACCTTCGAACAGTGAAATGCCATACGTATTTTCTTTTTCATGCACTGTTTTCATATTTTGACCTGCCTTTTTTTCTTAGTGTTGTTAGTCATTTTCTTAAACATTAAGGAGACTGTCTATGAGAGAAGTTGCAAATATTTTTTCCTTAGTTTCCTTTTTCTTCTTTTGACTTTGCTTATGGTAAAGTTTTTAAATTGTGTTCTATGGCTTTCTTATTCGGAAGTTATAATAGAATTGTCCCAAATTTGGTTCTAGTACTTGCATAGTTGTATACCTTACATTAAGTGTTAGAGGCATTTCTCGAAGCCACCCTAGAGCATGCTGCACACGCAGACCCAGACTGCTGGCTGGACCTGTCACCACCAGACGGTGACCGTGCCTCTTCCCCCGCTGACTTGAAATGCCATCTTACTGATAATTTTATTTGTTCGAAGTTAATTCCGGACTTTCTTAAATAGTGAGCTAGTCAGTGTGTGCACATGCCAATCTTTTCAACAAGCCGGGCTGCAGGAGGCTCGCATCTGATAGAGCTCGCTCATCCTTCCATGCTGCTCTGTTTCCTCCTAGATCACAACATGCGATTCACGTATTTTTTTTTAAACCAGTAGTATTTAACTATAAGTTTACTGGGCAAAAAACCAGTCTGAGCAAAACAGGACATTCTCTGGGGAGAGGAACGTCAAGCTGTTGAGTCGCCACAGGCTGGAGGAAAGTGCGCCAGTGCACAGGCTCAGGGACCATGTCATGGTTTATGTAACATGGTCCAACGTACACAGTCCTCTACCGCTTATGTTCTCACGGAAGGGCCCATAAGGAAAGAGCCTGATAATTTTAGACTACAGAACATTTGTGTTGCTTAAATTTAAAATTGGTGAGAAGTTATAAGAATAAGGAATTTCACATTCCTCTGCCTAAAATGAAACATGTTATCAATGATGTTTAGCAAATGAATGTCATTTGGAGTGTTAAAACAAATACATCATCAGAATAGAAAGCACAAAGATCCATGTATATAAGGGATAAAGATGTCATTTTGGATCAATAAGGAAATGATGGGTTTTATGTAATAAATGGTGTTGAGTCAACTGCCTGCTGTATGGGGAAAAACAAATTAGATTCCTATGGCCTTAAACATGTAAAAATAAATGCCATTTGGATTTTAAGATTAACATAAGCAAACTAAACTACAAAAGTGCTAGAAGAAAATACCAGAAAATATTTTTATAATCTTGGTTGGAAAGAGCATTCCTAAATTTTAAAACCCAAATGCTACAAAAAGATGTAGCAGAATACACTTCATAAAAGTTAAAACAGCTATACAGCATAATACATTATAAAGTTAAAAGACAAGTCAGGGAAATGGAGAGAATCTATGCAACACATATAAAAACAAATGGTAAATAGAAAGACTACAAAATGAGTACTTATGATTAATAAGAAATAAAGACAAATATCTCAAAAACTGAATGAAGAGCATAAGCAAGAAATCCATAATGGGGATCTATAAAAGGTTATGTAAGCATTAAAAGGTAATCAATGACTCTAGTAGCCAAGGAAATACAAATTAAAGCCTAACGTAACAGAAGAGCAAAATTTAAGAAGACTGGTAACATTAATTGTTGGTAAGGGAAACTGCCTTCAAACTTAAGATATACATACACTCTTGGATTTAGGAGTTCAATTTCTAGAAATTAGCCCCAAAGAGAATTGCTAAACCCTTGTTTATAATACCTAAACACTAGGAAGAAATCTGAAGCCAGATGTCTGTTAGCAGAGGAATGGATCATTACTTTCGGTGATCCACATCGTGGGATTCAACACTGCTGAGAGGCAAGTTAACGTACAAGCGTGCTTCCCAGGGCAGGAGCTGGAGCCTCCCAGAGCTTCCCGGTAGCCACCTCCACCCTGGTACAACACTGGGCAGACACAGCCAGAAAGGGCCTCCCCTAGCCATGAACACTTCCTGCTGTCAGAACAAGGCAAGAGGCCTGGACTGCCGAGCACAGCCCTGAACGCATATCTCAGTGGAGCAGCTGACAAGCTGCACAGCTCCAGAACTTCACCGGTCCAACGTCCTACACCATGACCAGTCTGATGTTGCTGCAGATGACAGGAGGTCTGGGTGTGGGCAGGGGCCATGACCACGCACTGCTCTGTGACTTTCTCCCAGATAGTGTTGTTGAAAAAGTCCTAGGGTGTACTAGTGTGTATGCTGTTCATCATTCATCCTTATTTGTTGGACAAAAGCCATCAAGTAAACTGAGGCAAACCTTATGTGCCACCAAGGAAAATTTTCCAAGGTATAATATTAAGTCAAAACAAAAATAAGGCAAGTCCCAGGTACACATACATGGCTCTTCCAGCTTTTTAAAATTACATAGTCAAATCGATAAATAAATGCACTAAATGGGTAGAAGAAGGATGGCCAGCAAACTATTTGTGGTAATTATCTTTATGGAAAAGTGTCCAAGTCAGGAAACTTGTATGGTTGCTTAGTGTATTTTTAGATGACTTGGATGATTCATGAGAATATCTTCTAAGTTTTACTCATGGAAAGCTTACATGATCGGAGCATGTATTTTAAAAACAAGAGGGCACTTTGGGGATGAGCACTGAGTGTTATGTAGAAACTAATTTGACAATAAACTATTTGTAAAAAAAAAAAAAAAAAGCTATAAAAAAAATAAAAAAAATAAAACCAACCATATAATAATGAAAAAAAAAAACCAAGTGGACTGTACAGTATTGTATCAAATGTAAATGCTATAAACAAAAGCAGTATAGCGGACATAAGCTGAGAATCGACGTGGAAATCTCTAAATGCAAAGATTCTCCTATTCACATAGGACAATTCAAACTGATGAATCAGGTGAAAGATTTAAGTAAGGTAAGTCAAGTTGTAAAGGTAATCACTTGGATTACCAAACAGAATATTATAATGAAAACAGGGAAGACAGGAGGGGTGTAGTGGAAAACAGGGTAAACGAGCCAATTTTTGACTACGTACGTCACAACAGCCAGATGCTATCCATAAACAAAGACAGGAATAAGCAAAGTACTTAGCTTAACTCCAGCAGGACCGAAATACGAATGATTACAGGTGGTTATCTCAGGGAAGCGGGGTGCAGCAGGTAGACTCTGACTTTTCAAATGACAGAGTTCAAACAGTAACAAAAACGTACAATGGTAAGTTTTGTGGTTATTTAAGTAAAATAGATATTTTAAAATGGCATGTTTAATTACTTACAGAATTATCCAAAGCTCTCTTTTTTTTTGTTGTTTGCTAAGATAAAAAGAGTTTATAGATATCAGAAGTAATCATGAAATACAATGTCTTGATTTGTTTTCTACAAATTTTAATTGGACAGTTTCTGGATCTCCCTGCTTTAAATTCTATGAATATTCTTTTTAGTTTTTCCCATTAACTAAGTGGTGGCGTCTATGGATAATTCATACCAGATCACTTATATTCATGACTTTCTGCTGTTCATAAATTTCAATTCTTTGAAATGAATCGCTATGGCCACAAGAATTTATATACATTTTCTCTATTTCTCGAATATAATTATGTTAGCATTTGTTATGTGATATCAGGAGACGTGCATCATCTGACGCTGCAAAAGAGCCACGTGTTCTAAGAAAAAAGAATTTGGGGCGCCTGGGAGGCTCAGCCAGTTGAGCACCAACTTCAGCTCATGTCATGAACTGATGGTTCATGAGTTCGAGCCCCGCGTCGGGCTCTGTGCTGACAGCTCGGAGCCTGGAGCTGCTTCGGAGTCTGTGTCTCCCTCTCTCTGTCCTTCCCGTGCCAGTGCACTCTCTGTCTCTCTCTCTCTCTCTCAAAAATAAAATAAACATTAAAAAAATTAAAAAGAGTTTGTCGGTTAGCACAGAAGTGGACAAAGGCTGATGCATTACTGGTCACCTTCCACTATTCCTGTAGACAGAAGTGTGTGGGTTCCAGGTTATATTCCTGTCCTGGATTCACATCCACGTTCTGAGTGGAGCTAGCGCCCAACGGCAGCCACAGCAGCAGCCTACGTGTGCTCCACAGAGGGCTTCTGTGCATCAGCATGGTTGGGGGCTGGTCTAGAAGCCACGGGAACAAGGCCAGCCTTCCGCACCCACTCACTGGAAGGCACTTTCAGAACAGAAGTCATGGCTGCTTGATTACGGCTTCGGTTCATATGGAAAGTACACAGTTATAAGAAAAGTCTACTTTCACATGTATTAACTTATTATTTTCAAAAACAATTTATTCAACATATATTTAATTTAGTGCCTTCCCCACACAAAAAAGAAGCAAAGAGGAACCATTTTGGTCCCGCCCTCAAAGACAATATGATTTGACAGAGGAGTCATGTATGTAACAGCCATAACTCAAGACTGTGCTTCCTAACATGAAACTTAATTTTGAAACAGCGTTGAGAATCTCACCTGTTCACTGCTGCTCCCCCCTCCAGTGGCATCTTTAATTGACAATGTCTAAAATCACCTTGCTTTCTACACTGTTCAAAATGCTTTATTGATTTCAACTGATCATGTGCACACTCGTGTCTGGACATAGCACCACCTGTGACAGGGCTGTCATGCAAGAGTTTCGTCTACCGCTAATACTGCTACTTCTGTTCCCAAGAGCAGACACAACCTCCCACCCACTCTTCACCATTCATGGTGCCACGGTCATGGCCGATTACACGACATCGCTGCGCAATCTGCTCGAGGTGTCTACAACGAGGAAGAGGGGTAACGGGCTTTACACCTAGCGACCTCCTTCCCGCCTTCCACTCTGCTGGAGAACAATGAAAATCATAAGGAAATAAATGGTAGGAAGCGACACTGAACTCTGCTAGAAACCCACACTATTTTGTTAGAATTTAACATTTCAAGAATAGGCCCCTCATATGTCCTGTTAAGTGAGAAGAGGAGACGGACTTAAATGTGCAGACAGACTTGGCCTGTCCTCCGTGTCGTTTGGGGGGAGGAGGGGCCGCCAGTAAGTGCGAGC
Source organism: Hyaena hyaena (assembly GCF_003009895.1). Taxonomy (NCBI): domain Eukaryota; kingdom Metazoa; phylum Chordata; class Mammalia; order Carnivora; family Hyaenidae; genus Hyaena; species Hyaena hyaena. Next base: position 1,901,894 of record NW_024080742.1, read on the forward strand.
CCTGAGAAACCTTGATTCTCCTTCACTCTTCTTTAGATCAAAGAGAAAAAATACATTTCATTAACTGTTTCAATCCTTAACAACCCGCTATGTTGCCGTGTAGGAAAGGAGGGAACTTCTGCAGCAGGAGCTCCATGAGACTTTAACGTGCTGCTCGCTGCTCGTCAGGAGTGTAACGGGGGCGAACAAAGGGTAGGGTATCGCGCGGGCTCCTCAAACTCACTTGGCCACAAAAACACATTTTCTAGGCTGAGCTAACAACACGGCTTGAAGATTGCGATTTGTGAAATTCAAAAAGTCAAATGAGCCCTGCAAGGGTTCCACCTCCTTCCCCTCATCTCCCGCCTGGCCGGCAATCGGCGCAGGTGGACGCTCTCTGCAGCACTACCCGGGGCTCTGCCTGTACCGGACCCTCGGCAAACACAGCCCTGCCCCCCCAACTCTTCGTGTCTTAGCATTATTTCCTCACAGGACGCGGTTTACTCTTTCCTTTTGTTAGCCAGCTACGCTTAGCAAAGTGCAATGCTGTAAAACCAGGAAAGGCATGTGGATGAAAACGCTTCTGAGAAAAAGGATGTGTACTAAGGAAGCATAGGAAAGTGGGGCCTGACCATCTTCCCAGGTCCACGCGACCACGGGAGTAGTACTGTGAGACAGGCCATGGCGGCAACACAGAGTACAGAGACGCGATCACAAAGGGGCCCGGACTACTGTGGCTTGAAATTAGTCACCTGCAAAAAAAAGGCTACTTCGCAGATCACGTTACTTACACACACACACACACACACACACACACACTCCATATACAGAATTTACTGGAGATTTTGTAGTTGAAAGCTTTTTCAAATTTAAGGTGCTACAAGTAAAATTTCACTGAACCAAAAATATGTTTCATGCTATTTCTGATACTCAAGGTCAGTGCTTGGTTTTGCTTTGGACAATCTAATAATGTTGAAGAGAAAAATAAAAAGACTCAATTTAAAACACCAACAACAGCTTCCTTCCTGTGAGCCTAAGAGCGCAGCTGACCAGGTGCTTTTACAGACCCGATCTTGTAAACTGCCACATGCCAACAGCTCTGGGAGTCTTATGGGGCTGAGGGTGGGGGCTGCCCTAAGATTTAAACACTAATTCTCAAGTGGCTGAAAGGAGACTGCATTTCCCCCGCCCCCAGCTGGTACACTGGGGAACTGGCCAGTAACCCACCCAAGGCGGGGTCAGGGCAAGAGGTGGACAAGAGAGAAGACAGAAAGTTTCCTTGCTGGTCCGTCTACCCAGTAGCCGTGCTGTGCTGCCACAGGAAACCGTGAACTTGCCCATTTTTGAAAGTCTTTTGAAAGAATCTTTCCCTGGCTCTCCCTCTGTTCCTTACAGAGCTCTCTGAGGTAAGTGTATATTTGCTTGATGGTAGACTTCAAGAGAATACTTTATTAATTTTGTTAAATTGTCGTACCAAGGAGCGTTTAAAGCTTTTTATAATTCTGAAGTGATACATATATGATTACTTTGGAAGAAACAGTTAATAGAAAACCGACACTGATGACGAGGGGCCACCGGATTTATTTAATAATCTACGTCCATTTTTACAAAATGCTCCACGTAATCCATTTAAAAATAATAACTGGTTCATTTCAGTCTCTGCACACAATGCTTCCCTTTGTCCCTTGTAAGTCTCTCAAATGTCTTATTTTAAAGGAATATATAGTAGTCCCGGAAGACATTTTCCCATTTCTATTCTCTCCGGCTCCTGCGAGCCCTCGTTGTGTGTGATAAGGCAATCCCCTCCGGGATCGGAGCTGTGTAGTTTCGCACCACGAGTGACAAGGACTCGGCTTGAATAACTGCTGTGCGTAGGTTGTAATTATGTCAGCTGGAGTGTTGAACAAGGGGACTGATTAATGTGAGCGCCGGCCCAGGCGCAGGCCCTATCAAAACCTCCACGCGGGCCAGCAGTGGGGACGGGTTAAAGCGAAAAGACAAAACATGCTGTATCGCCCGTGATAGATGAATTGTTCAAACAGTCTTCAGGCAGATGCTCCGGGACAGTATAATATACAATTACTCTGCCTTATCACTTTCCCAGGGACAATAAAGCTTCCTCCTTCTATAGCTCATGTGAGTGAAGGCAAAATTCGTTTTACTTTTACAACACTGACTCACTTATCATGGTGCCTTGATTGTGCTTTTACAGCTAAAGCAAACATATATTCCACTTTTAAACTGAAAAAACAAAAACAAAAACAAAAACAAATACAAAAAAACTTAAAAATAAAACTGGATCCTTGTTTTGAATCTCCTCTGCGTCAGAGCACACCATGTTTTAAGAGATTGTTTTGTTAAAAATGGAGGCAAGGAAGGTGATATATGTGTGTGTGCATATTAGTTAAAAACAAGTACATATAACTCAAGAAGTGAGATTTGGATTGTATAATCATTACATTCATAACATCATTTTTCAGTGACCATAGAGAAATCATTAACTGAAAGGAACATGTAATTAAAAATATATATATGCTGCGATCATCCATATATCTCTCAGGCCCAGGCACACGGCTCCTTGAGTGTGAGAGGGTACATTCCCAATGACACACTCGTTACCGCCATTCCTACTTGGTATCTCTGGGTCCCTTCTTCCGTAAGAAAGCGGAGTGAGTCTAAGAAAAGGAGGCTGCCCGACCGTGTGGAGAACCCGCTGTAGACAATACTGAAACGAACCTACTTCAGGCATGCTATGGTGATTGCTCCTACTACCTTTACTTGTACTCACACAAAAGCTGCCCAAAATCTGTGACAAGATGTACAGAACCATCTCAATTTGCAAAGGAAAATGAATGCACTTTTCATTGGTAAAGTTAAAAAACAAGCTAAAACCAAGAAACTGAGTTGCTGCCATAACCATTCTGGGATGACCAGAATGAAATGTCATTTATAATGAAACAAAACAGCCAGAAATCCAATAGGATCAAAGGAAATCCACACACAACGTCCTGAATGCTAAGACAAACCAACAAAAAGCATACGTCAGCCCGTGGTACAATACTGATGACTTTGCAGGGGTGTGGTATGGCTGACACTGACACTCGGCACTGACAATACGCCCTACGCTAAGTACCCTCTCACCCAAAGGAGGGATCTATTCGATTCTCTCTTCATGCTATTCACACACTGGCCCCATTACCCACAAGATCCTTATTATTACATTTCTCTTGGCAGAACCACTCCGGAAGAGTTCCAGGTTTCTAGACATATGGCAATTTGACGAAGGTACGGGGTCTACCTGAAACTGTCACACAGAAGGCTCAGCACAAGTGGACAAAGAAGGTGTGATGAAGTCTACAGTGACAGCAGAGCTCCGCCATATTGACAACCACTTGGACCTCGACACACAACAAGACAGGTGAAGGGAGTCGGGTGTCATCGCAGAGAGCGCCCAAGACCCCCCACTGGCTGACAGCGTCACTAGCCTAGCCTGTTAGATTTATTGATCTGAGAAGGACCCCGAGACACTCACAAAAACTGTTTAAGGCACAGGAAAGATGTCACAATTTGAAAGATTACATTTAAAAATGAGTGTCTGTTAAATGATTACACTGAATTGTGAAGCTGGTGCCAAGCACAGTTTCATTCAACATTCAAGAATGAGCTGCATTCAACAGTTAAACTATGACGGCCTTTGTGGAAATTCTTCCCATAAAACAAACAGAATCCTAATGTTTGGAGGGGGTAGGGGAGAGGGGAGGCAGATTAATACCATTACACAGTCTCTAGGTTCTCGATTCAAAAGTTCTAACACAACGAAGGTACAGGTGGGTGTGGCGCAGCACCCCATAATGCAGGGATGCTGTTACAACAGACGCGCGATCGGATTCCGAGGGTCTGAAGCTGCAGCTCCCCAGGACACGGGGGTTCCTATGGAGAGAGCGGGAGGTGCCGCTCCGACTCACGAGGGCTTGCACCAAGTCGTGGAGGACGGCTCCAACAAAGCAGATCATCAGCACCCCTTCCGCGGCACAAAACCAGGATGCCGGGCCACACGTGCGCCATCCCGGTGTCCAGGGGTAAGGCAGTACCCAACCTCGCTACTTCAGGCGGCTCTTGCGTGGCGGCAGGTAGGCATTCAGGTAAAGCCTAAGCGGCAATCTGTAGCACTCACTCTCTCACTCACTCACTCAAATGAAGACAGAGGACAGGTACCAAGTGCACCTGCCCAGCGGCCCGTCCAGCTCCCGCCGTCCCGCAAGTGTTCTCAGGGGCCGGCTGCAGGGCCAGCGACCTGCATTCTCACCAACTCCTCACTTCTGCGCACGTGCCTGGCCTCTGTCCCCACCCCTTACTGGCAGGGGTCTCCCCTAGAGAATCCGTGACCTCTCGGTGGTGCGGCAGGGGGACGCCACCACCCTTACTCTGAAGCGTCTGACGCCGCTGAGCTCGGCCTGTCTGCTGCCCCGAGGTCCCTTCCATTTCTGGGAAGCTGCTTCTCAGTCTCTGTTAGGCTTGAAATTTGCCCCTCTGCATTTTTCCTGTTCCCCATTTTCAAGGGAAACATCGCTCATATTGACGCCTTCAAGTTCTCGGTCTGTGAATTCTGGTTACATTTCTCCTGCCACGTTTCCATGACGTTAGTGCACGGGCATCTCGGAGTTAACGCACCCGAACCTCACTCGTTCTGCTGGACGGACCCTCCTCCCGCAGCGAAGGCCTCGAGAACAGCACCGCCGCTAGCCCTGTAGCGCCGGCCCTGGCAGCTAAAGGGTGGCATCAATCTGTCAAGCTGGACTTAACCTCACTGAATTGGACCACGCAGCCCTCCTCCTGGCAAGCCTGGGATCCGCTTCCCACTTCACCCTGTGTCCAGGTGTCCATTTAGGGTTAGGTGCTTCCTCTTTCCACCACGATCTTTTCAATCATCTATTACATGACCTCCCTGTCCCGTTACATCCCTCTTGGGCTCACACTTTGCACTGCATCAATGATCTTCGAAAAACAAAATGTGAGTATGTCCTTTCCTTCCTAAAATTCTTCACCGGCCCTTGGGGTAAAAGTCAAGCTACCCAGGGCGGACTCTCCCTGTCCTTCACCACCTACTCCATGTGCCTGCAATCCAGGCTGGCCGAAGTAACAAGATTACTGAAAATCAAATGAACAGCATAATTTGGGAGACAAAAACAAAACAGAATCTTATTTTTAACTAAAATTAAAGCTATCTTAAGTTTATAGAACAAAAACAATTCTCAAACATAGCCATCAACCACTTCTTACCCCCAAAAACACAATCTAAGAGACTGATTTACGAACAAGAACTAAAAATTTGCCACATTTTCTCTCAATGGGAAAATTCTAATTTTTGTTCATGACACTTCATATATTTGTTAAAGATAGAGCCAAGCACCACTAACATATATTCGAACCCTACTCAGTGAGAGATCTCCAGAAGATACAAAAGGAGGAATGAGACAGGAAAGGAGGAATGAGGGTTGTTTAGCAAGATTCAGGTTGAAATAATTACGAGTAAGGAATTAAACTTGAAGGGGCATGAGTAAGGGTTAATATGAGGTTTGAATTCCCTGTGTGTGGGGGGGAAGTATCAGGTTACATATTATGTCACAGAATAACAGATTCTGGTTTATTTCTACTTCAGCTCACTGGTAGCTCTCTAGTAAGAAGAATATAGTATCATTCTCTGAAAGAAACTTTAGGGGTATTACTTATTCTAGAACTTCTCACAAAGCTAATACTTCTCACAAATAGGAGAAAGCCAACAGTTCTTTAATTGAGAAAATAGAGACGAGTCTTATTTGTTATCTTCTTAAAGTAACGCAGATCACACGCATGTCCGTCCACACTGCAGGCCGTGCCCTCCTCACCGATGGAGTTCAGTGTATAGAAGACACGTGGATACAGAGCCAGGTTGTGTCTCGCACCTCATATAAGGTACTGCATCACCATTTTCTAAATGTTTCACGTTTTTCTTTCTCCCTCACTTGTTTATAGGTTCTAGCATAGGTAGCAATATTTCAGAATCTGTGAAAACCACGGATCTGAAAACAAAATGACACAACTACTGTCCTATCATTCTTATAGCACTAATGACACTGGTCCAACTTGTATGTGCTTCGAGCTATGTTAATATTGCTTTGTTACTTTCTCCTACAGCCACACTAAGTCTGTGAAACCCAATCCCACGCTGGAAGGTGTGCCTGATGTTCTACTGACTCTCGTCAGCCCCTCCTGTGATTACGGAGTTTTCCCTAATCAGCTACTCTGCGTGCGCCTCTGACGCTAGGAGATATAGATAGTTACACAGTGGAGTGTTTTGTTGTGTGATAATAGCTCTAATGTCTAAGGAATAACTTATTATGCAAGAGACTATTGCCCAAAAAAATATTTTCTATTTTTTTCATCTCTAAGGCCTTACTTTCTGCCACAATATATACACATATATCTAACTACCACCCAGGGGACTGTCCATAGTAATTCCTTGTAGAAAGACCATCCCCAAAGATAGCTTTGGTCCTTTTATAATGACTGGATTTGGGATTCAGCAACGGCAGTTAGATAAACATGTTTGTCTAGATTCTCCTTGAACAGATAGCAGAGGGAACGTGTGGTCACTTTGTGTTCAAAATGGCTCTTCTAATTAATCTATGATCTCAATGCTTATTTCAGCCTCATCCACAAACAAAACAACTTAACTTGTATGATAAACAGAACAAATTATCTCAGTGTTTTTCCCCCTTTTAAAGACACCTGAACAAAACTGTAATTTTTAATGCTGTGGAATCTATTTGTTTTAAAAGTCCACAGATTTCTCTTACTCACATGAGCTTTGTTTGGTGAAAATTTACCTGCATTAACTAAAGGCCCGACATAAAGACTTGTGCCGCCTCAGGACAGAGCTGTCCGGCCCAAACGCACGTTTACAAAGCCCATGTGCTTGGTGCTACAGGACAAGGAAGGAAAGTCTGAGTTACACGTGCTGCATATAAAATTAACACTAGAACTAAACAGTACAGAAAATACAAAACCAAACCAAAACCACAATTAGAACCACCGAGTTTAAACAACAACAACAACAACAACAACAACAAAAAACCCTAATAAAATGGTCAGAGAAAAAGAGAAGATACTTGTTCAAAGAGAATTTAGTTTCTGCTGACGCAGGTAAAAAAAAAACCATGAGGCAAAGCAAGGATACACTTACACTGGGTGCGCCCTTCTGAATCCACTACAGAAAACCTGAAAAGAGGATCCACTGAGGTAATTCTGTAAGACAACCCCTCAAGAGCCCCCGGTAGGTGACGGGGACCCCCTGGGGCAGACAGTACACATCCATCACAGGGGTCATCTCGACCCGCACCAGGAGGGTCCCCCAGCACTACTGATGCTTGCCACCAGCCACGCTGCTGACATCTACCTGTGCTCAGCTGGCCGTGCGGGGGTGCCGGGGTGCGCTGGCCTTCCGGGAGGTCACCACTCTCGGAGGAAAGCCTTGCGACTGTCACCATGCTATGAAAAGTTTGTGAGGTGGCTGGATTTCTAGGCTTCCAAACTAACCTTTCAGTCTAGTACCTTCGTGTTTTATTCAGCTAACTGGATTAGCAGTTACAACAGAGTGGGATATAGAGGTGACGGACTTGAGGTTAATGAAATAATGAGACAGTATTCATCGACACATGACAAAAATACTGTTTTCTTTAATTTTATTTATTTTTTGGTGAGGACATTTAAGTCCTAGTCTATTACCTAATTTCAGTGATACAACAGTCTCATCAAAAATAGTCACTGTGTTTTACACGAAGATCCTAAGACTTTCCTCATCTTATAACTGCAAGTTTCTCCCCACCTGTCTAGCGGCGCCCATGCCCAGCCCCTAAAAAACACTTTTCTGTTCTCTGTTTCTAGGAGTTTGTCCTTTTCTTTTCTTTTCTTTTCTTTTCTTTTTTTTTATGATTCCAAAGATCTGTGATTATCACGCAGGATAAGCCTTTCTCTGTCTGGCTTAATTCACTGACAAAAATGGTTTTGATTTAAAGTCTGTTCTGATAGAACGAGGCTTGTAGCATTAATCAAATTGCTATCAGTACAAATTTTGTCTAATATTAATACTAGATATTTTCATTTGATCACTTTTATGCAGTGTTATTCTTCTTTGAGCACTTCACAATTGCCCATAAGAAAGGAACGCTACCTCTGATTTTTCTGACAACTGTTTGGTGTGTACAATTTCACCTCTCTCGCTATAGATGATGTTGGGCTACGTAGACTAACGCCAGCTTTTCCCTCTTCTCATTACTCAGGGCAAATCCAAGTTGGCTCCATCCACTGCCTCTCCCGGTACAACCTGTGAACCTGCACAGGAAGCCACAGGAAAATTGAAACTCTCAGAAGAGATCATCCAAAAGGAGAAAATTATCCCCTGTGGAGTCAGTCTCCTCAGCTCAGGATGCTGCTAGAACAAATGCAAGGTAAGAACAAGGAGACCCACTGTGCTCTGAATTCTTAATGCTTCAATAGCCAAGGAGGTTTGTCTTATTACTTAATCATGCATAATAAACATAAAATGTTTATAGACAAAATTACATACAAATACATAACATTATCTGAGGCCTGAAACAAATGTTCATAACTGAGACTCTTTATAGAAATGTATGTTTGAAAAATTATTTCAAACTTTAAGGGGAAATAATTATTACAAATACAATTTTTTGTCCTTGTATCTTAAAACGATCTAAAAAATGCTTCCAGCATCTTGTGAAATTAAAAGAGAATTCAGCCACAATTTTTTCACAAATACTTTCTAAGACAGATAACATATTTCCAATGGTTGTGAGAAATGGTGAATTCTCTCTACTCCAGTCACATATGTGAAAACTTACCAAATTTAATTATAAGAAAGACTAAAGAAAATATTCAGAGGGGTAATAAAAGAGATGTTAAGGAGTTTCACAAAAAGCCCATTTCTAGTTGAGATACCACCTCTTCCTGGGTTAAATATTGCATCAAATATTCTTAGCTTCCCCCTCAGCCAGACAGGAAAGAAAAATCTTGAGATCATAACCTTATGTATTAATGACCTCTGTGGGATGCACCAGCCAGGAGCTAAGTGAACCAACAGGTAGGGGGGAAAAAATCAAAGTGTATTTGCTACAAGTTTAGCAAACAATACAGTGAATCTTTAATATGAGGCAGGGATTGTAGATTTTATTCCACTGTGACATGATCTATGATATTTCTATTAGGGTTATAATGTCAAGTAACTTAAATAATAAGAATAGTAAATAAAATAACAAGTAGAAGAGTAAAAAAAAAATTTTTAAAGAATGTGTGTAAGACTAGAAGTACTAAGGCAGTTACACAGTAGAGGAAAAGTCCAGACAAAAGCAATCAAAGGGAACACTGAAGTTACTCCAACATCCTATATTGTGTTATAGGGACACAATACATAAATGATCAAATTGCCAGAGTTTCACTTGAAATTTTAGTTTTCTTTAATTTGCTAAATGGCATTTAAAGTGTAATATGCTATTACCTTAAGTATTTTTAGTACTACAGGTAGCATTTTGTCTTAGTTCTCATGAAGTATCAGTGGTTTACTGTTTCATATACATTTATTGTATTTCCCCCACAAATCCTAAATAAAAACCAGAAGCCAATGAGATGTTTCACATAAAAGAAAGCCCAATTATAACCATCTTTTGTGTGTGTGTGTGTGTGAGCCAGTGTCACCAGTGAAACAGAACATAGTTTGATATTAACAAATTCTATGGGGAAATGAAGACTTAACGTTTTTAGAAAGAGTACTTACTATAACATTCTAGAGGTTTTCTATTTTGTAACACAGAAGTGACAATTAATACATAACAAAGGGAAATAAAAATATAGAAAAAACGCTAGACTGCTTCCATTTAATGTAGAAACAAATCTTAAGAACTTGCTGCATAGGTAATATGGTAGGACATTGTGCCATGAATCTAAATTTATGCTTTGAAATTATAATGAATAGTAAATAATGGTGAAAAAGTTACAGAGTAATGATGGAATATACTGATTTATAATAGATTAGACTTTTGGATGTTTTAGACAGTAAAAGCTTAGGAAACGGGTACATGTTTACATCTGAATAGAATGAGATGTCATTGCCTAAATTAATAATGCAAACTTGAAAAATAGCTCCAGGTTCAAAAGACCAATTATAAAATTCTTCTGTAAACAAATCTATATTCACATTTTTCATGAATAATGATAACTACAAGTATTTCTTCACTAATATTCCATTTATATAGTAAAAAATATATTTTCAAGTAAAACTTAAATAATACTTCAGTTTCTAATGATGGTAACTTTACCTGCAAATAAATGTTAATAATGACAAAGATAGGAATCATTTTTATCTATCTATATTAAGGGATAATTTTATCTATCTGAAGGAATAATTTTATCTGCCTATATTAAGAACAAAAATCTAAATGGGAAAGAGTTATTTAAGTATTTTAAGCAATAAAATATTACAGAAAAATATCAAGACAAAAATTATCATATCTTCTCTGAAATATGTGATCATTTTTTTTCTTCAATAGTTTATTGTGTGATCATCTTAAAAATGGAAATCATACACACTCAAATTTATCTACCCTGTGAAAAAAGATATTTTCCTTGTTGTTGTAAGATAGAAATGGTAAGCCTTTCCTGCTTATTACGCTATGCAACCAAAACATTCCTTGTGAACTGCTTATTTTTAAGTCTTCTGTTTATCAACAAGAAAACAAAAGTTATCTGCTGTAAATTCCATACTTCATTAATAGTTCCTACATCACTATTCATGTATTTGCTAGGTTTTGTATTCCTCGGCAAGGTTAACTTGTCTTTTGCTCACCACTGAAAGCAGACCTAACCACATGTACACAGAATGATAAGACTGTCCTACAAATACAAAGCGTTCAAACTACTAACCGTCAATAATAATCAAATTTTTTAAAAGTTTGAAGTGAAGATAAAACCAGGTTTTTATCAAGAATTTCAAACATTTCAAAAGGAAATGTGACAGATCGTTAGATTTAAGTGTCCTGAGTATTAACTCATAGGACAGCGACAATATTCTAAGAAAACACAATCTCCTTTTGTGCCCAGTGGCTGATGGAGGGTCAGATGGAGCCCGGCGGGCGCAGACGCACTTCTACGTGGAAGGGACAGGACGTCCAGCAAAAAACTTGCACGTGGGACAGGAAGTATCACTTCATGCTCAGCAAAAGCGTAACACAATTTCAGACCGAGAAACTGGAAGGGCCTTAAATGTTACGCACACAACGACTTAAGAGTCTAGCAAAACACGGGACTTACTGGTGAGACAGTATTCAAATCCCAACCATTGTGGTAATACTATTATTAAAAACCATATATCATGCTTCCAGGAATTTGTTTCTCAAAGTCACGCATAAGATATGCATTAAGACTTAGGAATAAGCATTGTTAAGGTAAAAAACTAAAAATGGTCCAGATGTCTAAAAACTTAATAAAGTGGCTACCGTTTATTACTCTAACTCAGACCTATGCAAGTAGTACAATTTTATAATGGAAGAGAAATTTCCAAATGAGGCACTTGAAATTCTAAAGTATTTCAGCAATTATCCAACAACTGATTTTGGATTTAATGGGTTTTTAACAGCTTCAAAAACCGGGGGAACCCCACCGTGGCGTGTGTTGTAAATACACTTCACACACGGAGGGCTCGGCGCACCGGGGCGGCCGGGGTGCCCGAGTGCGCCTCGACCGGCATGCGCAACACCCCTGTGCGGCCGCAGCTCTCCGTCCCCTCGACGGCCGAAGGAGGCGCGGCGGCCCTCGGGTTAAGGATGCCCCCACCTGCGTCGGCCCCTCCAGAGCAGGCTCCCAGCTACAGCCTCCCGCTTACCCCGCCCCGAGGGGCAGAAACGAGACGAGGCTGTAACCCAACAGCTGCGGTTAGAAGCAACTCCCCTGGCTGAAATGTTTTGGCTGTCAAAACAGTATCACATGATGAGTTTTTAATATTCTAAGTAAATATTACAGATTTCAACTACGAAATCTACTTATAAGTAGTAAAAACCACTTTTATCCACTTTGTATACGGGGTGTAAACAAGCTCCTGTTTGAAATATCAGTTCTGCTACTTAAAAGTAGCAGTTTGAGGGGCGCCTGGGTGGCTTAGTCGGTTGAGCGTCCGACTTTCGCTTAGGTCACGATCTCGAGGTTCGTGGGTTCGAGCCCCGCGTCGGGCTCTGTGCTGACAGCCAGCTCAGAGCCTGGAGCCTGTTTCAGTCTGTGACTCCCTCTCTCTCTGACCCTCCCCTGCTCACGCTGTCTCTCTCTCTCTCTCTCTCTCCTAGAAATAAAAATATTAAAAAATAATAATAATAAAATAAAAGTAGCAGTTTGAGGGGTGCCTGGGTGGTTCAGTGGGCTAAGGGTCCGGCTCTTGGTTTTAGCTCGGGTCATGATCTCAAGGTTCATGAGATCAAGCCCCATATTGGGCTCTGTGCTGACATAGTGAAGCCTGCTTGGGATTCTCTCTCTCTCTCTCTCTCTCTCTCTGCCCCTTCCCTGCTCGCATACTCTCTCTAAGATAAATATGTAAACATCTAAAGAAAAGTAACAGTTTGAAAACCATAGTTATACAAGATTAATGAAAGAGAAAGGTAGTTACAATTTGTTAAGTATGAAAAATAAAAATTATAAGAAACAAAAAAAGCTCCCCAAACAACTCCAATCCAATGCATACAGTATAAACTAAAAGGATATAATCCTAACAGCTAAAAGTGATAATTAAGGGAAATTTTTATAATTTTTCTAATTGCTTTTCTGTGTTTTTCAGAGAAGGCAACTACATAGTATGACCTCTTTAATAAGGAAAAGAACATTCAAAATGTTTATTTTTTTTTAAGGAACTCATATCAACACCTTAAAACGTATGTGTCTACCTCTAATTGGACCACCATTTTACCAAATTTCCAAGAAACACCAATCCAGTACTAAGCAAAGACAGAACTCATAAAATGTTGAATGAATGAATAATTAATGAATGAAATATATCTGTAATATCTCTGTACTATTAAATGACCTTTAACATAAAACTTAATGCAATAATGAGGATAATAATAGAGATTATGGCAATATATTTACTGAATGCAGAGGCTACATGCACAGGAATACAAAAATGTCTTTTTTAACGAAGGCTTCAGCCGTAAGGTATACATCCTAACATTGAACGACAGCGGGCTGCGCCGACAGGACCGCCCTCAGTGTCTCTGTGTCACCGTGTGTAACGGGGTCCGTGCCATCGCCTCCAGGATGGAGAGACAAGGCCCCTCACACAGCGGTTCAGGCTTCACAGTCTGGCTTCCTGCAAACTCGGTGGTGTCCCACAAACCACTTAATGCGCTCTGAACACAGTCACAGGCTCCAGGTGTAGGGAGAGAGGGCTGTAAGCTTTTCACTCTGCGCTCTCCACACATCTTATCACACGGTGAAGTGCGATTATTTACCATCCCTGCATACGTCGCAGGCTTCTGGCATCTAAGCTTTGCCACTGCTGCAAAGTAACTCTGCAGTGGGGCAGACAAATCACTTAGCCGCCGAGGGCCTGAGGGAGGGGACTGAGCACACGTGATCTCCCTGACGCTTTCAGCCAGAAAGCACGACAGCCACCACCACCCTCCTGCACGCTGGCACAACACCCATGTGACCTGACATTTCCTCCTTCGTTAAGCCCTGGGTGAAATGCTCTGTCCTCTGTAGGACGTCGTGTGGCTGGACTTGTTCCTTCTCTGGGGACGCTCCTGGCCTTTTAATTTACTCAGTGAAATCTGTGTTATAATCACTTAGAGACCCCACAAGTCACCTAGTTTGCTACAACATCCTTAAGGGCAGGAGACGTTTCTTGTCTTCATTGCCGAAAAGCGCCTCACTCATTGGAGACCAGGTAGCAGGCGCACTGAATAACAGACTAAACAGAATGTTCCTTACTTTGGCAAAGAAATACATCACTGGAAATTCAGATGTACAGAGGATGATAAAACCTAAGTGTTAAGATTATAAAAAATGGAAAAGAACTTTGTAATTTTAAAAATAGGCACTAAAATTTGATGGTGACGGTACTCCCAACCTAATAAATGGTGCTAATTCGCGCTGATCAGGAAAACGGTTCTTTCCCTGTGAATCCACCAGGGTGACGCACTGGCTTCCCCTCGCTCAGGACTGAAACCATTACCTGTAGTCACACCAGGGGCATCTGTAGGGTTTTTCCCCAGTGTGCACCCGCTTGTGCCGGGTCAGGTGAGACTGGGTCGTGGAGGCAAAGTTACACTCATCGCATTTGAAGGGTTTTTCTCCTGCAAAACATAAAGCAATGCTGTACATGAATGCTTACGGAAATCTGGAAATGAAAGGCTAAACCATTTAAAAGGAAACTTCTTTCCACACAAATGTTAAGCAGTAGTTTAGTGGACTACTCATATTCGTGACATATGAATATTCATTCTCAGAGTGAGCAAGTTAGGAGATGTCACTGATTTTTATTTCTGTGTTTGAATGGAAACATGGTATACATTATGTAGTTCAAATGTGACTTACACAAACAGAAATCATAAATCACAGCCTGTTGTAGCACTGCATTTGCAGTCCTTTAACCAACCGTGTGACACTGAAGCCATCATAAAAATCTCAGTGAGGCCGAGACCATGAAGAAGCATCTTACAGAGGTATTTCTTGAATATACAGTATAAAACTTACTAAAATCTTAAAATATGAAGAAAATATAAAGCTATAAATTGATACCTATTAAAAATGGCCATTCAACAAATGGCGCTGGGAAAACTGGACAATGACATGCAGAAGGAACCTGGACCACTTCCTTACACCACACACAAAAATAAATTCAAAATGGATGAAAGAAGAGCCAAATGTGAAAGAGGAAGAACACAGGCAGCAACCTCTTTGACACTGGCCATAGCAACATCTTACTAGATACATTTCTTGAATCAAGGAAAAGAGAAGCAACAACAAACTATTGGGACTTCATGAAGATAAAACGCTTCTGCACAGCAAAGGAAACAATCAACAAAACTAAAAGACAACTAATGGAATGAGAGAAGATATTTGCAAATAACATATCATATAAAGGGCTAGTATCCAAAATTTATAAAGAACTTATCAAACTCAACACCCAAAAAACAAATAGTTCAGTTAAAAAATGGGCAGAAGACATGAATAGACATTTGGTTAACTTAAAAAAAAAAAACCAATTTCATCAGTTACTTTTTCATTAAAAATTTTTTTTGATGTTTATTCAATTTCTTTTTGAGAGAAAGGCAGAGTGTGAGCGGGGGAGGGACAGACAGAGAGGGAGACACAGAATCCAAATCAGCCTCCAGGCTCTGAGCTGTCAGCACAGAGCCCGAGGCGGGACTCAAACCCATCAACCGTAAGATCATGACCTGAGCCAAAGTTTTACGCTTAACCAACTGAGCCACCCAGGTGCACGCTTTGTCACTTTTTCATATGGTTGCCAGGAAACCTAAAATGACAAGTGTAGCTTGCATGACATTTCTGGTGAACACCAATGAACTAGAGAAAGCTTCATAACCACTTCTTCCCCCAAACCAGTTATAATATATAATAATACTCTTCTCAGGAGACATTCTTTCTGAGTGATTTTACAGAGAATAGATTAATTTTATATATATTAATAATTCTATTGCCACTTCTTACTTCTGATGTTTTTAGACTAGTTTTCTAAGTATACTCACTTATGTAGAAAACAAAGGATGAACTACCTTGGTATAAAATTACATGATTCAGGCAGCAACAAACTATATCTGTCTTGAAATCAGCCACATTTAGAAACTTGTCCCCCTTTCTTTCTAAGCCTATTTATAATGGCCTCACCTGGGCTGCAGTGACTGTGAGCTGCGTACATACATGTCTTGTCTGACAGTGTTCTTTCTTCCTGCAGCCTAGAGTCGTGGAGTCAAAAGAAGCCAGATGGACTTTGGTCCCAAGCCAGGGTTTGCCCAAATCAGGGTTTGCAAACCAGGGTTTGCATTTCGCTCCCTGCCTGTCAACCCCCCAGCCAAGTCGGAAGGGTAAAACCGCCCAACGAGTGGACACGTGTGAGGACTAGAGAAGACAAAGCATGTGTAAGGTACTTATTAGCAGGATGCCCAAGGCAGGGCTTTTTCATCTGACACAGGGGTGCCTGCTCATGGGAAAGGGCATATTGCCCTGTCCCAAAGATAGAATAGTGTGCACACACACCAGCAGTTTGCATCAAGCTCTCCCAACCAGCAAGAAGGTAAACCTTTTTAAACACTAAATAACTGGGACGCCTGGGCGGTTCAGTTGGTTAAGTGTCTGACTTCGGCTCAGGTCATGATCTCACGGTTCGTGGGTTCGAGCCCTGCATCGGGTTCTGTGCTGGCAGCTCAGAGCCTGGAGCCTGTTTCAGATTCCATATCTCCCTCTCTCTCTGCGCCTTCTCCCGCTCATGCTCTGTCTCTCTCTGTCTCAAAAATAAATAACCTATTTAAAAAAAAAAACACAAAATAATTAACGTGGTTTCACGGCATGTGAATTTAACGTAGAGATACCAGTTAATAGATCCTACAAGGAAATATTTGATTTATTCTTGTAAAAAGAAGACCATATACAAGGAAGAGTAAAATCTTGCCGCTGAGAGGCAGTTTGGTGCCTTCCAGCCACTTGTACTTGGGATAAATGTCATCTATAACACCCAATCCAGGGTCAGCTTGAGTAACTCTTTCTTCTTGCTGGTCAGGTCACTTAAGTTGGCACAGACACTACTACTGTACTGAAGTGACTTATACAAAGATTCATTTTCATGATGATGGCAGGTTTTGCTTTTATTTGAGAGACAGTGTATGATCTTCATCTTGCATAAGGCTAAAGAAAATAGGTCTAGCTCTTCAAATTTGATACAGGAATATGCTATCATAAAAACATAACACCCACACAAAAGAATATCTGAAAATGTTCACATTTATAAGAGAACTGAATTGCTCATTGAATTCAATGCATTCAATGCAGAGTATCTTGACTATCCACCAGTGTCATAGAGCAGTTTACACAGATGAGAGAAACACAAAGTGATGCACTCACTTGCCTTAAAACACATGTGCTATTAATCGTTTCACTACTTTGAAGTATCTGCACTGACCATACGAGGCAGAACGCAACTGCCACCAGTTAAGACAAAGAACACAGCCACCCTCCCACCAAAGATTCTTTATAGCACTGCTCTCTCTGGCTCAGTCCATCCTCAAGCAAACCCTCATCTGCTTTCTGTCATTACATATTAGTTAGCATTTTTCCAAAGGTTTATACCCATGGAAACATAAAGTATGTGCTCTCTTTCGTCTGACCTCCTCTCAGCATTATCTTGTAACTCATTCATGTTGACCAGGTATAAATATGTGTTTTGTTGCTGGGTAGCATTCCATGGTAGGAACGTATCACAGTTTGTTTATCCATTCACCCTGTAGAGGACATTCGAGCTGTCTTCATTTCTGGGTGTTACAAATAAAGCTGCTATAAATCTTCATGTGCAAGTCTTTGCTTGGACATGCATTTCCTTTTCTCTTGGAGAAATACCTAGGTGTAGGTTGGCTGGGTCAATTGCTAGGTAGGTATTAATTTTGTAAGAAACTGGCACATTATTTTCCAAAGTGGTCTGCCCACTTTACATTCCTATCGGTTGTGCAGGAGAGTTCCCATTGCTCCCAATCATCCCCAATACATGGTATGGTCAATGTTTCAAAATTGTATTTTTCTAATGAGGTTGAGAATCATTTCAGGATTTCATGTGCTTATCTGCCACATGTTTATATACTTTGGTGAAGTGCTTGTTCAAATAATTCAACCGTTGCTTTTTGTCTTTTTTTGATACAGTTAGCGAGTGTGTGTGAAAGCAGCAGAGAGGGGCAGAGGGAGAGAGAGGATCTTGAGCAAGCTCCATGCCCAGTGCAGAGCCTGATGCAAGGCTCAATCCCACAACCCTGGGAGCATGACCTGAGCCAAAAATCAAGAGGTGGATGCTCAACCAACTGAGCCACTCAGGCACTCTTCATTCAACTTCTTTTTAGTTGGTTCTTTGTCTCCATATAACAGTGTTTTAAAGTTCTTTATATATTACAAATATACATCCTTTATCATATTCGTGATTTACATATATTTTCCCCCAGTCTTTGGTTTGCCCTGGCCTTCTCCTCACAGTGTCTTTCAAGTAGGAGAAGTTAATTAGTGTATAAAGTTATTAATCTGTCAGTTTATAATTTTTCAATTTATGGTTTTTTTTCCCACTTATAAATCAGGCTTTTGATGTGATGTCTAAGAAATCTTTGGTAATCTATGGTCACAAAGATTTTTCTCCTAAATTTTATTCTAGACTTTATTTCGTTTTGAATTTTCCATTTAGATTAGTTTTGAGGTAATTTTATACATGGTATGATATATATAGATCAAAGTTCATTTTTACTGTATAAGGATAGCCAGTTATTCCAGCATTATATATTAAAAAGATTAAAAGGCCTTTTTTCTTTTGTAAAAAATCTATTTACCATCTAGATGTAATCTCTTTTCCATTCCACTGATAGATTTGTCTTCCTTGATGCTGATGCCAGAATGATGTGATTCCTGTAGCTCACCAAGTCAGGTGTTGTAAGTCCTCAGGTTTGTTCATCTTCCTCAAAGATGATTATTTCAGCTTGTTGCATTTCCATATGAATTTTAAAATCAGCTTGTCAATTTCAGAACAATAAGAAGCTTGATGAGATCTGAGTCTTCTGAGTCTATGAACATGGTATATCATCCTACTTAGGTTCTTTAATTTCTCTGGGCAGTATTTTGCAGTTTCCAATGTAGAGGGTTTGCATATGCTTTGTTAAATTTATCTCTAAATATTGTACCTTGGTCTCAAACAAGTGACAAATACAGGCATAGATCTCTTCTGTTCCATTGATGTATCTGTATATCTTTATGCCAATAAAGATTATTGATTATTGTAGCTATATAATAAGAGATTCAGTTAGGTAGGGTAAATTTCCCACTTTTAACATAATGGACCCAAGTGGCCAAACACCTTAAATACTTTTTTCATTAAGCAAATAGATAACTATATTCTGATGTCTCCTTACTCTATTCAACCCAGCATTAGAAAATGTGTGGCACCATAACTCACGGCTAATTTGTTTATTCTCATAGCTTTGGTAGGCATCTTTAGCCACTTTTCATGGAGTTGGCAGAAATCTGGGAGGGTAAAGGGTGATATTATGGACTCATCGTCTGAGTTCATGGTACAAATGAAAGGTCATCTAAGCTCTTTACCTTGGTTTGGAGATTTAAAATAAGCACTTAGAAAACATGGTAAATGTAGCTTCTTTCATTTAAATTTTTATGCCATTTTTATGTGACATGATTTAAACTTAAAAAACTGAAAGGGAAATGTCATACTCTCTATAATTTTAATAATTTGCAGTTCACATTAAGCAAGCATCACACTACAATGAACGATGAGTTGTCATTTCATACCCAACTTGACAACACTGTAGATTAAATTGTGTAATACTAAGAAATTTTGAGTTCTATACAGGCTGACAGAAAAAAATATATAATGCTACCAAAATATGCTACATAAAGTATTATGCTGTACCCACTAAGTAAAGAAGGCTCAAGCATGTCTAGGCTCTTGGTGGTAAAACTCCATGACAATTTATACAAACTACAGTCATCTCTGTACATAATGGTTAATTTGTAACTCATTCATCTTGTTATATGCCCAATGCCACTGCTGAAATATGCTAATTGGCATGTTTTTTCAATCCATAAATGATAATTTCTTCGGGTAACTTCAGGAAGTGTTTTCAAGTAATTTTTCTTTTTTTCAATTTTTTATGTTTTTTTTTTTTTTTTTTATTTTTTAGAGAAAGAGAAGGGACACAGAGTGTGAGCAGAGGAGGGGCAGAGAGAGAGGGAGACATAGAACTCAAAGCAGGCTCCAGGCTCTGAGCAGTCAGTACAGTCATACACTCAACTGACTGAGCCACCCAGGTGCTCCATCTTCAAGTAATTCCTTTAGGAAAATATACTTCTGAAGTACAGATACAGAAGTAGTTGTTTGGTTTTGTTTTGTTTTGTTTTTAGTCTCAATATATAGTCAGAGAAATAAACGTTACCTTCTACGTTGTAAAATTTGAAAAAAAAATCTACAAATCTTAAATAAGAATTTTAGCTTGCTAATATTTGTTGCTGCCTGAAGCGAGAAAGGTACTATCATACACTTGTTAAGGACTGATCAAAATGATTTAGTGCACTGGGAACAACCCTTCTTTTTGAGTCCTTTGTCATTCTAAATCCAGAAAGATGAGTAAATCCAAGAGTAAAGCAGTAACTACTGTTGAACCGTGCTACCTGTAAGTCAGTTGGGCTCCCTGTAGCCACCCTTCCCAAGGGAGCAGAACAAAGGTGAATGCCCTCTCCTCCTCTCTCCCCCTCTGGGACACAACCATGCGACCTGCACTGTGCTGCCCTTCACTCTCTCCTTCACCAGCAACAACCTTGGCCAGAATAACCATTACGGAATGTTCTTTCTGCATCTTAGGCACCTCTGAGAGGAAAGTAAAAGAAAGTCGGAGGGGAACACCCGAATGGCTATGGATATAGAGCACTGCCCTTTGTGTGTCAACAATCTGTCAAAGAGGCTGCACACTTCTCACAGAAACTCACACTTTGCGTTCCTTTGGGCAGGCTGGTGGTTATTAAGCTGGCCAAGACTCTTCAACTTCACGTGAGGATTTGCTCCTGTAACCTTGAATCAAGGGTCTCTGACAGGTGATAAAAGTAAATCTTGAAATGGAAGATGTTTTGTGTCAGCCCCTAGACAGTCTGTATTGCAGTAGGGAATTATTTACGCCATTTGGAACACTTTTGATACCTATCCCTTTCCAAGCTGATTGTAATTTGCGTGGGCACTCTGTGGTAAAAAGGTAAACCACGTCAAAGAGGAATGCATCAGAGAAATATAGATTTCAAATGCACCATACAATTCTGGCCTTGGGGGGGAAAAAAGTTGTATGTTGCTTAAATATTATAAATCCAGCATAAAAGCGAAGGGCGTAGACGGAGTTGTACTAAGCTGTTTGGCTGAAGCAAACAGTCTTAAGAACTGACTTTGGTATTAAAGAATCATGTTTGATTTGTGCCACAGAGGCAGATAAATGCCACAAAGACAGATGCCTCTGTCTGTGAGACATTGTCCTATATGGTATAAAGTTAATAGCAAAGTAATAAGGAGCCTCTGGACCTGACATAAAATATAAAGTTGTGCCTGCTCGACGCAGGCTTCGTGATCGATCACCTGTAAGCGCCTGTGATCACAGCACGACTGTCCTCGTCGCAGGGGACGGGGGCGGGGGGCGCTGCCAGGCGGGCACGGGTGGCGCACCGGAGGCTCTGCGGGTCCCCAGGCCACAGGGGGGCGTGACTGGGCGGGCCACAAAGACTGCGACAGGACGGTTTCGGGCACCGACAAACACACTTTGCCACATGCACACATGTTCAACTTCTAAGAGGGCCGCTGACGACGACGCCCAGCCTCGGGGCTCCTTCTCCTGTCCCCTAAGTCACTGATCACAGGGATAGACGGCTACGCTAAACTTGAAATGGACTCTCACATTCACAAAAGTTAAGTGTGTGTCTCCAACATCATGTTAAAACACTGGAAATTTCTCTAAATGCAATACTAACTCTAACCTCCTATGGAGATGTGAATCATATAAACTCAAGATCTGAAAGAAATGGCATTAATTTCCACTGATCATTAAAAATACCATCCTGGGATTAAAGCTACCTATAGCTATTCGTTAAGTATGACATATCAAGACTGAACACGAACCACAGACAACAAATTTCATGTATCTTCATTTTATGCCATCATTTGAGTGTAACTGTCAAACAATCATTGTCCTGGTCCCCACGGCAAAGTCCAACATTTCGGTACAAATCATGTTACCACATGATTGATCATCTACACGAGGTCACTTCTGATAATAAAATAGTTCTATTAATAATTAGAAGGACAGAGGCCCCTGGGTGGCTTAGTCGGTTAAGCATCTGACTCTTGATTTTGGCTCAGGTCATGATCTCACAATTGGGAGATGGACCCCCACGTCCAGGCTCGGCATGGAGCGTGGGGCCTGCTTATGGTTCTCTCTCTCCCTCTGTCTGCCCTTCGCCAACCTTGTGATCTCTCTCTCTCTCTCTCTCTCTCTATCAACTTCAAAAAAAATTAGAAAGGAAAAGGCCATAACAGCACTGTCTCAGGCACATATAATTTACAATTATTAACATAATTACTTAAAAGTCCAAGTAGTAACTGATTTTCATAAATATTTAAAACGCTTCATTCTGAAGTATCCCTAACCAAGGCATCATTCTTATTCTGTCGAGTCATAATGTGCCTCAGGAAGATGGATCTTCTTCAGCACCACTATCTACTCACGTTGCCCTCTCTGCTGCTGTCCCTTCCTAAGAGCAGGGACACATATGGTGATGACCTAACCCCGCGCCCAACGGCCCCAGCTGCAGGGGGGCCGTGGGCTACAGGGTGCAGGGGGTTAGGTGGCCGGAGATGCAACCCGGAAGGCAGGTCTGCAGACAAGCACGTGGCCAGCTAAGGGGGTAAGGGTGGGTCCAGGAAAGTGGGCGGGAGACACTGAGGGGAGGGGGCACGCTGAGAGGAACCCGAAGCCTCACCCATGACGCCTGCCGAGGCAGAGGCTCCGCTGCAGAGGGGGCGCCTGGTGCATCCGCACTTTGCAGGCAAGCTCTTTTTCCTCCTGCGTCACCCGAATTTACAGAGGGCCCACTTTCCACATATGAAAACAGGTGAATCCATACCGCAAGTTATTCGAACAGAATTTTTGGGAGACCCTCAAGTACACGGATTTCCCAAAACCCGAGCGGACAAGCGACCGCGGGCAGCGGCGGGCCGGACTGACCTGTGTGCTGGCGCCGGTGCTTGGTGAGGGCGTGCCGCGTGCCGCCCGCAAAGCCGCAGAGGTCACACAGGAACGACTTCTCGCCTGTTGCAACAATAAACAGATGAGGGACTGCGGAGGTCACAGATCATTAAAACATATCTATCAAGGCTTTCAGGGTTACTAATTCCTCCAATCAAATGTTTCCATGTAAATATGTCAAATGGGAATGAAATTACCACTGCGGTTTATTGACTGTGATAAAATCTGAAAAGCACCACTGAACATAATTACATACTTGTCAGACCCATAAAAATTAGCTTTATTATCAATGGAACGGTTTTGTACAACTTCATTTCTGGTAGATGTCTTCCAGATGGGGCTGCTTTATGCACTTGAACAGTTTTTATGCATATCCTGATTTTTTACAATTCCCATACATCTGGCCTTTCTGAGCTGAGTAAAGATTGCTTGGAATAGTTAATATACAGTATCTATGATTCTGCTTAAATAAAACATATTGAATTTTCTAACAACTGAAGGAGACTGAATTGGTTTTACCTGATTCTATCAGGTTCTTCTTTAATGACTTCCTACTTAATAATATGAATTAAATGGTTTCCTTGAACATACTGAAGATCCCAAGTCACAATAAAATCTGCATTACTCAGGGCCAATAACAATTCAAGGCTGTTTATGTTTCTCAAACTTTCATGGCATAAAAAAGGGAGTCAAGGGATTGCTGAAGAAACTGTACAGAACCTTCAATTATTCATCTTTAATGACAATTCTGGACTGAAAACCTCTGCAACAATTAGAGACAGATTTGGTAGCCTCAGTATTTGTTGAAAGTGTGTAAACGCTCATTCCATTTTAGCATTTTTACACAAGTGAACATTCTCCCCTACAGTTAACAAATGCAATCTATCCCTTTCCTGCTGCACATTCAGGCAGTGGGTACTGGCCAGCGGGGCAGTTACCCCACAAGGCTCAAGAGGAAGGACCAAGGAGAATGAAAATGGTGACCGTGGAGAGATAAGGGGAAACTATGAAATAATTTTCAGGACCCAAAAGAAATCATTTCTATTTTTATATACTTTACCATGTAGATGTTTAATACAACAAGTCTTTCAAGGGGTTTTCCCAAGTCAGCTGGCTTTTGTTCTAAAATCTTCTGGCATATTACAGCAGACATTTAGCTGGATGTGTTTTGGAAATGGGGATTACCTTTGTGAAGCTAGAAAAAACAGAGTAAATCTAGGAAGGCGGAAGAACTTCCGTAACCAAAAGAGCCTCCCCTTTACTTGACAGCTTTTCTCATTTAAACAAAATGTATTCGTAAAGAGAGGGTTAAACCAAATTATGTTTAACCTCATTTCCCAATGGTATGTGAAAGTGTTCACTGTTGGCGTTTATAAAATAAAGTTGAATTTAAATATTTTCCCTATCTTTGCTTTCCTATTTTGGGGTTAAGTTTGTCCCTTGGCATCATCATTTCAAGAAAAGAAAAAAAAGAATAGAGTAGATGGCTATGAAGAATACAGTTTAATTATAACCACTCATTTAATTATTTAATCAATTTGGAATATAAATCTTCCCAACTAGCCATACTATCAATTAAATAACACTGAAAGTAGACTTCTTAAAACTCCCATAAGATAATCTGCTCATTGATATTAACATACTACTCTATGTTGAGGCAAATTGTCCTCGGCCATGTCTTTGCCAGCACAGTGCCGTGGGCGTTAACCCGGGGTGTGCGGGCGGGAGCGCTCTGTGCCCAGTTGCAGCCGGGCACGCCCCGAATCACACATGTGTGCTGTGTGGTGTGACGCTTACAGCGCTGGTGCTGGTGCCAGGCAACTAGTGAAATGTCTAATAAGGAAAGAACAGTCTTCGTTCTTCCAGATGCAAGAAAAATATAATTCCTTCCTCTCATGTATGAACTTCTTTGTGACCTGTGTCTCTCTTCTTCTAAGAACAGGCAATTCCTCCTGAGGTGTGTGTTTTGGACAGGGGCATGTGCTGTGTGTACATACTAAGTTTTATTCCCTTTTCTATTTTAAGATATGTATAGGTACAAAGACAAAATTGTTAATTTTCAATGTGATTCAATTCTAGACACATTAGTGACCTTGATTTCCTGAAGTACAGAATTTTATTTAGGATGTTAGTGTGCAATGTATTGTACGTCATATTTACCTTGGTGGCTTGATTTGTTTTTTCATCTGAAATTCAATTTCACTGGCTTTTTTTTTTTTTTTTTTTTTTTGAGGGGTAAAGGCAATAGGGTTGGATAGTGGACATCAGAGTATTTTTCAAAAAAAAATTTTAAGAAAAAACTAAACGTAGTATTTCACTCGAAAAAGGGGGTTCGTTTAACATGCCATATTCATATGACAGCAGAGATCTAATGAGAGACTTTTCTTAACAACTTGAATTAGTTTCAAGTGCACCATTTTGCATTCAAATGTAGAAAGACACGGAAACCAATCCTTTCTTTTCTATTAGAAAACAGCCACTGTCCCCTATCTCTCATTATGGTGCAGACTACAAGACCTAACAACAAAAATCCATATTATTGATCCAGCCAAGTCTCCACAATTATTCTTTAGAAGGAAACGCCGACGATAAATTACATCTGCACTGGCTTTTCATCTGCTGTTCGATATAAGTGATCTCTCAGGGCAGGCTTGAGACCTTAAATCGTCACCGCCCTTGTCAAGGAAGCTAAGGAGGCCTGGGCTTCCCACAAACTGCTTCAGAAGAACTTTTAACCTATAATTTCTAACAATAATATAGGATTCTTGGCAATCAGAAAACATTTGGGAATGCTGATTAAAATGTATTATTTTTTTCCCCTTGAAACAAAATACTTTCTGAGAGGTGTAAAGAGAAAGACGACAAAAATACCAAATAGCTCATGGTAGTACAGCTACAGAGACAGGAGTGTACTCAACTCTAAGCCTGTAAGGAGTTCGGGGTCCACTGTCCTTAGATAATGGAAAACATGTCACAAACAGTGACTATAACAGCAGGGAATGAAGGGGATATATATTTATGAAGGTCTAAACGGAGAGCTCTCAGTACCATGCCTAGCATAGGTGTATTCCTAATGCTACTTTTACTATCAACCAGATTAAATCACATATGGTCCTTTAAATGCTGTGAGGTAAAACGTGTGAATTTGTACTTTTGAAATATATACTTATCTAAAAAATTTACAGTAGTTAAATTCAGACTCTTTTCTTCGTATTAACAAAAATTCTTGGATCTGACAGTATTCTCTTAAAAGAAATATTAATCTCACTAAGAATTTTTTAAATGGAACAGAAAACCAAAACTCAATGTTCAAAAATATTATGGAACCGAGTTTATATTGGTCACAAAATCTAAGACTAGTCCTCCACGAAAACTTATTATCCTCAAATGATCTACCAAGATTACATCTAAAAAGATAATGTTGAAACACACGCATATATGTACACACACGATATAAAAAGCTTCTGGGTATGAAACTTGGTTTGGTTCAAACACATGCACGCGTGTGCGTACCCACACTCCCATTTGAATGCCACTTTACAATTACCCTGAGCATCACTGAAAAACCGTATCTTCCCACGGGCAGGCTGGGGGAGGCAAGGCCGCGTGCACGCCGCCCGCCCAGCCCAGGGCGCGCGCGGAGGGGCGCACACCTGTGTGTGTCCGGTAGTGGTCCTTCATGGCGGAGGCCGTGAGGAACGAGTAGTGGCACGTGGGCCAGGTACACTTAAATGGCTTTTCTCCCGTGTGCAGCTTCATGTGGTTGTTCAGGGCCCACTTCTCCGTGAAACTTCTGTCGCACAGGTGGCATGTAAATTTCCTGCACGGGGGAGAGAGAACACGAGGTAAGTGCCGCCCCGCAGTGCCACCGAGGGCCCCAGACAGGAGCGTGCTTTAACCCTGAAACGTGGCGAGTGCACAGACTCCGTGAGCAGGACCGCAGGCCCGGTCTGTCATGTCTGTATAACCAGGCATTGATTTTTCTGTCGAGGCCTGGCACCTCAGCCATTTATTCTCTGCTTTGCGGTTGGGCCCAACGGGTTTGAAAAATTCTGTTACAGTCCAGTCACCCCTGAGGCAAATGTGAGAATAGATTTCACCTGCACAGGCCTACACCACTTATCCAGGGCATGGGCTGTCAGAGCAAAGGCTAAATGAAAAGCTATCCATACTAAACTACTCAGACAAGCCCTGCTCTCTGCCGGGCAGAGGCGGCTGGTGCTGCCGGCTGCCGTCAGGGCCGGGCCCTGCCTGGACCGGCGCCGCTCCCGGGGAGAAAGGGAAAATGCAAAGGAGTCTCCTGAACAGGTGTCCTTCTGCGTTACCCTAAGGATGCATGAGAAAAATTTCCCTCTGATTAGAATAAATATAAGGTTATAACCAACTATACCTTTTTATAAAGCAACCTTTGAGAAAAATAAACCTCAATTACTTTCTGCATTAAAAAAAAATGAAAATAACACATAACACACTCTCGCCAGAAAACACTGGAGCCCCTGAGCTCACCCTTCGTCATCAGGGCGATATGAACCATCAACAGAAACCTTAAATCCTCCTTCTGGTGAGCTTCTGTCCCTCTTTGCTTGTGTTCACGAAATCATCACTGAAATTTACTTTTTGTTTCGAATACAATTTTGTTTAAAGCAATGCCTGTGACTAATAATGTCCAGCTAATTAATTCAGGATAATGAACAGTCAAATAAAAGCAAATTAAAACCCAATATTCAAAATTAAAATATTTTAATAAGTGGATGAGTGCTATGCCACAGAAGAGAGACCGTGGCAGCCTGCTATGACAATCATAAATCAGTCTATACTTTTAGCAAGTCAATGCAATTAAAAACTAGGATTGTAATATGTGCGTTTTAGACCATGATATACATAAGGAGATGTAAGTGAGAAAAGTTTATTCTATCCATAAAAGCTTTAACTGTGATTTTACAATTTTCCTTAATCCCATAAGGGTACAGAAGGAAATCATGAGCTCCAAATCATCACCTTACTTATTCTGAGGTGAGTATAAATTACGTTAACAAATTAATCATTGGAGTTTCACAAATTCTTAGAAATCGAGTTATGAAGTCAACTTTTATAAAAATCCCTCTTCATTTGTTATATATAATTTTTTGTAACAATAGATATTAAATGCTACAGAAGTAAAAATGGCTAAATATTTAAGAAATGTCATAGAAAAATTTCTTAAGTGCTTTATTAATATTAAAATTGCCAATTAATACAACCAAATAATGTATCTATAGAAACACTATATTTGCACTCATGAACACAGACTGACTGAAATTACTGTATCCTTTGATCACTGCTTACTGTACTAGAGAATGACAAATAGAACTAAATACTTCGAAATGCACTGTAAAAAAATATCATGTCCGTATATCTCCCTGACGGGTCTTCATGCATTTAACATTTCAAAACCATGACAGGGATCTTATTTCCAAGATAAATTCCCCTATCTACTTATTTCTTCATGTATTTATTGTGGATCTAACCTTCTCCTACAAGAAATAAATAAGGAGGTTAAGTAGATGCTATCTTTTAACAAATAGTTTCTCCACACTGTATTACAACTTTATGAATGACAAAATAAATCCCTCATTTTGAAAATCTACCATGATGTACATTTAACAAAATTACATCTACGAAACCTCAGTATATGTACTCTATTATTCATACGTAATAAAAATGTTAAACCAGAGCTTAGTGCCTGTCATGAAATGACAAAAGCCAGATAACAAAGAACTAACTAAGGCCACCGCTTGACTTTCAGAAAACCTCACGTGTTTTACAATTGGCTTTATGAAAATAAGTTCACGTACTGGCACTCTGAAAAGAATCTGAAATATGACCAATGCCAAGTATCCTTATACAGATGCAGACCTACTCTTCGATGGGGTGGTTCCTGGGACCACACCATTCCTGACTCTCGAATACTGTGAACCATCAGCCTTCATGCAACAAGGCAGGAAGAGTGACATCCATGAGACAGATCCAGGTGTCCTGGGGGCCGTTGGGGAGCTCATCCCAAGGCAGCTCTGGACAGAACCGGGGCGAGCATACGCAGTCCTGCTAGGCCATGTGGACCCAAGAAGGGAAGGCATTAACGTGTGTTCTAGATGTACTTTATATCTAGAAAGACCTGCACACCCACTATACCCCAAACAATGTTTTAGACAGGGGAGACAAAGACAAAATGAGTTAGATTTGGCTCTTAAGAAAATCACAGGCTATTAAGGGAGAAAAGCCATTCACAAAAATAACCTCAATGCCATAAAAAGAGAATGTAAAATGCCCTCATAAATTTAAAAGCAGCAGCAATTAATGGGGTGGGGCAGATTAAAGAAGGCTTCCCAGGGGAGGTACTTAATTTAGACGTAAGAGGCAGTGGCAAATGGATAGGAGAGGAGGCAAAGAGGACCTGGTGAGACAGTGCTTGGGGAGGGTGCCAGCACCGGGAGTGGCAGGCACTGACAGAACTCGCTGCGACTCTGCCTGCCTGCACCACCCTGGGGAGGCCATCCAGTTTCCTAGGAAAATGGTGAAGCCCGGTGACCTACATTAGGCTGGGTCAGATGTTATTAATGATTTTCTAGCCCCCATGTGGTCTTCCAGGAGAAACTTCTTGCTTAACTGGATTTATGGTACATTACAAAGAAGTCTGGTAAAACTCTGGTAGCCTCCTCTTTGATTATGAAGATAGTTTTCCAGTAGGTCAGTTAAAGGATGTAGCAAGACAAGGAAGTGACAACTATGGAACGGCTACAACCTAAAAGGGTAAACAAGGGAAGCACACAATAGTAGGATGGCGTCTGGGTCACCGTGTATCCTGAAGGCCCATCCAAGTTCACGGTACACAGTGGTGCCTAAAATAATTCTGGACGAACTAGATGAACTAACGTGGTGATTAAGAGTTTCATCCTTTACTTGGTCTCACCAGACCCCGAGTCGGAATGTGGGATCCGTGTGCTACAGTAATAGGGGCCACGCAGGCTGACTGGAGCCCCGGATTCTCATGCCATTTGGCCCTGTCACCTTCCTCAGCATCTGGCCTTATTTTACAAAGTGAGTACTTCAAACATGCAGAACATGACGTAACTGCATACCTAGCACCTGGATGTATGTATAAAATTCATGTTTTCCGTATTTGTTCCGGTACCTTCATTTGATATTCTAAAGTTCTTACATAAATTTTTAAAACTTAAACATTTAGGGGCGCCTGGGTGGCTCAGTCGGTTAAGTGACCGACTCCAACTCAGGTCACGATCTCATGGCTCTTGAGTTTGAGGCTCTGGGCTGACAGCTCAGAGCCTGGAGCCTGCTTCCAATTCTGGGTCTCCCTCTCTTTCTGACCCTTCCCCGCTCATGCTCTGTTTCTCTCTGTCTCAATAATATAAATGAATGAATGAATGAATGAATGAATGAATGAAAAATATTTTAAAAAACATTTATAAGTTAAATTTTTTAAAAATTGTATCACAGGCCATAGCAGAGGAATAACAAATGTGTCATGCAGAAAGCCATCTCTGGGATGTACCTCAATACCCTTTCCAGGTCTTACATGATCTGGCTATCTTATAATATTTAATAGAAAGTTCAAAATGCTGGGAGAGAAGAAGGGGGGAAATAGTGGGGGAGAGGGAGAGAGGCAAACCATGAGAGACTCTTGAATGCTGAGAACAAACTGAGGACTGATGGGTGTGGGGGGGAGGGGAGATCGGCATGGAGGAAGGCGCTTGTGGGGATGAGCACTGGGTGTTATATGGTAACCAACTTGACAATAAACTATTTGTAAGAAAAAAAAAGAAAGAAAAAAAAGAAATATTGCTGTGAACTCATGATATTTTTATATACATATTTTTTTTAAGTTTGTTTATTTTTGAGAGAGAGCACAAGCATGAGCAGAACAGTGGCAGAGAGAGAGGGAGACGCAGAATCTGAAGCAGATCCAGGCTCTGAGCTGTCAGCACCGAACCATAAGATCATCACCTGAGCCGAAGTCAGACACTCAACCGAATGAGCCAAAACAAACAAACAAACAAACAAACAAAAAACCAAAGTTCAAAATGCTAAACAGTGCTGTAAGACTTGTAATGAGAAAAGGCATTTTGTTACCTCCTCTTTCCTCAGGCTTCACTAGATGCTTCTACTGGATATAAAGAGATCTTAAAAGGTTTCAAAGGGCAAAACAAAAGTCACAAGGAAAAGAAATTAAAAGGATACCAAACTTCTCAAAAATGTGGGAATCAGAAGACAATGTACTAATGATCTGCACATTTTGAGGGAAATGATTTTAAATGTAGAATGTTGCACATAACACCTGTACCAGTTCCAACCTAGAGATGCCATTATAAAGTTCCTGGCTTCCGGGAATGAGATGTCTAACTTTTTGGAATAAAGCCCTTTTGCATGTGGATAACTATGAAAGTCAGCTAAGGGTTCATCTTTTAGTCTAAGTTTATAAGGCTTCCCAAATTAAGTTCTAAGAATTTTCTGATAGGATCACAGTAGGTTTTTTTTGTTTGTTTGTTTGATTGTTTTCTGGTTATGTGTGCTGCCTTCTCCTTGGCACCCCTCCCATACCTGGAATGGCTCTGGGCCCTGCTTGGTCTCCCTGTTAAATCTGGTGGTGAATTTATCTTCTTGGAAATCATTCTTGGCATGATTTGTAACAGCAGATCCAAGACTAAATAAAACCCACACCTCTAGACTTAAAATTTTGAAACGAGTATACAAAATATCCTCACTGTCAGACACATAACAAAACTAGAAATTCTCACAGGGGTGTCACTCGGTGTTATGTACAAAGTAAAACTACAGAATCGGCTAGGAGCTGAATTATATGATAATACCATTATCTTAATAGATGTGTCTGCCTTACAGAAAGCTGCCTGGCTTTGAATGCTAAAAGGGCAGACAGGTTATGTCAAAGTACAGAACTACTTTTTTGAGTTCTGTCCTTAACTTTAATTTTCCACATTACTATATGGGGTAAGCATCCTAAGAGGAGATTCTATATTCATCTTCTTCAAATTATATTTTTAAATTTTATTTAAAATGTGTAAAACCCTATTAGGTGGATTATTCACTCAATTCATTAGCAACTTAATGAAAAATCTGCACATATCTCACTGACCTATGAAGACAAGTGTATTTTGATACTTTGGTGCTTTTTTATAATTTTTTAATATAGTAAGAAGTATCACTAGTATATTTTTATGTTCTTTTCTAATCTCTCCAATCCAGGAGAATTTAGAAATAATTGCTTTAGCAATGCCTCTTAAAACCTACCTCTCTCCCAGAAAGCTCCGTCTAGGTATGCACACTTGGGAAACTCCGGCACAAGCACAGACATATAAAAAAAAAATCATCCCCATTAAAAAATGCGAATAATCTTAAATATCCATCAGCTGAGGAGTAGATAAATAATGGGTTTAATCACAAAATGGGATATCATAATGTAGAAAAATGCATCAACAGGGCTACATTTATTAGCAATTTCAAATATGTAACTGCATTAAAACAAAACAAGTTGGGTAGAGAACTGAGCCACTCAGGAGAGAGAAACAAAAGTATTGAATACAAACCTATGAAGTCCGCATGCAAAAGCCTGCACAGGACACCGAGGTGTCTGAACAAAGGGGTTAAGGTGTGTATGCGATAATGTTCACTATAGTGTTCCAATTTTGTTGTTTTGAGAAGAGAAGGAATTCCAAGTAAATATGGCCATATGTTAACATCTTCCCAAATACTTTCACTGTTTTTGAAATTTTTCACAATTCAAAATGGGTATTTTAATTAAACAATCAAACAATATTCCTTATCTTCTCTCTATGACTCCATGGGCCACTCCTGTGAAATTAATAACTCACACAAATTCACATCTACAAAAAAAAGCACAGCGGTGAAACTGATCTGGTGTGCTATGAATAAAATTTTAATAGAAGAGTAAGCTCAATTTTGTCAAAATATTAACTAATCATGCAGTTATTATCTCTCAAAACTGTGAAACAAAGGTGTTGACTGATTCAAAACTATTCCAGTAAAGCCCAACTGAGGCTGCAAGAGTGTAACTGATGGGTATTGCTGGTTTTTTTACGGGGTAAAAGGGAACACAGAACTGTGAAGGCAAGGCCAGGTGCGTACAATTTCAACCAAAGCCATCCACCATCCTGATGAATCTGTTTAACAATTTCTGACTTACTCAAAACTACCAATGCCCAGGCAGTTTCTTTGAAATAAAAGCCTCTTATTAAAATTATTATAACTTAATAATTACAAAACCACACACTAAGAGATGAAATGAAAGCAGAATATGATGGAGTCTTCACGCACTAGGGCTACCGTACGAATTCTGCTGAGCTGCAAACGTAACTGAAAACAATCACGTCCTTGAACAAAGAAGCACATAAAAGGCCCAGAAGGACAATCCCTGAAGAGCAACCACAATGTTCAATGACTTCATGTGAGTGTCCTATGCTGAAAAGGCGCCCCAAGGATAACAAAGCAAAATGCCAGAGTTCAGGACACTCTACTGTGATACCAGGTAGAGTACCTGTAATCACGGAACTGTGAGATGCCTCTGTAGTTTTTGGCCCCGGGGAAAACTCTGAATAAAAATATACAATGCTGCCTTTAGACCGATTCATGAGAAACGAGCACTAAATTGTATTATATACCCCAGTATTATTCCACAGTGATCTTATTCATCTTATTTCTATGAAGTTTCAAAGTATTACACATATGTTTAAATAAAATACCCAACTTTAAACTCTATGGAAAATAATCAGTGTTTTCCTCTGAACTGAGGTACACTGACAGCTAAATAGTAACTATGAAGACACTCAATGTCCCTCTGAGCATCTCCTTCCAAATATTTGTGTGCATATATGTGTGTACAAAGTCCAAATCAAAACTTTGACTCAATGAATGGCATTAAAACCTGAAACCAAAGACATTACATGATAATGCTAGTATCCAGATTACTTAAACTAGGCTAGACTGGGAGAGTGGCCTGTTTCTGATTATATATAAAACATGGGCATGATTTATATCAAGAAGCCACAAAGACTTAAGATTAGAAAGGTTTCATTTACTAAATTCAACTCTTCAGGTTCACTTGTGGCTTACAGATGAAAGTTGGACAGCCCCTCCCCAGCGCCCCCAGGGTTTTTACACAGCAAGGGAGCCTGCTACTTAAGCCAAGAGTCTTGAGTGCATTTTTGCCCTGAACAGGTGATAATTACCCTAATTAACAGGCTAGATCCTTGTTAACTAGTTGGAAAAAAAATTTAACCTCACTCACACCAAGGCCTGTCGTTTTAAAACCTCTTAACATATCATTCAGATTCTAAAAGCTGTGAAATATATTTTCTGGCTCTTTCAAACCAATCCAAAGGTTGAAAAGCTTTGTGTCAAAATTACTTCTGGGAGGAGCACTAAGCAGAATATTAATCCCAGGTTGCTTCAGTCTACTAAGAACCAAGAGAATGACTCATTCTGAAGAAAAACATTCAAGGATTACAAGGGCTATGCCTTCAGAGATTTGAATTCATCCTTCAAAATCTCATTCTTAGGAAATTTTTCTTTGTCAAAGAGACCATAAACTCAGGTCTATCCAAAACCATCCCTGAAGCCTGGCTGGAGCCTCTCCCACTCCCTGCGTGCACTACACCCAATGCTCACTGGCACAGCGGTGTCTTCCATCAGGGGCCTGGAAAAGCTCTGCGTAAAGGACAGTAGACATCTTATCCATGGCATGGTGGCTCATCAGGTCTTTATCTTCTGCTTCCTTGACAGAAGCAGCCACAGACAGTAAATAAACAAAGGAGTATGGCTGTGTTCCAATAAAACTTTATTTACACAAACAGTTAGCGGGCCTGATTTGGCATGCAGGTCATAGTCTGCCAATCCCTGGCTTGGATAATAGGTCACATTCCCGCCACCCCCTGCCATGTCCCCCAAACACCCTGATCTACAAAGGGCAACAGAACCTGAATGGAGTGCTGCTGAAAACAAAGCTCCACCAAGTCCCTTTCTCAGGGTCTGAGAAGTCAGCTTAGTCCTGAAAGAGTTTACGTTTCCTGCATGGCTCTAAAACGCCAACACGAGAAGAACAGGTGGAAGGAATTATACCGCATATGAGACCCATTCCCGTCACAGGCTGCCCCCTCCACTTCAAACTGCCCTCCTTCAAGGGTTTTGCAGAGCTGGAGGGCTTGGGAAGTTGAAACAATTTTAACTAACCATAGAAGTCAAGTCCTGAAGAACAAGACATATATTAAATTGCCAAAATCCTCTACTCTGGACTAAATGAAATTTTATCGCTTCAGGTTAGGGAAGAAAACACTGGATTTGTGTAAGGAAGGTTAAAATAGCACTTACAAATAAAGGACTAATATTACTGTTTAAAGACCAGGCAAAGAGAATTTCTTTTAAATCACTGCTCTTACTAATATAAATAATCTGAGATAAATCGACAAAAGAAATTTCAAATTTCAATTAAAGATTCATCACAAATGTCTTGATTATTGTTTAGTTTTTGGACATTTACAACACAATCCTAACAACCTTCAAATTATAATCATTCAGCTACTTCTATATCAACTGGTCAATTTAAAAAATCGCTATTAAAACCTACTACTGTGTGTCTACAAATGACCTATGCTATGTTCAACCTTATAAAGACATAAAAGCCTCTGCAAAAGGAGCCTATGATTCAATGGTCAACACTACATTCAGTGAAAGAATTAGAACACAAAAGCACCGCATCACGTTGGGCTTTTGAAAGAGGCTTTAAAAGAGGTTTAGTAAAAGCACTGGTGGCTATAGAGTGAAATCGCTAGAAGGACCTCATGGATGAGGAGGGGCTTCAGGTAGGCCTCAAAGAGCAGGGCAGACATCATCGGGCAGGGAGCAGGCACTGACAGGCTCCAGCTCCAGAGCGGAGACAGGCAGACCTGGCCAGGTGGTGTGTGTGAGCCCTGAGCCGACCATCTGAGCCCCGCGGGTGGGTGGGGAGCGCGCTGCATGCAAGACAGAGGTAAAGTTGCAGCCTCTGAGTAGTCAGACTGAGATGATCCCCATTACCAGAGAGAGGAACTTGGCTTTGACAGGACAAAAGGAACCACTGATCTATTGTTTTTCTTTATCCTCTTCCTATGTCTCTTCAGTGCGTGTTTTTCACAATTATTTGATTATAATTTTCTAAGAAGGTGAATGTGCCTTTACCCTTCACGAGGCCCATGACCACTTCAGATGCAGTATATACACATACAAATATGTGCCTGTCTGGGGAGAAAGAAAAACTTAACCTACCACAATGACGTTCACATCTGAGATTTGTGATGAGCTCACTTTTATATTCAGCCAAGGAATGCAGTCTTGAGAACAGCTTGTCAGCCCTAACAAAGACAGCTGTCTTTCAAGCAGCTTACCTGTAGATGCTATGAAAATGTTAACAGAGAGCTAAGAAACTAGATCATTTACATGTCAGTGGGAAAAGCGTTTTACTAAGTTTTCAGATGACGATCTCACCAGTTACTGTATTAGAATGAACCCGTTAACAAATCTAAAAAGGATAGATTTTACCCATAAAACCAAAAATGGGCTCATGGAAAGGAGAAAACACTAATAGAACAAAACCAACTACAAAATTAATTTTCTTTTAAAATTTTAATATATTAAAGTTAAACACAACTGATATAGTAATGGAAGCTGAGTATGAACAAGAACTTTTGTCTCAATTCAGAAAACCTGTCACGGTGCTACTCACCAAAAAACTCAGATTCATATGGAATTTATAAAAGTTGTAATAAGGTCTTATACAATGGTGTTATACTACTATGTCGAGAAAATGTTTCGTTAGCCTGACTGTATGAAATTTTATAAGGACAGACATACATCATGGAAAGGCCCTACATATGTCTATAGAATAAATTCCAATCCCCTTTTGTTAATAAAGCTGATAGTTTCACAGAAGCAATGTTGCTCAGTTTCTTGCATGCCACAGATTCAGAAATAATGTTCAATTTAGACATTCATGATGCTGTGAAAGAGAAGTTAGTGTCCGGCCATGGACAGTCTCTCTGAGCCTCGGGAGGTCTGTGTAATTCTTATTCCTGCTGTGTACCCAATATTTTTAAAAATACAGGGCACAGGACATTTCTTCATTCTGTATCACAGTTAGATCACTGGTGTTCTATAAATAGTACATCAAGAGAATGATCTATTATTTCACAGTGACTTAAAACAGCAACAATAAGAGAGCCCTGGTTTCCTTCTCAGTGTCCCGGCCAGCAACCCTCCCCAGTTAGGAATTCTCAGGGTGGTTTAAAAAGAGTAACCATTTTTTTCTCAACAAAGTTAATAAACTTAATAAACAGAAGTCATCACTTATGACTGATCATAAGTGCTTGGATTATACCTCTAGCATAGGAAATTCAAATCTGTTAATACTACAGCCCTGTTAGAACCAGTAACTGATACCCAGTGCATTTAACTCTCTGAACTTGTGCATTGTTCTTAGTTAAGAGATGGGGGATGATCACTATCCCAAATGACTTCTTAAATGAATCAAACATATAACAGATTAAGTTGAAATAAATAAAATATTTCTTTCTACCAAACAAGTTAAAATATACCTTCAACATATGCACAGCTAGTATTTTTCTAAAAGATATTATTGTAATACTGGGACGTGTTCCATAGACATGTGCATCTTACAGGCCAGCAAATATCCTGCAGGTCTTTATGTGTCTACTATGGAAAGAGGATATCTAGACATTTGAATATATTTTCCAGATTTAGAAAGGACTGTCCAACCTGATGGTGACTGTGATTTGCTGGAGCTGGGAAAGGCAGCCTTTCCAAACTTAGGTATTTCATTGTCTTGGCCTTTGTCATCATCTCGGCCTTCCAGCATGTCAGGATGATCTAGGGAACCATTTGAGCTCAAGGTAAGATTAGCTGGAAGGGTTGAGATGTATTGCCCAGCAGTCTCCGAGTTCAGTACAGAATTGACCCTTTCTGAGACCTCAGTCAGAAGAGCAGCAGTTACAGCACACTGCAGAGTAACCATCCTGGGGCATGTGTGCACCGGAGCGTCACCTGTGCATGCTGTTGAGTACAGCAGATGAACTCAGCGTGGACGCTGTAGAGCCTGACACGGATCACAGGTGGCTTTAAATCATAGTGTTCTGACATTCAAATATATAGAAAGATCACGTGGTAAGGGATTTGACTTGTTCCTTTCTAAATCATGGGTTCAAGGGAAAGTGCTAAAATTAGATTAACATAAAAAACAGGTTTTTAAGGGTTTTAAAGTTATCGTGATCCACCTGAGAGCAAGGAGTTAATAACACTAGTAGGCTCCTCGCCGCTTCTTCTGCGCGGCCACTATACAGTGGGTATGGAGTCACCTACAATGAAGCGTGAGTGAAATCAGGGAGTGCGTGCAGATTCAAGGTGTATGCAGATGGGAAAATCTCTCAAATTCAGGGCAAAGCAATTCACTTAGCTTCCTTGCAACACAAAAGAGCATTAATTTATTTTTAAAAATTGGATGTGTACAGCTAGAATTCTTCTTTACACAAAACGTGGATTTCATCTACAGCTCATATATTCTAAATTATTTTGAAAAGGTAAATTCACACAGGCATCTATAAACATCGCATATATGGATGACTTATATTAATTTTTCAAATCTTCAACACCTCAAGACTATAGGGGTTCCCATTATCATTTATGATCTGCCTTCTAGCATTCAAAATACTAGTCTACATTTCTTTCTCATGTAATTAAAGTGCATAAGCAAAAACAACTGGAAGGATGTAGGTGATAAAATATACTTACACTTGGCATAGGGAGGGCCTTAGGGAGGCTAAGATACAGCAGTAACTGAACTGCCAAAACGAGGTGAGTGACAAAAATGACTTTTCAGTTATGGGCTGGGAAAGAACAGAAATGAAAGGCGAAGGGCTGGCTAGTTTAGACTTTATAATACAAAGAAAACAAAACTGCTCAACACTTCATACCATTACTCTCTTTTTACTAAAGACTTTTTGGGGTAAAACACGGAAATGCAGTGAAGTCCAACAAGTTATTTCACGTCCGGGGGTGATGAGGAAGCTTGGGGAGCAGGAGCACAGGCCACGTGCAGCGATAGGCAGGCCTCCCGAGGCCCAGGCGGGACCAGCTGCCCCGGCAGAACCAGAGGACACAGGTGGCTGCGTGAGGGCCCAGCACACCGAGCAGCCAGGAACGCGGATGCCCTGTCCCCCCGTAACAAGCCCGCACGCCAGTGTCTTCGGTAAGTGTCAGGCTCTGACTCAAGAGTAAGCCTGGATGTGCGCGCAGAACCGAAGACACGTGAGCAGCCAGGAGAGCCCCTCCTCGATGCACGCTCACCTCCTGACTCGACCACAGGGCTCAATGGGGATTCTCAGCACTCACCTTTGTTCCCTCATTCCTCCCAAAGACATGATGTAGGGCCCGGTCCGTAAGTCTCTTCTGTGTGACCTATACCTAGTCCTACGGTGACCTGTGTTCGGACCTCCGAGTTCACACTGCAGCTCTGAGGAGTTCCCGGAGGTCTGGTGTGCATTCAGCTGACCGCACAGTGTATCCACTAGGAAGGCTAACAGCCTTCTCCGATCTGATGTATCTGAACCTAGCTCCCAATGTCCACCAATGGGACCTGCTCATTTCTGCCTCGTTAGTTAATGACATGACTTCATTCTTCCCATTGTTCAGGCCACAATCTTGGCATCATCCATTCATCTTTTTCTCATCCAACCTACCAGTGAACCCTATGGGCTGTGCTTCCTAGATATATTCAAAGTGTGGACACTTCCATCTACCTCTGCTGCTACCACCAGGGTCCAACGTACCATCCCTTCGTGGCAGGATCATAAGGAGACCCTCCCTCTGCCTCTGCTCTCCCCCCGTCCACCTTCCTACCATCCGGCAGGAAGTGTGCAGACAACACTGCTACCATCCGGTGTGCAGACAGCACTTCTTATTATCACCTATGCCAGACCATGCCAGGCCTCTGTTCAAAACCTCATCCGGCACAGAGGAAACAGAAAGGTCCTCGCAGAGCTGTCCAGAGCTCCACGCGGCCCAGGCTCCCATGAACTCGTCCTTCCCACCCTGTGCCTCGCTCCTGGCACGCGGGCCCCTGCGACAAGCGGCCATGGCCTGTGCTCCCATTCTGGGGGGGATACATGCAAGACTTCCCCTGTGCCTCAAGGACTCCTGTGGCTCAGCCCCTCTTGACTCACTTGCCACTTCCTCTCCAAGGCTTTCCCTTGCCCCCCCAGCCCTCCTTAGTGTTCTTCCCCCTTTTATTTTACTGAATCATCACTATTTTAATACTGGCATTAGTTTGCCTTTTCATTTTGTTTAGTGAATATCTCCCCACACCAAGATGTAAGCTCATGATAGCAGAATGTCCCAGGGCCCAATACTTTGCTGGCACAAAGTAAGTACCTAGTAAATGGCTGTTCAACTGGTGAATTAAATATCGCCAACAGGGCAAAATTTACAGAAAGAAGTTTATTTAAAATTTTATTTTTTATTTTTATTTATTTCTAGGAGAGAGAGAGAGAGAGACAGCGTGAGCAGGGGAGGGTCAGTGAGAGAGGGAGTCACAGACTGAAACAGAATCCAGGCTCCGAGCCGGCAGTCAGCACAGAGCCTGACGCGGGGCTCGAACCCACAAACCGCGAGATCATGACCTGAGCGAAAGTTGGACGTTTAACCGACTAAGCCACCCAGGCGCCCCTATTTAAAATTTTTTTAAATATTTATTTATTTTTGAGGCAGAGAGAGCACAAGAGGGGAGGGACTAGAGAAAGACACAGAATCTGAAGCAGGCTCCACACTCTGAGCTGTCAGCACAGAGCCCGACGTGGGGCTCGAGCTCAGGGACCGCGAGACCATGATCTGAGCCAAAGTCAGATGCTTAACCAAGTGAGCCACCCAGGTGCCCCAAAGGGTTTAACCTTAAATACAATTAACCGGAATCACTAATTTACATCCACTGTGGGGGCTTTAGTATGTCACACCGATATTATACAGCTGATACAATCAAAGTACTACAGAGACAGGCAAGAGCTGAAATATTTATTGAAGCAATATAAAATTGGAACTTTAGAAAGAAAGAAATATTTTGGCCTTTCAAGTTTTGAAACTAAGCCTCATTTTATTTGTATTCAGGTAGCTCAGACATCAGTGTCCAGTGACTCTGTAAGCCTACGCTGTGTGTGAATGCCACAGACAACTAATCACAGATACTGTTCACAATGAAAGATTCTCCTGTTTGCCCTGAGTAAAATCATAATCACAACTTTGAAGAGATGGTTCCAGGTGTTCGATGATAAAAAAAAAAATATGTGTTAACAGACTTTGGAGGCCGTCAGACCAGCCCTCACTATAGACTTTTCCTTGTTTTATACCCCATCTTACTCCCCTACATTACACCAGAGTCTTGACCTGATTATAGCTTATTTGCCACTCCCAGTTGTACCCAACGCCAACTCACGGATTTTTGAGGATTTTCTATGTTTTTACGTGTACGTTCCCTAAAAGAATCTAAATAACTCTGGGACATTTACATTGATTTTCAATTTCGTGATCTCTTTCACGTATTGGGGGCACAAAAGTGATAGGTCATTTATAAAATTTAGTATTTGTGTATAACTAAATCGGATCAAAGGCTCAAAATATGTCAAAAATACTCTGATAAATGACATACCTAATGGCATACTGAAAACCACA
Source organism: Hyaena hyaena (assembly GCF_003009895.1). NCBI lineage: Eukaryota > Metazoa > Chordata > Mammalia > Carnivora > Hyaenidae > Hyaena > Hyaena hyaena. The sequence goes on from NW_024080742.1 coordinate 1,943,749, forward strand.
TGGTTGCTTGAAGGAAGTCACGACACAGAAGTGGGACAGAGAGCCACCATGACACCACGTCACATGCAATGCCAGTGCCCTGGTTATTCCCTCAGCCTTTAGCTCTACGTGTCAGGTGCGGCAGAGCCAGAATAAAATACCCCCCAAATATGTCCCAACAATAAATCCCCATAAATCTAATTTCAACTAATTTCCATTAAGTCCAGTCTTAGGAACAAGGGGTACTCAGAGTCTCAAACCAGTAAGACTACGCCTCTCTAGGACAGCAAAGATGGCTTCTGAGGAAGAGCCAATCGAACATACTAGGGTGATACCAAGCAACCATCACAGTTGGTGAGAAATTCTATCTCCATCATATTTTAAGCCCTGTCTTTTTATCCATGAATCCATATGCAGTCCAAATGCTAGTTAATTCCCCACTGGAACCAAGTACCCTGACTTCCAGGAGACAGAGGCCTGAGTACCTCTATTCTTTAATTTGTCTAAGACTATAAAAACAGAATAATGGAAAGCAACAATCTTAGAAATCATGCTTCCAGAAACAGCTGTATCAGAATACAAAACCAGGAAGTACAGGTCTGGAAAAGTAAGACAATAACAACAGCAAAAGAACAGAGTAAACATGCTGTAACCCACACCCCAAAACCAGCTCTTCTGATGTCGTACAGATCGCAGGTCCTCAGCCACTATACTGGACATTCTTGACTAAAACTGAGAACCAGGATAGGAAAACATAAAAATAATAGATGAATAAGCAGAGACTTCATCTATATATACTGGTTCTGTATAGAATGAAGCATTACACTGTAATTTACATGAGGATATTCACAGAAACTTGCCCACGAGCTCGGAAGTGAAGAAAAGATGGTGAAAGAGAGAGGAGACCCTTGTCCTCGTTTCTACAAACTGCCTCACAGAAGATCCAGAGATCTCCAAACATCACTAACATTTTCCATAATAAATAAGTTTACATCAATTACTATTCTTCTATATAATACTATATATACTATTCTTCAATAATAACGTGCAGTGAAGCACAAAGGAATATACACAGAGTCACTTAGAAGCGGGAGAAGCAGAAGAAAAGTACTGAGAATAAAAGCCCAGGTGAAACAGAATTAGGAAAATTTCCTCTGGGGAACAACAAAAGTGAAAATATTAGCACATTTTAATTGCTATCAAGTAAACAAGTCCTCTGATTGAATTTTAGCTTTTACCTGGGCTTAAGTAGATCTGACCAGGGATTCATACAGACAGAGTTGGCAACAGAGGTAAAGAGCTAACATTTTAAATTCAATGATCAAATAATCTAAGGATGTATGTTTCTAAATTACTTGATTTGAAAATTTGGGCAATTTAACTTTGACAGGTAATAAAACCAATTAAACTTTGACTAATTATGTGAAGTTACTATCATGTGCTTAAGTAGTAAATAACTAGAGTAGTAAAGTACTATATAAATGTACTTTGCACGTTCATACTAAATCAAAATAAAGATGACTACAACTTTACAGAACACAGAGTGGAAATGTAATTACGCTCCTATTCCAAAGGGTGATATCAGTGCATCAGTTATGCATGCTCATGTATATATTTTAGTTCTCTCCTATTACTGTTGTTAAAATTCTTAGAAAGGCCTTTGGCCTCCCAGACACGTCTGGCTAACTGGACCTGGGCAAAGGGGTATCTCTCCGGTGGTCCAGCAAGTACATAAACTACTGTCAGCTCAATCTGGCCTGCAGCTGGCTCTTCCTGGTGAGAGTTCAATGTGTCCTATAAAGTTATGGATCATAAAATACCATGATCTGGTACTGGATTTCCCCTTTGTTTAAAATAACTAATACCATTTAGAATCATTATGTACAATTGGCAAAGAAATCACTTACTTGGTAAAACCAAACTGAAAACTTGAATGAAAATTTAAACAATCTAATCTTACAGGAATTTTAAAGAAAATCCTGAAGTTATACTGCTTATCCAAAGAGTGAATTATAAAAGAAAACACTGCTAACAATTTATACTTGATAAAATAGAGATCTTTCAGTCATGGAAAGGTACCTTATTCTCACCGAGCAAATATATGAAAACACTGAATTTATCTTTTAAGTCCCTGACGTTAAAGTCATATATAGAGATTTTTAAAAAATTTCACTTTCTCTTCAAAAATAGGATTTAGTTTATAGATTCTTAAATGTCCACATTCATGAAGATGTTACTATTCATTCACAGGAAACAAATGATGACATGCATAAGGTATTTTTTTTTAAATGAAACATGAAAGGGCAATGCATGTGGCACATATAGAAGTCAATGAAATAAATAAATATATGTATTATATATATATGTATATATATATATGTAAAAGCATCTTAACAAATCAAAGAAGATTCCTTTAGGACATGACTATTCAATAGTTATTGATATGGGAGGCTACTTATTCCTAGAAACTATAATTAGACATGATGTATTCTACCCATTTTCCCCAGACGTAAAATAACCACGCTAAATAGTTATTCCTGTCCAGAATGTGCTGTCTATTCTTTTAGCTGAAAGCAAACCTCTAGTAAATTCCTATTTATCTTCTTGCCAATCATGGAATGAATGACTGACTCTAACGCAGCCTTATCTGGGCCTTATGTCTGCAGCACATTCTGCTAAGTGATGTCATTGCTCTAGCAGACGAAAATAAGCAGATTATTACAGTGACTAGGAGCAAACTAAACATTTGGATTTTTGCATGGACAGATTTACACACTGTCTGTCAGATAAAGCACATTTTGCCCGCTGCTTACACAACTAGAATGTGCCTGACAGCTTCCTCCCGGGGTTAGAATCTGATTACATAAATAGGCCATTCCCCAACATTCCTAAAGACTGACAGTCTGTCTTAGTTTAAAGTGCAATTTCGGACTATCAGCTTTTCTGTCTTGCACACTAGGCTGATTAACATCAGAGCACTTCCTGGAGGTCCAATCAGGTTTCCTCACACCTGATTCTGGGCCATATGAAACGTGGTGGACACAATGGATGGGGAAACGGCAACGTTAAAACTACTTCTGATGACTGCTCCTAGGGCACATGTTGATTGAAAGGTGAATCACTTTAACATACTTACATGTGTTAATGTCTACGTAGCATTACCTTTGAAAGAACTCACAAGTGTATAATGCTTTCTTTAAAGCTAGTGCTTTTATTTATAAAATTAAACATATTTCTATTTTACAGCTGCTCTTTTTTAATGAATATTTTCGTATCATTCCATCAATGAAATAAAACATCAATGATTCATCACAGTCATATAAGATGATTGCACTGAGCTGAACACAATGTTTAAAAACTTATCTACCACTAATTAATATCTTCCTATCTCCAGCACGACATCCAAAACAAAATTTATAGAATCAACACGCCACTGAATGTTGATACATCTGGAAATGTGGCTTAAAACCTACTTTGCCAGCAGCAGAAATGGTAGTCAAAAACGATTCATGATTGAATTGTGTCTGTATGGATTTCACGAACTTGCTGAAAATTAATGATTCTGTATTTCTGTATGCTAAATAATAATAGTAATAATAATAATAATACCACCACCACCACCACCACCACCAAAATTCTGCATTTTATTAGATGCTCAGTTACAAATTATCCTGGGAGAAACCTTAATAATTATGTAATTCACAAAAAACACAAGCATGAGGTTTTCACACAAATAAAACCTGAATTCAAAGTGGCCTGCTTGATCAAGACAGATAAATTTCCTCCTTATAAGGAAAAAAATTAGGCAGCAGACATTTTTAAGGCAGTACTGAATATCTTAAGAACTGCATTGTTAGGAAACCATTTGTTCCTTAATGATTTTCCTTGGCCTTACACAGTCTGGGAGCTGTTGCAAAAGGGAAAAAAATCCAGCATCTCTACTACTAATATATTAATTAAGCAAACGTCTCCTGAACACCCACTATGGGACAGAATCCTACCCTGTGTTGTGGAAACACAAAGATAAATAGGACACAGCCCTCTATCCTCAAGGTATATAAAATCTGATAAGGAAGAGAAACAAGCAAACACATAAATTATATTTCAAAGTAGTAATTTATCTTTTTACAGATAAATGTATTTTTTAGATTCAAATGGCAATCTTCTCCAGCATTAAACAGAGCTCACTCTCAGGACTGCAGTCTGCAGAGCCCACCCTGCGCTTTTGTCGTGAAAAGAGTCACTTCCTCCTTGATCATTCTTCTGCCTTCCCACAAAAAGCCATCTGAAGTTAAATTAATGATGTTATGAAGCACAGCTGAGCATTATGTACACACAAAAACCTACTTATAACGACAAAATCCCCGCGCCCTCCGCTTTCCGATCAGAAAGGGCTCCACGTTTGCCCTGTACACTCTTACACATTAAATACTAACATTTAGCTTAAAGTGTCTTATTGCCTAATACTAAATGTATTTCGTCTTTTTCATTTGTTTCTTGACACCAACACTAATGAACTGTCATGGAAACAGTTTTGGGAATCACAGAGGGTGAGGTTCCTTACAATGGTAAACAACCAGAAGTCATAAACACGATACTGTCTCCAGTAATTTCAGCTATAACTTTCAAACATTCATACCCAGACAAACCAGATGAAATATGTTGCTTCAGGTCAGCTCTGATGGATCCCTCAGAAATATCAACATTATTGCTTTTATTTTATTATGTACCACACTTCATAACTGTACACTGCAGAGTACAATAAAAACTCCACTACACAGCTTGACTACTTATTAAACAGGTCAAAAGTTACTATAACAAATAACTTGTCCTACTCAGGGTCCATTAATAACATATCTTGTTGCTGCCCAGATAAGGAAATTTTTAAAAAACACAAAAAATAAAGCAACAGAGGAGAAACGTAAATCAATTTGAAACCTTTTATATATCTGAGTTTCCTTCTCAGATTTCCTTTACGGGTCCACAGTTACCTGTGGCATCTTTAATTGTGAGCATATGCCCATCAACTTTGAAATAACTGATTAGAAAATTAGGATCAATAAAGAAAACGGAAGGCCGCTAAAAATCAGTAAAAAGAAACAATACGCTGCTGTCGGTGAGCTCTCAGAGAAGGCGGCACCAGAGACTGAGCCCACGCGGCTGAACCAGGGGCGCCTGCCTCTCAGAGATGGCATCCTTTTAAGTGACGTGTACTGACGAGGGGCGTGCCACGTCCGGGCTACACTGGAAAACTAACCACTGACTGTTCTGTTAGGATAGGGGGTACGGCCATCTCTGCTGGACCCAGCAGACGCTTTCTAGGAACACCAGTGGCCTTGGAAGCTGACCGCTGTAATGACGAGACGTGAAACAACCCGTGACAGGTGACTAAAAAGGAAACAAAAAGGCTAATGATATTTAAGGTGTCCCGGGAAATTTACGTATGTACACATACATATACACATACACTGGGAGTAAACGAATTCTTTCAAATCAAGGAACACCGTCTACAGACAGTGAGGTGGTAAAACGTGGACATTTCCCACTATTTCTGTTACCTGGAATGAAGGAAAGGAGGACGAGAGGAGGTGAGGAAGGGAGGGAGGCCATGGCCACAATTCCCAGGAAATTGATGGCTGCAGAATCAGACATCGTAACTGGTATTTGCCATCAACATAAAACATGGGTAAGTATAATCAAGCAGCAAAAAGTATATGGACAAAGGATGCAACCACTTAGCGGCTTATTAATTTTCACAAAACGTAAGTTACTTCATGAAATTCTGATTTTTATATAAACCAAAGTTTGACATTTACTATAAAGCAAACTCACGTTCTTCGAAATACTTAGGTGAGAATTTCTACTTATCTGAACTAATGACTAAATTTTTTCCAGGATTTGTTACCACTCGCTATCACAGGAATGAAGGTAATTAAAAGGAAACACTTGATGAGTTACAGATTTCACCAGTGCCCAGCACCTAAGAGACAGTCGATAAATTGGCAGGAATGAAAAATTTGGATTTTTTACCCCATTATGTTGGTATATTAGAAAGTTAAATATCCACAACACACTTGTAAATATTGCTGAGAAATACAGAATAAGCCTCAAGAACAACTAAACATAGTCCAGAGGGGTGATTATTCCCTACAAATTAGCAGAAGGAAACAACTTATTCATCAATCACATTAATCAGTGGTGTTTCAGTCATCTGAAACATGTCGAATATTAGCATCTGATGCGCCTGTGAACAGTCACTGCTACCGTTGTACAAGAGATGCTGTAATTGGTTTAAATCGGCCTGGCCCATCTGTCTTTAATACTCTTATTACAAGGCAGTAACCAGAGAACTATTAGCGCTGCACTATAAGCTGTAAGATCTTTACCCGTTCTTAAATCATTTAAAAATAATGAGAGCTTTAGCCTTTATCTAATTAACGAGTGCCTTCTTTGAATTAGAAAAACTGTATCATTTACCCACGGTTGTTTAGTAAATTGGCTTGGCGGCACGCAAGCTAATGCAGGGTAGCGGTGGCACTGTCTTGTTCCTGGCTTCTTATTACTTGAATTATAATTCAATGATCACCTTAGATCATGGGCTATTCATAAATCAGAAGCCTGACATCAGATGAAAAATTGTATTAATATATGAAACTTATTATATAGTACAAACTGCTCTCTTGATAAATTACATTGTTCAAACTTGACAATGATTGCATTTAAAACATTATTCCTGTTTGCTGTTTTACAGACTGAAACCTCTTCATGAAAAATTTACAATGCTCCTCTGTGTTTTGGAGTCAGAGGGCAATAGTAGCAAATGGCAGACAGAAACCATACTTTAGATTTGCTGGCAGCTGCAGAGAACAGAGAACACTTCTAAGGAGGGGAAAACCCTCAGCCGCATTCTCCTGGTCTCCATCTCAGGCTTTATGAAGATACTAATTGTCCTCACCCGCAGAAGCACAGTAAATAATAAAATTTTAATTTCAGCTTACAGGATTGCTTTCTTCTCCTATATAGGTGTTTCAAAGAAATTTATAGTCATAAATGTTTCACAGAAATTTATAGCATGAGAGGAAAAAATAAAGGGGCAAACCCATGAAGTTTAATTTGAATTGAGGCCGGGCTGCTTAGATGATGCGTTATGACAAATGCTTTTCGCCAAGGCTGACTGGGTAACTCAAGCTGTAGTTCCATATTATTTACATTAATTACATGAAGGCGGCTTTGTTAATGGTACATTCTGGTGTGGGTCGCAGCATGATATGCTAATGATCTAAGAAAAATCTGCATCTCCAATATTTATGATAATTTGTAATAGGAAATAGGGTTGCTTTTATTTCTTTCTCCTCACTAGAATAAAAAAAGTCAGTACAAAACAATTTTATTCAGAGAAGAAAGGAAAAAGTTCTAATCGCCAAGACATTTAAGTGTTATAAACAAAAGAGAAGACTCTTATTGTCAGGGGTGTTGTCATAGCCCGTGACAAAGTGATAATGTGGCAGTTCAGCGTGAGGTGTGCACCAAGCCGCATTGAACAGGAGAAAGCAGAAATGTAAAGTATAACGTCCATCACCAAATTATCTCCTGTTATTATGTGTTCCCACCCTCCCTCCTCACAGCTACCCTCAACAAGAAAGAAGATAGGCTTCAAATAAACACAGTTAATTTACACTAAGGTGCATTCATTACATGGAAGGCTATTATGCTAGAAGATATTTGATATTTTTATAAAATCCATTAAACCTTTTGAGAAACTTACAGTGAGACTGTATAATCCCGAAAGATGAAAAACACAAAGACATATGAATTTATATGTATTAAATATCAGCATATTTTATTCATATTGTTATTCTTATAAATTATGTCTAAACTTATAAAATGTTAGAGATAATAGTAATTTGTCAATTAAGGCTTTTGGGAACATGAAAACTAAAAACTGTTTAAGAAATCAGATATATGTTCAAAAGACAAAGACTTTGTGTTTATTAATGTTCGAATTATGCTACCTATATTTTCCAAAGACTGTTTAAAAATTTTAAACAGATGTTTTGTTTTATTATTAGGGGCCAATATCAGTAGCATCAATAAACCGCAGATATTTCTGGCAAGATAAAATTATGTATTTTCAAATTAATAATGTCTTATAGGAATAAAGGTCCTACATAGATGTATCCCATTCAACAGAATAGAAAAGCAAAAAATGTTAGGAAAAAACTGTAGAAAGGATGCTCTGTAAATATTTTGTATTAAAACTAGAGCCAAAATCTTATGGATTGGTGTGCTTAAACACAACTTATTAGTATGCTGGGTTTTTAAGACCTATTTAAATATAACAACAGCATAAGTTTCTAGGATGATACACAATTTTTAAAAACAGGTAATTAGGCTTTCTAAAGACTAGATACTGGAAACAATATTGAGAGTTTTTCTCTATGATCTATAAACAGTTAATACAGGGTTTAGATATTCTATTTTCTATAGGATTAACAGAAATCAGGATAGTGGTTACTTCTGGGGAAAGGAGAAGAACACAGAAGACTTCAAAGGTAATGGTTATGTTCTAGCTCTTAAACTGCATGGGAGACACATAGGTGATGTATGGTAGCTATCATTATTCTTGATACTATACAGAATATATACGCAACAGAATACACAAACATATATATTGCATATATATGTAATACAAATATACACAAATACATATACTATACAGAATATATATATTACATGTATATATGCGATAGAATACACAAATATGTATACACACTACACATATATATAGTGTATATGTAATACGTGTAGTATCAAGAATAATGAAATATATGCGCATATACACACATACATAGTTCTGTGTGTATATATACTATCAAAAAAGAGTAAAATGTGTTGAGGAAAATATAACAAAATCTGAATAATTTCTTTTTCTTTTTTTCTTTTCCATTTAGAGAGAGAGGGAGAGGGAGAAGGAGGGAGGGAGGGGGGGAGGGGGGGGGACAGAGAGAGAGAGAGAGAGAGAGAGAGAGAGAGAATCTGAAGCAGGCTCCACATTCAGCATGGAGCCCAATGTGGGGCTTGATCATACAACCCTGGAATGGTGACTTGAGCTGAAATCAAGAAGCGGATGCTCAACTGAATGAGCCACTAAGGCACCACCCTTCTTTTTCTCTTTTATATGAATAAAAATTTTTAAAAGAGGAGATATTATTTCTCAAAAATTTCATGGACAAATTAATATATTACTATGCAATAATAACTAAAGCTCAGAAATGGCCATGGACTCATAAGGGAATGCTTATATTAGACATTCAAAACCACAACAATGAAAAATAGCATTTCTTATAAAATCATCAATATTTATTACAGCAAAAGTATGAATTTCATAAAGAAATCGTTTATCTCTATATAAGTAGCTCATCATATGCTAATTAGCAGACATTTCTCAGAGAAACACTATAATCAAAACTTTTAGAATACCAGATCTTAAAAATTATTCAATCCAACACTCTTACTTTACTATTGACAAAACAAACTTAAGGGGTTTCATATCCTTATATTGCTAGATAGTAGTAATACCCAATTCTTTTGCCTCTTCACATAGGACTCATTCAGTCATAAAATACAGCCTGCTGGACCCCTTATCACAGGAGGTGAACAATTCTGGTTTAAGACATTAAACCATTCAAGTTGATCTAGTAAAGAAGTCAGACAGACTGAGAAGGGCTGGGCTCACTTACTCATCCACCAAACATTTATAGACCATCCAATAAATGACAGGTAATATTAAGAGGTCTGTAAATTAAATAATGAATAAATTCTGCCACAAAACAATTAGAAATTATCCAATGGCTTCCCCATGATATCTAAACTCCTTACCACAATCTCTAAGAACTGAGAGAATGTAGGCCCTGATCACATCTCCAACACTATTACTAACTTCCTGCTTACCATGTATCAATCACATTTGCCTTCTTCCTGTTGGAAGGTTTATGTATTTAATTTTTAGATAAGTCAGTAGGTAGGTGGGTGGGTGGTTGGGTGGGTGGGTAGATGGACTGATGGATGAACAAACAGGAAGTCTAACAGTGACATGGACAAGTAAGCCATCAATGACAACATGTGATGATAAGTAAAAAGATAAAAGGTTTGGGGAACTAGAAAGAACAAGAAATGCTCTTAAAGTTTATACTTAATGTTTAATGTTAAGATCAGAGGCCCATTAGTTTCCTTCAAACTTATGAAAAAAATTAAAATAGAAGAAATCTACTAAAAAGGTCTAATTATGCTAAGGAGACGATTCTGGCCTGTGTCTCAAGACATCTTTGGTCATTTGGACAAATGAGTACCAAGATGCAGATCTAATGGAAAGTAGAAGAATCACATAACCGGACGCGCGAGAAATGAAATCTCCTTCTAAGCCCCTTGGTTCAATGAACAAAAGCTCCTCCATCTGTTAATTGGAAAACAGAATACTTTCTATGATTTACTCTATAAAACATGAAGGCCATAAAAGTATGCTCAGAAATCAGAGTATTTATGAATTGCTACAGACAATAGCTAGTGAGTTGGGAACATTAATTGCAAACTTTCTGACAATTCAGATATAATAAGTCATTCTAATCTAGTGGATAAAACATGTGCAAGCTTTTGATACATTCTCTTTTCCTTTCCTAAGGACAAAAGTAAAAGTGGACTTCCCCAGCAAGAACAGATACCAGTCAACACTCACCATCTGCACGTAGAAACTATCCTCACCTTATATTTCCCTCAGAGAATCATAATTGGGATTACATTCTGATATTTAAAAAATTGACCAATTAAAGTTGACCATGAAATTTGTATACAAGAAACAGAAATCTTTTACATAAAGCAAGACTCAGAACATTTTAATGAATAGATTTCCATGTGACATATTCCTATCATCACAGAAATCAAATACAATGCCACAAGACTTTCAAAAATTATTTGCAATTGACTTTTTATAAGGCATTGGTTATGACCTACAACTCATTCTTCAGGATGGATATCTTGAATATTACATTATATCCTATAATTCAGACAAGCATGTAAGCCCACTTCACTTCTTTCTCTCCTATTCTGAATTTAAAATGTTTACTGATTATTTCTGAAACTCTGTATTAGGCAATTCCACTAAATTATAGAGTTCAGGAGATTAAATTACAAAAGGAGAAAAAAACTATTCAGAAATAATACTACTATATTCAAAATACAAAATTTACATGAATTATAAAATATTCTTCATCCTATTAATAATTCTAGATGTTAGGGGCCGCTGGGTGGCTCAGTCGGTTAAGCGTCCAACTTCAGCTCAGGTCATGATCTCACTGTTCATGGGTTTGAGCCCTGCTTCGGGCTCTGTGCTGACAGCTCAGAGCCTGGAGACTGTCTTCGGATTCTGTGTCTCCCTCTCTGACCTGTTCATGCTGTCTCTCTCTCTCTCTCTCTCAGAAATAAATAAAACATTAAAAAAATTTTTTTAAAAATTCCAGATGTTAGTCCAGATTTAACTTAGAAATGTTAAAATCATCTTATTTTGCTATATCTAGTTGTCAATAGAAAAAAAAAACAGTAACTATACAATTATGTATTCCCTTCCCTCAAAAATTATGTATGTTCTCTTATACCTGTTTAATTCAAGGCTAAACATTTCAAAATTTATTCAAAAACAAAAATAAAATGTAGAACAAGCATGTGCATGACCATAATTAGGTACAGAGAGGAACAGAGATTGTTCTAATGCTAAGAAAGCACTACGATTTCCTATTCTCTAACACTGTAGTTCTGAGTCCATCCTTCTGCTAAAAGCGTGTCCCACATATGACAGGCAATGACCACATTCTGCAGACACTGCAACGTGGCCGGCATGGGTCTGAAGTGCACACACACCAACATCTGTTACAGATCATCTTCTGTCCCTTCTTGATGGACTGCTCTAAATTTTGTTCAAGATGCCCTCATGTTTTTGACAACCTGTACAAGCCAAACATTTCAGCAAAATTTCTAAATTAACACTGAGAGCACTTCCCAACGTTTTGTTCTATACTGTTCACTCTTGCTGATTGTGTCCTAAATAATAAACTGTGGCCTCTGGCGATTTTTCTCAGAATGTTTATGATGAGAACTCATTCATCTAAATCTGCTGGCCAGTGGAATAAAATAAATCAAGAATTTCCCAAATATAACAATATTTGTGTTCAGTCGATAATTGATGACTGCAGCTGCACTAATTAAAACCCATCTGAGCTTCATTAATCTTGGTCACCAGGACCAATTGCCATGCACCACACCTTGCGCAAAGCCCCGTGCCCTTGCGTTCGGGTCACACGCAGGTGGGCCTTACTCCCAAACTTCCCAGGACGACGTGAAATGTTTCAACTTGATATGTATAATAAGCATAATACATAAGTAGGTGGCCATTCAGGGCAGATCTCTGTCAGACTCTTAATCGTGAAAGGAATAAATTAAATTTCTTAGGTCAGATAACATTTTTATTATATATTTTCTACTTGCTAAAAGAGAAAGCAATGTGTCACCAGCTCACAGCATAAACAGAGCTCTATGGGAATCACCCCACAGTGTGAGGATGGCTCCAGGGCCTCGAGGTCACACTCGCGGGCAGCACGCACACCTCCCCGGGGCAGGCGCACAATCCATACTGGAGAAAAGACGACAGTTGAATAAGAAGTCGTATTAAGAAATGATTCTGATGTTCACCTGGGTTTATAAGAATAATCATAAACATCTACTAAATGTAACCTCTCTTCAAAATCTGCCTTCTAGGAGGTACATAGTTGTCCGTGCAAAGCAGAGAACATCATGAACATCGGCTGACAGACATGGAACCTTGTCATGGACACTGTCCTCTAAACATTACCCAGAACGTCTGACATCTAACACTAACTTATTCAGGAAGGATTTACAGAGAGACGTGTGTGGCTTCAGATAAGCCGATGCAGGCATTGATGACAGCAGGGGCGAACTCCGCCAAGTCTGCTCTCATCCACAGGGCTCTGCCTAAGCGGGTGGGAGAGAGAAGTGGGTAAATACATAATATGCCACAAGGTGGGAAGCACTCGGAAGACACTTGAGCAGAGTGTGGGGACAGGACTGTGGTACTCTCGTCAGGCTGTGTGCTCAGGGAGGTGGTTCCTGCAGAACAATGCAGACCTAGACACCTCATGGAACTGAAGGCATCGCCCTTTATTTGGACTAAGTCAATAAAGAAAGTATGAATACTAAAGTTTTAGGCTCTGTCATATTTATACAATAAATTTTTTTATGTTTATCTATTTTGAGAGAGAAAGACAGAGCATGAGCAGGGGAGGGGCAGAGAGAGAGGGAGACACAGAATCGGAAGCAGGCTCCAGGCCCTGAGCTGTCAGCACAGAGCCCGATGCAGGGTTCGAACTCACAAATCCCGAGATCATGACCTGAGCCAAAGTCAAAGGCTTAGCTGACTGAGCCACCCACGTGCTCCCATATTTATACATTTAACAAAGCCAAAATTTTCACATATTTCACACATTAGACTCAGGTATTAGGTTCATCAACCCCCAAGCGGAGTACTGCACTGGATCTCTGGCACGTGGGAAGAAGAGGGGGGGAGAGCGAACCCCTTGGCCAGAACACACACAGACGTATGAATGGTACCTTGAACATCAACTTAAGAGTTACACAATAGGGTTTCAGAGGTAACAAAGCTGAAGAGTTCTGGAAGAAACAAATCAAACGAAGAAGCAAACTGGGTAACAATGAGATCTATCCTTGAAAGATCATGAGTATTTATAAAATCTCTTGGTAAGTTTTGACTTAAACATTTAAAAAGTACAAATAAGATAGATTTGCACCTTTAAGAGGCAAAAATACTACATATTTACAGTGTTCACTTTTAAAAACATCTCACTAAAAAGTCCTTTTACTCCAACAAAATAGACACTATCAAAGAAACAGTGTACCATTTCACCTAATACCTATTCTATAACTTCAATTCTATTTTTATGAATGTGCCTATTTTTTCCTTTAATTTTAACCTAATAGTTGATGCCCAAAAGGTTTCCTTCTTTAATGATGAGCCTCTTTAGAAACAAAAGTTACTTATTCATTAATAAAATATGCCCAGAAGAGTAAAAATGAAATCTGTTTTAACTGTTAGCTTGGCTAGTATTCACTACAGGGACACCAGACACCGTACAACCCCCTCTTCAACACTCCACAGCTCACGGACACACGGAGTCAGAAAGTGTGGATTCTCTCTAGAAATCAGCATGCACTGCCCCAGGAGAACAGGCTGCACTTGCTGAGACCACAGGCCCCTCCACAGCTGCTTGCTCAGGCCGGCCAGGTCGGCAAGTCCGCTGTCCGAGCAGACATTTAGGGATGTGCCAGAGATTTCGGAAGGCAGGAGGCCTGGGGACCACGGCACCTCTACTGCTTTGCTTGTTGGTACAGAGGGAAAATCTTTTTTTTTATTATATTTTTCTAATGTTTATTTATTTTTGAGAGGTGGGGAGGGGTAGAAAGAGAGGGAGATACAGAACTCAAAGAAGACTCCAGACTCTGAGCTGTCAGCTCAGAGGCCGACATGGGGCTCAAACTCACGAACTGTGAGATCATGACCTGAGCCGAAGTCAGACACTTAAGTGACTGAGCCACCCAGGGGCCCCTGCAAAGAGAAAATTTTAATGAACAAATCCAACCCTTCCCAACGCCTCATCTGCCAAGGACAACTGGGACCCCCTCACCACTCCCACCACCTTGCCCAGGAACACACACGTCTCAGTAGTCACTCTCAGAAACGTCCCACAAAAGGTCTCATTTACTCCCCATATGCCCCTATTAGGTGGACACCCCGAGCTGAACACTGTGAGCAGAAACACAAAGTAACTTGCCCAAAGTCACACAAGTATCACCCCAGAAATCCACAAAGGCCTATGTGACTGCAAGCCTGTGTTCTGCCACTGGATGCAGAATTTGTAAGCAAGATTACACTGTGAGTCTTTGAAGACCATTTCATGTTCAAGCTACACAACAGAACAAAGGTCCGTGCAGTCGGGAGAGGAGACTCAGCTCCGAAAGAGCAAGAATGAAACAGGTCTTCTAAATCAGAGAGAGATCTTTCCACCTTAATGTAGTGGACAGGGGCCATAATCCTGTGTGCAGAACATGCAGTTTTAGGAGTAAGAGACAGAAAAAAGAGGCCAGTAGCCTTCTAGACAACTTTTGCTGATGTCTTCCTAATCATCACAGTTTAATGAGGTGGGGATATATAGCATAAAAATATAAAGTACAACTGCCCCTTGAATAACACATGTTTGAACGGCATGGGTCCACTTACAGGCAGATTTTACACACACACACACACACACACACACACAGTACAGTATTGTAAATGTCTTTTCTCTTCCTTATGATTTTCTTAGTAACATCTTTTCTCCAGCTCACTTTCTCCTAGGAATACAGAACACAATACATGTAACATACAAAATATGTGTTAACTGTTTATGTCACTGGTTAAGGTTGGTAACGTTCTGAAGAAAGTGAGCTACTAATAACCAGGTAAGTTTTTGAGGAGCCAAAAATTATACATGGATTTTCAACTGTGCCAGGGTGGGGGGGGTATAATCTCCCCTAATTCCTACACTGTTGAGGGGTCAGCTCTATGTTACCACATTTATTGTTCTTTGTTATACTTGCTGATGTTTTAGCTTCTGTAAAACCTGAAGCAGAGAATACAGTGTTCATTAAAACCACTGAGTCCGCAGCTGGATTTGAGCTACTGGTAATGAAACTGAGCACCCCATCTCTCCTGTCATGAAGTATCTTGTGAGCACACACACCATCCAAACAAAGCCTCACGTAGGTTCCTTGTTTTCCACATGATGCCAGAGAAAGAAACTTCCCTGTTTTGTCCACAGAGTTCACGTTACCAAAACCAAATGACAGCACCGCAGGGATGGATGGACAACTGGTCACAGGGGGTCGGGCGTACTAGTCCACGAGGACCAGAGGAAAGACCAGAGGAAATGGCAAACACTGGTGCCACCAAAACCAATTTAAAACCATTTGCAAATGATGGTCAGGAATGACACTTCCCTACAAAATGAGAGTGGCTTCCTCCTGTCTTGTCCAAACTCTTTGGCCACAACCAACCTAGGAGCTTCCAGCTTTCCTGCACTTGCTCATTTCCATTATGTTACCGACCTCAGATACAGGACTAGTCTTTCATGCAGCTCAGACTTTAATTTTTTTTTTACAACTTCCTCTAAAACTTTCTCTTTTTTAAAGTTTATTTATTTTGAGAGAGAGCGAGAGAGCAAGAGCAGGAGGGGCAAAGAGAGAGAGAGAGAAACCCAAGCAGGCTCCATGACATCGGTGCAGCCCCAGACGTGGGTGCTCGAACCCACAAACCGTGGGGCCTGGATACTTAATTGACTGAGCCACCCAGGCGCCACTCTTCTAAAACCTCCTAAAATTTCATTGTTCTAATTTTCTTCAAAGAATTTTATTTTGTTTTAATTTTTTTAAAATGTTTTTTTTATTTATTTCTAGGAGAGAGAGAGAGAGAGAGAGACAGCGTGAGCAGGGGAGGGTCAGAGAGAGAGGGAGTCACAGACTGAAACAGGCTCCAGGCTCTAAGCTGGCAGTCAGCACAGAGCCCGACGCGGGGCTCGAACCCACGAACTGCGAGATCATGACCTAAGTTGAAAGTCGGATGCTTAACCGACTAAGCCACCCAGGCGCCCCTTCAAAGAATTTTAAAACTTTCTAATTAAACTGCAAATGACTGTGTTGTCTTTACTTCCAATAAGAAATAAACTTCTTTTGAACTTGAAACTCTCATTATGCACCATGACAATGCACTGGTCAGCTCTTCGCAACATGTTGCAATTCAGATCACTATTAAGCTTTCTTTCTGGTCTTCACACAAGTTTCAATGAAACAGGTAAGTTCACAAAACAACTTTCATTGGTTAAAAATCCCATATGAGTTCAGGACTGTAAAACTCTAATATATACACATTTTGAAGCAAATGTGTATTGCTACAAATTAGTGGATGTATAACTAGAAAAAGATACAGCTCCTGTAGACTGAAGAGTTTTGCTCAAAAGTCTAGCTAAAGAAAAAAAAATCAGCAGAAACATACAAAAAAAGCTCTAAAGGGAGAAATAACATGCAACAAAGGTAGCCAGCCTGAAAGAAGGATAAAAACAGAATTTGCTGAGAAGCAATATGGCTTCCTTATCTTTCACTGCATTTTATAAATGTCATAAAATAAAGATGATTATTTTAAAGAGGAAAAAAAAAAACCTTTTTTTTCCCTTTAAATTAAGAGGTACCACACTGGGAGAATCCTTTCAATGACTAGAAAAAAATATGGTCACACAATGCAATTTGCTGACAGCAGACACACACAATACATGTTGTCAACTTTCTCCTTCATTAAGCACATGACAAAGCTCTACAAGTACACGGCGAGGCTGCAGGAGGAGTCGCTTTGCCTGTGTCTCCACTGGCAGTTTCTTCCTCATGTTTGTCAAGGCAGAAAGAAGGATTAGGGGGAAAAAAAAGTCTTTAGTTAAAAAAAAAAAAAAAAAAAAGCAAACCAACAGGATTTTCCATTCTTGACGAAAATCATGGAAGCTTGGAGACTTGTGAGTTCTGAGCTGAGGGCTTCTGAACTGAATTTAAGAATTCAAGGACTGGGGGCGCCTGGGTTGCTAGGTCAGCTCAAGTCATGGTCTTATGATTGGTGGGTTCTAGCCCCACATGGGGCTCTGGACTGGCAGTGTGGAGCCAGCTTGGGATTCTCTCTCTCTCTCTCTCTCTCTCTCTTGCTGCTCCTCCCCCACTAGCGTGGTCTCTGTTTCCCTCAAAATAAATACACTTAAAAAAAAATCATGGGGCGCCTGGGTGGCTTAGTCTGACTTTCGCTTAGGTCATGATCTCACGGTTCGTGGGTTCGAGCCCCGCGTTGGGCTCTGTGCTGACTGCCAGCTTAGAGCCTGGAGCCTGTTTTGGAGTCTGTGACTCCCTCTCTCTCTGACGCTCCCCTGCTCACGCTGTCTCTTTCTCTCCTGGAAATAAATAAAACATTTAAAAAATTTTTGAAAAAAAAAATCTTTTTAAAAAGAATTCAAAGATTACACTTTTGAAGCAGGAACAGGTATTAGAGCAAAGGATGTGAGGCCAAGTATTTATCAACTAAAGCCCAGAGAGAAAAACACAAAGAGGCTGACAGCAGAGAAGAAGTGTGACATGCACTACATAAAATACTGGAATTGTGATTTCTGGTGAATCTTGCCATATATGCAAGTAGGTAAGTACGCACCTATGTGTACCTCCTTCAAAGTCTTATTCCTCAATGGTTATGCTTAAGGACTGTGATGCAAACCACCATTTTTCTGTTTGGGGCTATATTGCTTATTCTTTCCAATGAAATAATATAGAAAATTAAGTATAAATGTAATTTGATTTAATTCCATACCCCTCCCAGTAAAGCATCCCAAGATCGTTATTAGAAAAGTCTGATAGTACAAACAGAAAACCTTCATGTACACCACTTCTGAAGACAAAACCATTTTCATATTTTCTAAAAGTTCAATATGAAGGAAAATGCTGATGCCCAGTAGAAAGGCTTTAAATTACTACATACACTCGAAAATTGTAAAGAAGGATTTATTACTGCCACCCCTACCAATATTACATCTAAATGGGGGCTTCTTTATGGTGTTAGTTATTACTATATATAAAATTACTGAAGATCAAGATTGTTTGGAAATATTCTTACATTTCCCCCCAATTTATAGGATGGTAATAGGACTTTTTTAAACACTCACTTTTCCTCCTGATTCCCTAGCATCTCTCAAAAATAAGTTCTACGGATTCAGGAAGTTCAACAGATAATTTTCCAAACACCATAACTTACATACAAGACCATCACATTCACATGTATTTACTCAAATTTCCCAGGACTTATTTTACTTAGATTTTGAGCAGCTATATTTACCACTTCCTCCAGTCTGGACCTCATTTCCAAGTGTGTGGGTCTGTTCTCCTCTTTTAAAAACCAACTTTAAACATCAGCTTGGTAGTACAACTACTTTGAAATTAATTTAATTAATTTTACCTCTTTCCTAATTTATAAACAAATTTACTTATATTCTGATATTACTTATTTTTCTAACATACTTGTAAAATGGTTCTCAATTCAAGGTAACACTTTCTGTAAGAATTAAGTCAAGCTGTTTTGTTTAAACTCAATCTCTTTGCTGCAGACCTTCAATGTATATTTTAGAACTTCCTTCAAACAGTTTAAGATTCACTTACACTTCTAATTATAAGACCATGATTTCCTTTTGTTGTTGAAATGACTTAGAAATACAATGAAGTTATAATGGTTTTCTCATTTTTTGAATGTCAGCAAGAACCAAACAAAAGGAAACAATTAAGAAATAAAAGGAATTAAGTGAGAATACAAAGTATTCTTCATTTCATATGACTGGCTCTATCAATAATCCTTACTATACTAAACAAACAAAAAAAAGGAAGCTATTCCCTTATTGTATAATGAAAACCATGATTTTTATCGTGGTTTTCCAAATCAAAAAGCTGTAGGAACCAGTTCTTGCTCTCTCCTTACTCCTGGTTTTGAGGAAAAGACATCTCTTCATAGACTCTGGAAAATAAACGAACCCAGCTGGTTGGCTCCACACACATTTACACGAGCGTGAAAGCCAGGAGCGGAGTTGAGCGTCACCATCCTTTTAAGGCTCTCGAATTCTTTTCAGTTATTAGAAACTTTCAGTTACAAGGAGGAGATTTAAGGTTGACTAAAATTTAGTGAAAATTCTCCCCTCTCTCAGGGATCTCTTTTGCCCTTCTTGTCGCCTTCTGAGGCTGGCCCCCCGAAGGCAGAAGAGCGTCCTGTTCTCTCTATATGGGTCACAGATGGCCTGAGCCACATGCTTTACTCCAGAATCATCAATCAGGATCACTTGGCTCTTCTTCCTTCTGGTATTTCACTTTCAGAACTCGCTTTTCAATCATTAGTTGTGAGACTACATGCCCTTAGCTGCTTCTTAGCCACATTTCCCTTCGATTTATTTAGGGCAGACCATCAAGGGTTAGTTTAACTCTGAACATCTTTTCCTGGCTAACTTTCAAAACTGCCTCTGGTACATGTTCAGGGCCCTTTCAGATCCCTTAAGAACGTGGACTTTAGTTTTTTCGCCTCATACTTTCACATTTTGACAATTCCAAACATAGGACTCTATATGTAGTTTTAAACACTTAACGTTGGAATAAATTGAAATTTTTTGAAAAAATTATCAGATTTTGTTTTCAGTACTTCTTATAAGAGCTACTACCATTATTTAACACACATATAACATGCACATGTCTTTTTGAAGCATATGTTGACTGTAAGTGGTAAGTTAACATACTATTCCAAAAGCCACTGTAAGAAAAGCATATAGATGAATATTAAACATACCATCCAAATGGATTTGGTCACTCCTCACAAATATTTGTCTGTGTTAATGATACAAACACATGTTACATGGAGAAGAACAAGAAACCATCTGTGGCCTAAGGAGCCTAGGGCCCAGCGAGAAACGACATTCCCCAGCAGAGGGTGAAGCTCTCACACGGGAGCACTTAGCACTCAGAGGGGCACCGCATCCACCTGTGGGGAGTTGGGAAGGCTTCTGAGAAGCGCACCCGCACCTGGGAGATGGGCCAAGGCTAGTCCTTTGAGAAGCGAGGGGAAAGCAAGGCGTGGCCAGGAGCTGGGAGGAACCGAGCGTGGCTGTGGCTGTGGCTGTGGCAAACAGGGAGAGGAGAAAGGCAGTCAGAGGGAAGACTGAGAGGTAAACGGACCAGATCACCAGAGCTCTTTGGATCAGCACTTGAGAGGAGAGGGTCTTGGAGTGCAACTCCTTTAAGTTAATTTTCCTGAAATTTGACACTTTTTTCTGTGTATTTAAGGCCCTACAGATCTTCCTCTGAACTATATTTAATATGTAAGCTAAATGGCATATTTAACAAGAGACGAAATTAGCATGTTGCCAGGCATTCACTAGTCGAGGTACTGTACATAAGCAGAAATGGGAAATGGGGCACATCCCTTCGAGGAGCTTCCGCTACCCTGTGAGGTGAGAACTGCACTCTCATTCATAAATTTAATACTTATTAAACTGTCCTAGAACAGACCTAGGCAATGGAAAAAGGAAAAAAAAATCTAAGCAAGATTATGGGATTCTTTGAGCATAACCTCATCCCCTCCACTGTAGATCTAAGATTTTAGAGACAGCAGGGCGCCTGGGTGGCTCAGTCGGCTAAGCATCTGACTTCAGGCTCAGGTCATGATCTCACAGTTCGTGGGTTCAAGCCCCATATCGGGCTCTGTGCTGATAGCTCAGAGCCTGGAGCCTGCTTCTGATTCTGTGTTTCCCTCTCTCTCTGACCCTCCCCTGCTCATGCTGCCTCTCTCTCTCTCTCTCAGAAACAAAACATTAAAAATTTTTTTTAAAAAGTAAGATTTTAGAGACAGAATAAAGCACACTATTAAAAGAAACCGGATTCTGTAGTTGTGGGCATATGAAGAGTGTGAACAACAGAAGTCCTTCCCTGAGCTGCTGTGCTCTATAAAACACTGGGAATCATTACTTTTAAACAAATAACAAAGTAAAGGTGGATGGGCATGGTGTACTTTTGTTCATTTTCTTGTCACAGAACATACTTCTCTCTATTGTAAATTAAGAGAATCAAGTTTGTGTTGAAGGGAAAATTACAGAATTTTCATTTTGAACCTCATGTAATCTTAATCTCATAAAGTTGACAGAAAGACAGTTTCGAGTTAGTCTTTTTTGTTTATTTAACTCTCTGGCTTACTTCCACTGAGGGTTAATTTCTACCAAAGATAAAGCAGCAAGTGCTCACAAAGTGATAATTCAATTTTTACAACAATAAAAATATTATAAAACACATAACCTTGACACAGTCATTCATCAGCAGGTGATTTTTTTAAGCATTGGCCACTGTGTCTCAACTTCCTGCACAGACAGGAGAAGCACTTTTGTATCTGAGGATGCATGAAGACTTAGGATGAGACTGTACAGGTAAAAAATACAAAGGACAATTTATGTAAAATAAGCAAAGAGTTACTTAAATAGTGCACTAACCAGGTCAAAGTAAATGGAAATAAGTCACACTAAAAAAATTCACTAGAAAAATCTTCAAGGGTCTAAAGAAGGAATATCCATTTGGAGGTCTCCAAACGATACAAAGAGGAAAAATACAAATATAGAAGGAAAAAGCGCGAAGCACCAATATGGACATGCCGCCGCTGCACTGAATGCCACAGATCAAGGTGGGAGAGATGGGAATGCGTCAGTAACTGAGAATTTTAAAATCTTGGACAGAGTACTTTTTTATATAAGCAAATATTAAGTAATGTATTTCAAATATGAAAAAGCACATGTAGCAATTTTCTAATGGAGTTTCGAAGAGGCTGTAAATTTATGGGCCAATATAGAGAAAATGAAATTGGTTACTGAATTAGATTCAAGATACTTTAATATTAGACACCTGTCATTTCTAAAACATTTGCTAGGTGGCACAGGCAACTCAACAATGCACAAAACAATCTAAGATCTCAAAGAGCTGAAAATTTAGATATAATATGAAGAAGAAAGATCTTCACCACCCAATTTTTTCAAAAAATATTAAATGTATCAATGTATGAATGAAACAAAACAAAGGTTAAAAAATCTAATTCCTTAAACATTAGGCTATGAAGAATGCAAACTATGAATTTTTCCAAGAAATGTAATAAAAACTATAATCCAGAGGCTAAATTTTCATGATTAGTAAAACAATGTTCATGCGGCACCTGGTTGGCTCAGTCAGTTAAGCATCCAACTCTTGATGTGGGCTCAGATCATGATCCCAGAGTTGTGGGATCCAGCCCTACATCAGACTCTGCACAGAGTGTGGAGCCTGCTCAGGACTCTCTCTTTCTCTGTCCCTCCTCCACTCACTCTCTCTCTCAAGATAAGTAACATTAAAAAGAGAAAAATAAAAACAATGTTCAACATTATAGAATGGTAACCATAGCTATAGAGTACAAACTTGCTCAAGATAGTATGAAGAACTCAGCTTCTATTGAACCTGATATTTTTAAGTGACATGTTGGGTACCTGAATCTAAAGGCAGCCAGGAAGACTGACTATACCTCTTTTTAAATGAGTTTCATCAGAGAATTTCCCAAAATCTATGGACATTGGCCCCAATGCTGCTTAGAAAATAATTTCCCTTTTGTTCCAGCATTTAGTTTAAAAGCTTTGAAATGATTCTAAAATTATCATCATTTGCCCCGACCTTTCAATTCATTTATTCATGGAGGGGCTTCTATGACTCAGGCACTGTTATAGGCACCTGGGTGGACACAGAGACATGAAATAGGAAAAATAAATACATAAATTACACATTTATGTAATTATTATTTCAAACTCCCAAAATGATGCCAACCAGTTCACAAGATTCATTAAAATTTCACAATCTGTCTGCCCAGGAAGAGCTGGCCCCAACACACTGGAACACGAGACTGTGGTAAGAAAAATCCAGACAGTACAAAGGCACAAAGCGGGGGCATGCCTCTCAATGAGACCAGTACACTGGGGCAGAATGCAAGACAGCAATGGTGGCCAGAGGTCAGACCTCAGAGGTGACAACAGGAGTCTGATTTAAATGAGGCACCAGGATAGGGAAGTGGACAAAGGAATGTATGTCCCAACTTTCAGCAAGAATGTGTTTGCATGCTGAGAACAGATATATGAGGGAAGGAGGAATCAGAAAGATCTTAGAGTAATTCAGACATGAGATGATGGTGCACTTTGCCAAGATTTTGGAAAGGAAGTGGTGAGAAGTGATCAAATTCTGAACATATTTTGAATTTCATGGACAGGATGTAGGATGTGAGAGAGAGAGAGAGAGAGATCCAGGATGACTCCAAGGTGTACAGCTACAGCCCAAGTAAACAGAAGAGTGGAGCTGTCATGAACCGAGATATAAAAATCTACAATGGAATTGCATGGGGAGGAGGGCTTGAGGTAAGATGAATCACTGTTTCCATAAGTTACATTTGAGATGTCTATTAGACACGCAAGTGAAAAGACAAAGCCAAAAGATGAAAAAACAAGTATGCAGTTCAGGAGCACGGTCTGGGCTGAAGAAACAAACTTGTGACTTGCTGGCACATAAATGCTAATTACAGCCATAACACTGGATGGGATCCCCAAAGGAACAATACAGATACAGAAGAGGCAAGGACGGAGGCCTGCACCCCCTTCAGAATTTAGAGTTTAGAGAGAAGGGCCAGGATCCACAAAACGGACCAGACAAGGAAGACATATAAGGAGCAAGAAAAGACCATGAAAGTGTAGTGTCTTATAAGCCACGCGAAGAAGTACATTGAAGAAGAGAATCAACCCAAAGTCTTAGATTTTCAACTTCCTGCTGTGCCGTTCTAAAATAAGAACACTGCCATATGTTTGCAGGTATAGGAGGATTAGGAGGAACTTAACGGAGGACCGTGGGGGAGAAGAAGGGGGGAAATAGTGGGGGAGAGGGAGAGAGGCAAACCATGAGAGACTCTTGAATGCTGAGAACAAACTGAGGACTGATGGGTATGGGGGGAGGGGGGGGGGGGGAGATGGGCATGGAGGAGGGCACTTGTGGGGATGAGCACTGGGTGTTATATGGAAACCAACTTGACAATAAACTATTCGTAAAAAAAAAAAGAAGAAGAAATTTAAGTAACTGACTAGATGGTTCACAGTATTAAAGAATTATTGCTAATTAAAAAATAAAATAAAATAAAATAAAATAAAAATAATAAAATAAAATAAAATAAAATAAAATAAAAAATAAAATAAGAACACTGGTCTGGAATCTCAGATCCCTTTGCACTGTGATATGTATGGGGGGTGATCTTAGTTGACTATTAAACATCCACACATTCAATTTTCACAAAATTGAATTTCTGTCCACGAACACACTCTTCCCTTCCTTCCTCGGGGCTCCTTACTCATTTATACATTCCACAGTGTTTTCTGTTTCCTGATATTCCTCTGTGTCCATGAGGACATGCCACTCACTGCCATGACTGATGTCATTATCCCCTCCACCTTCCTTACTGCCCAATTTATTACTTATTCCCATACTTTCTGATAAAATCTTCACAAATGTGCCTTTCAATACACATTCATAAAAACATGCAGAGTTTTTGGATATTTACAGTAGGAGTACCTGTCTACACTGCTTAATAACTGGAAATATATTTTGCTATGGATGACAGTTCTATGCACCAAGCTGGCAAGGCTCTAGACCCGTCATTCAATCAAACACTAACCTAGGTGTCTTTGTGAAAGTATTCTGTAGATGTGATAAGATCTAAATTCTGTTGACTTCAAGAAAGGGAGAATACTACGGTGGACCTTTGAACAACGTGGGTTTGAAATGCATGGGTGCCTTTCTACATGGAAATTTTTTATAAATACAATAATATATTGTAAATGTATTTTATCTTCCTTATAATTTTGTTAATAACATTTCTTGTCTTTAGCTTACTTTATTGTAGGAATACAGTTTACAATACAGAAGACATATAAAATATGCGTTAATTAATGGTTTACATTATCGGGAAGGCTTCTGGTCAATAGTAGGTTAATAATAGTTAAGTTTTGGGGGAGTCAGAAGATATACATGAATTTTTGACTGTGTGGGGGGTTCAGTGCCCCTAACCCTGTGCTGTTCAAAGGTCAGCTGTCTCTACATATGCAATTAGCTACGTTTCCTGGGGAGGCCGCAGATGAATATACTATGCTCCAGTGGTAACTATTCTAACTTTTTCTAATTTTGCATGGGCAATGGCAGCTGTTTTCCTTGCCAATACAGATGTGTCCTGATGAAATTATCATGTAAATATATTAAAGTCCAGTCTACAACTAACCCTGAATTACATTTATCAGCATGATACAGACCAGTACAAATACAGAGAATCCACCCACAATGAACTCTCCTGGTTATTTTCATTGAAACTTTTACTGTGCTTCCTTAAGAATTAAAAACAGCTGCTTTACAAAAAAAGGAAAACAAACTTTAAGTTTTGTCTGTTTTTTGTCCTAAGTCCATCATTAAAGTATTTACTCAGGACATCGTCAGAGAATTTAACAACACCAGAAACAGAAATGTGGAAACAGTAAACCAATTACAAATAGTTAATAATTCCTGGATAGTCAGGAGTGGGGGGCGGGGAATTACTGATGGCTGTGAAATCACTGATAAAAGTATCTAAGAAAAGATGCACATTCTAAAATCAGACAAAAAGTATCTGAAACGAAAAATCTAGTTTAAACCAAACAAGTAACCCAACATGTGCCTACCTGACTCCGAGACAAGGAAATGCCCATATCTGTGATGTACTGTGGAATAAACTATTCACGAGCTTAGAATCTAAATTAATGCTTCATGCCACTTATTTTGAATTAAAATAACTAGAACAAAGCAACCTTTAATAAGATAAAACAAAGCACAGGAATTTTAAAAAACGCCCCACCTTTGAGTAGCTGGTCATGAATGTGAAAACAATTAGCTATAAATCTTCCTAGAAAGACTTTCAACGCTGCTGTTTAGGTTAGAATGCAAACATTAAAAGTGAGGTGGGGGGAGGAAGAAAAACGACCACAGTGCCATCAAAGCAAACTGTCTGGTAAGCAGCAAAGCTCACTCAAGGCTTCCCACGCAGGCCGGCTCAGTGCCAGGGGGGGAACCTGAACGGACCCCAAGGGAGTGCACGCGTGAGCAGCCCAAGGCCCTCACATCACTGACTACAATTGCAGGAGTCACTGCTTGATATGGGAAGTGGCATTTTTAATGGGGCCACCGAGGCTCCTACCTTAACAAACAAAATAACGGTGTTGGGATGGCACATGGAATGAAGCCGAGAAAGGGGACCTGTATTTTAAGGAGCACGTGGGAGGAGAGGGGTGGGGGCAGCACTGCCTCTGCCTGAGTGTTTGGAAGGAAGGGGGTTGGAGATCCAACAAACACAAAAAGAGTCATCAATAAGAGTAAATCGCCTGAAGTAGCACTGGTGACGACCCAGCATGGACAGTGAAAGGAGACAGGGACCCAAAACAGCAACATTACAGCAGTGATCCTGGGAATTACCAAAGTTAGCTGTCCCTCTACACCGGGGCTATTTTGTGGGGAAAGAAGGCAAAATTAAGGGCCAGAATACATAAAGATGCCTATGAAATATCAAGTATATAGTTGCATACAATTCTAATGTTGAGACAGATTTTTTTAAGTCTTTTATTTAAATAAAAAGGAAAAGTTGAATGAAATTTTAAAATTCTATAAAGCCGAACAAGGATCTGAAGAAAAATGACAAATATCCAGAGTAAAAATGTAACAATCACAACACACAAGATTAAAATGAACAAAAGCTTAGAAGCCATCAAGTTTCTGCAAATGGCAGGACAATATTTGAACTGACTGCACACTTTTAAGGCAAATTTCAAGGCAAAGTAGGATCTTTCCCTGCAATGTTATTCTTAACAAGTTTACTCAGGATCTCATACAGTCAAAGAAGGGGCAAAGTGTCTAGTTAATTATTTAGTACAAAAAAAGCATGTGTGAGGAGATGGCTTTATGTTTGATTTTGACAACAAATACGTTTAGAAATATAAATCTAACGTAATGCAATAAAAGGGTAAGGTATGCCCGCTTTCTAAAACTCCCTCCACACTAGCAGAAATACACAGGTTTTAATAATACATATCTTAGTAAAGTGCACCTGAGCCTCTAAATCTGGACATGCTCCCAAGTGTAGAATTAACAACTTCATGACTGGACCAGAAGAACACACTCGGTTCCCTTTCACGTAACATTTTTACTCTCTCTTTTGTATTTTCCACATGCTGAGCCATACTTCTTCAAAGAAAATAAGGAGTTTCCTTAGGAAATCATACTTAAAGTTACACAAAGAAAAAATAAAACAAAGAAAAAAATTCAGAATGCCCTTCAACAAAAATAAATGTTAGAATTTCTAGTATTAAAAACATCAACAACTTTCAACCTGCATTATTCTTAGGATCCTGACAGAGAACAATTTTTGAAGTATTAAAAGTGTTTGATAGCAAACTTAATTAGCTTTAACAATAACAGGCAAGGTGCAAGATATCAATATACTGCTTACATTGACGGGTATTATAGTTTCACTAGAACCAATATTGCATTTTTTAAATCTCAGATTCACTGAATGATCTATCTCTAAGTAATTTGTATATAACTCTCTATATATTTCCATTCTCTAGGATGAAAATATACTAGTAGGTTTATATCATGACCATGCTATCTACACTCTTGAAAGTTAGTAAAACCCAAAAAACGATATTCAATTTACCCTTGAACACCACCAGGGTTAGGGGTACCAACCCCTCCCTACACACAGATGAAAATCCGCATGTAA
Source organism: Hyaena hyaena (assembly GCF_003009895.1). Lineage (NCBI taxonomy): Eukaryota > Metazoa > Chordata > Mammalia > Carnivora > Hyaenidae > Hyaena > Hyaena hyaena. Next base: position 1,972,286 of record NW_024080742.1, read on the forward strand.
CTTCTGATCCCGCAAATACATAACTACTTACAGTCTACTGTTGACCAGAAGTCTTACTGATAAAAGAAACAGTTGACTAACACATATTTTTTCTGTTTTATACATTGTATTCCTACAATAAAGTTGGGTAAGAAAACCATAGGAGGGCGCCTGGGTGGCTCTGTTGGTTGAGTGTCTGACTTGAGCCCAGGTCATGATCTCATGGTTCTTGAGTTCGAGCCCATGGGGCTTGCCTCTGTCAGCGCAGAGCCTGCCTTGGATCCTCTATCCCTCTCTCTCTGCCCCTCTCCTGCACTTTCTCTCTCTCGAAAATGAATAAACATTAAAAAAAATGTATACCATAAGGACAGGAAAAGACATTTATAGCACTGTACTAAAATAATCCACATATAAGTGGGTCTGTGCAGTTCAAAGCCCTATTATGCAAAGGACAACTGTACTATAAAGCTTATTTTACTTTAATGAAAAGGATAAAACTCCTTCAAAAGTAAAATTTCTGCAAATGTCCATATACTAACTTCCCTCTACTGACAATTTGCCAGATCTGCATGTATGAATTTACACCACAGGTATTTAACCGTAGGCTTTAGCCTCTGATTACATGTTAAGGATATATGGAAATAAGATGGCTCTTGGTGTCTGCTGCTCAATTACTATCCTCTTGAAAATAACCTCTTTGGAAGGGATGTTCTAAATCTGCTCTCAAAGAATCTTCTGGAGTAGGATGTTTCTACTTCAGGATGGTACAAACCAGGGAAGTTGTTAGAGAAACTTCACCGGTGGGTGAGGGAGAAGCCATACCCCAACAGGTACAAGAAGACAGCTACAGAGAAATAAAACTGCTGCTGTCACTGAATTTAGAGAGAGCGTATATGCTAAGTATTTGGATTAATACCCACTGTTGCTCAATTCATCAAATGTGGTCAGACAAGAGGTCAGTGAGCAGAACACGGCCGACTTCAGGAAAAGTGACTACAGAACAGAAGACCCTTTGATGGTAAGCGATGAGCTGGGAATGGTCATAGGATTTCGAGGCCAAACAGTAACTGTTATTAGATGTCAGTGCACAGATCACCAGACCAAAAAGTAGTTCTCAAGCTGTACTCAGCTTAAGCACTCTTGGCAAACTTGTCAAGAACAGATATTACGTAGGTGTCTACTTGATGCCAGTTAGGGAAGACTGTTCACAATCCGCCGCTTTGGATGGTCGCAGCGAGACACGGATCAGACAGGTGAGGGCGTGTCCTTAGACTCTACATGGGAAGGGAGACTGTTGTACAGGTGTACAGGTGCTCAGTGTCGCCACAAACTACACAAGCCTAAGAGGGGTCAGCTGAGTGTGACAAGTCTGTTAATTTAAAGGTGAAAGACAGGAACCCAGGTACAAACAAGAACCATTGAACCAGAACTCAGTGACCTAGAGGCAGCAGAGGCGGCCCCCCACCTGCACACAAGGGCAAGAAGCTGACAGTGGTGTGCGGTGCGTGGGGTCGTGAGCTACGCAGGAGTCAGTGTCAGGACAAAGGGTGACTTTGCGGGGATGGGTCCTTTTCACTCATACAAGCGGATTCTGGATCACAGAGGCGGAAGACTTGGTGAGATTCTAGATCAAGGATGGTGGACTGAACGAGGAGTCGTTAGCATTTAGACGTCTTTCATCCGTCATAGGTTCTAAGAGAAAAATATTCTGAATGACCACCAAAAGGAGTCCAGGTGAGGGAATAAACAGTTCTTTTTTAAAAATTTTTTAAATTTTTTATTTTTTTAATGGTTTATTGTCAACTTGGTTTCTATATAACACCCAGTGCTCATCCCCCACAAATGCCCTCCTCCACGCCCATCACCCCCCTTCCTCTCCCCACACCCCCATCAGCCCTCTGTTTGACGGGAGGCCCCTAACAGCGTCCTGGGATCCCAGATGACGAGCTGTGATCAAAGAGGGGCTGCAGCTGCTGGGTGCAGAGAAGCACCTGCGAGCTTCATGCAAGTCCCAGCACCTGGTGGTCGGGCTGGCCCTGGGACACTCTGGAGAAATGACACTTATCTCCACTACAACCCTGTTTTTCCACCACACAGGCAGCCACACAAACTCGCATGACGACCCGAAAGCGAGCACAGACTCTCCTGCTGGTGCGCCGCCCGGGCCGCCAGAGGCAGGCGGTAGTGTGCGGGGCAGGCCGGCCGGGCACCAGGGACCCCCGAACGTGCCCCGAGAGCCACCTCCAAAGGACGCGGTGGAGACACTAAGACCTCAGCAGATGGTGGTAGAGTCCAGCGTGACGCCGACAGAAAGGAGGAAGCCCTGAGGAGGCTTCGAGCTGGCAAATAAAGTACAGCTGCTCCGTCCCCCGCAAGACAGGCGTGTCACGCAGGGCGGGCATGTCACAGCTCAAAAGGTGCTGAAGAACGGGCTGTCAGTCTTGTACACTTTTACACTCATGCCTCCTGGGAAGTGCCCATGACTACAGATTTATCTCCTCTACTTTTAAGCTACTCTTGCCTTCCCTCCATTTCAAACTTCTTAAAGAACCCCTTACGTACTCCTGGGTCCCACTAGACCCCAGCGACACCCAGCTTGGGACACACCAACTTCCTGCTCCAGGTCTTCTAGCGCCGGTGCCTGAGCCCAGGACCGCCGTCCCCGTGTCTCACACAAACCGTGCTGAGACTCCTCTAACATGCTGCGATCCGAACTTGCATGCAGTACGTCGTTATTTTTGTGCAGATGGCGCCTGCTCCCCTGAATATCAGCCCCCTGCCCGTGGCACCTTGTCATTCTCACTCTACAGCTTTATTTCTAATGGGACTGGCGCCGTTCTTAGCACCAGAGTAACCGAATATTGGCTGAATAAATTCATAAAATTCTCTTCTTGCTCGAAAACCTACGTCTCTCAGGCCATTTCCAGACACACTTTCCTGTCTTTTTCAAAACTCAAAGACCACTAACCCTTTGTTCGAGATACAGACACGTTTACTCAAAATCTTCCTTCTGCCAGGAATTCACTTCCTTTATCCTGAACAAATAAAATCACAGACCTAAGTGAAGTCTTCCAAACGCTCGTGAGCAGCAGTCCTGTCCCCTCCTCTGCCAGCACGGGCACTGTTCTTACTGTATCATGGCCCTTGCCACAGCATCACGGCACTATACTGAGCCATAAAGCGTAAGCCCACAGAGGCCGGGGGCCAGGTTGGCCCACTATGCATCTTGCTACAATAGGTGACGCTGGACCCTGAGTCACCGGGTGGCTCAGGCCATGCTTAGTGAACTGAACTGCTTCCCCTTTACCAGAGACAGAGGAAGTGAGGGTGGTGAGTGTATTGGTCCCACTGGGATTACGTGGTCAGATGCAGGCAGTGCATGTGGGGCCATGAAGGTGAGTCCTGGACAATCAGCATTTGCTCTGGTAGCTGTTTCCAGATCAGGAAAAAGACTGTGAGCCAGAAGGGGTCCTAAGCTGCCTCGCAGAGGCTGTGAAAATGGGCAAGGGATGAAGCCCGCTCTTAGAAGAGGCCCTGAGAGGCTAACACAGCCTCCGGAAGAGGTGATTCACGCGTTTCTGCATGAACAAAAGAAGAGGAAGACATGGACAGAAGTCATAGGCCCCAGGCCGGCAGGGTTCCGGTGAGGAATCCAAGAGCTGAAGCCATGTTATTTAAAGGTAAAAAACAAAAAAAAAACAAAAAAAACATGTTCATTCCTAAGACCAGACAAAGTCAAAGTCACATTGGTCAACTGTCAACTGCCAGAGGGCTCCTCACAGTAAAGAGGGAGGTTGTGGTGAGCCCTGCGAGCTAAGCACCTACTTTCAGTATTCGTAATGTCTGAAACGAGTTGAGTAGTGTCACCCTGTCCCTGCGGTCTGGCCCGTGAGAGAGAGGATGGCGTGCCATTTTTATACCGATGTGCAAGGCCATCAAATAGATCTGAATGGCTTTGTCTTGTGTAGAATTATTTTTCACTTCTTTGTTCTATGTAAATATTAAGCGTATCTTCATGACAAGACAAGGCAAAGGCCTCCTGAAGGAGACGCTACGACTCCATCCGAAGTTATTTCTAGAGAGAAATGCCAGTACACAGAGTACACAGGGCAGCAGGGCTCTGAGAGAGCTTCTCCAGGGCCTTTATCCTAGATCCTTCCAACTGGTGCTCAGACGTGTTAGCACCCCTCCCACAAAAAGAAAAAAGAAGTTTCTTTATACCCAAATCATTCCATTTGATTCCATTTTTCCAGGCATAAAGTGGCTCAGAAATGAAGAAACTGGATAACACCCATGACAAGGCCCACAGGAATAGGAACTAAAAACAAGCAGAGGATGGTTTCTAAAGCAGCTGAGACAATTTTATCCATATTGTGAGGGGGGCAGAGAGCTAAACGTAAATGTGCAAGCTGCCTGGAAGAGACCCACAGGCACCATGAGGGTTAATCCGCCATTGCACTGCACTGCTGCTGAGCAAAAAAGCAAGGTAAAGGCGCTAATGTTTGATGACCTCAGGCTAGATTTTTCAAGAAAACTGAGAGTACAATTGTGGAAAAATTAGTTTCAGAAATACTGAGAAATTAAAGATTATCCTCCATGTAAACTCAGGATGAACATATGTAGCTAAAGTGGCATTTGTGATATCCACTGAATGTCCAAAAGGTATCTCCATGTAAGTGTTCAGAAAGGAACACACACCACCCCGCCCCACACCCCTCAGACGCTCTCTCGCACGCTCCCCACCTTCCTTAGCAAAAGGACCACCGTCCACCGAACTGCTCGCAGCACAAACCTACACATCGTCCTTGGGCCCTCTTCCCCCACGCCCTCACCACCTGGTATAGAAAGCCATCTTCTGGCTTAATCACCAGGTCCCCCAATCCATCTCCATCCCCCCATCCCCACAGTCACCACCTGGCACAAGTCACCAGCATCCCCAACCACAATGGTGGTAGCCTGGTCCTTTCCCATTCTCTGCCCACAGGTCAGCTCCGTGACTTTTCAAGGATAAATGAGATTCTGAACCTCGTCAAGGGCTTTCTGTTAAACTCCAGGCACAGTGCACAGCCTTTAAGGCACCTACAGGTCTACAGAAAGCTGACCTGAGACTTTCTCAGAACACCCTTCCCGCCACCCTCACCCCTGCTGATGACACAACGGAGGACAAGTCTAGGTCTGCTCCCGGCACTCTGCCCAGCTCGGCCCGGTCAGGCCTGGCGCTCGCCCTCCCTCTACACAGCTGGCATCCCGAGGGCTGCAGGCCCCTGGCCCCTGGTCAGTGCTGTCCTCGACACCCCAGAGAAGTGTCACCATCCATACCAACCTCATTTACTACCCTGTAGAATTAAGGAAAATGATATTTTCATTTATTTTGCTTCCTTGTTTATAGGCTATTTCCCCAATGTGAGAATTTGGGCTCTGTAAAGAACAGGAGCCTGGTCTTTCTTATTTGTAAGTGTATCTTCAGCATTCACAGGAGTGCCTGACACATGCCTACTGACCCAGGACGCGGACGAACACAGGCAACCGCAGTCCGTGAGTGCGTGGGACTGCCCCACCTTCTGGTTACAACGGGTGCCATGTTTGGGTTCCTTGTTACATCATCCATTCAGACATGTTCTATCTGACTGCCAGACACATCTTAAGATAACTCCTCGAATGAAATTTTGTTAGCGTCCTCATGCTTATAGTGACTTCATAATGCCCCAGTCACCCTGAGGGAAGAGCACATATGCAGAAAGCTTCTGCTCCACAATCACAGGCCCCCACTAGGGAAGCATTACCTCCGCGCAGGGTGGCAAATTTCCCCAGTAACACTTCAAAACATGAGGTTCCCTGAGGTGGGCTTTGGGACGGTATGTTGTATTACATAAAAATTAAATATAGTTTACACAAGCTGTGAAATGTTAGCCTGAGGCTCTTTTATTCCCCAGGCTGTAAGTTTAAAAGAATAACTCTCTTCCTCCTGCCTTATTACCTTTTCTTACTTTCTCTCCACTCAACACCAAGGATTCCTTTCGTAGTGCTAGTTAACAAAAATAGCAAATGTTCAGATACTGCACACAGGATAGTTGGGAGAAAAATATATAGTCTTTATAATAAATATGCGTGTATATATTTACATGTGTAACATGCATATATAACAAAAAGTGTGCATATGTATACATAACTGTTTAATGTATATGCTTACATACATTATATAAAGTTATATGTTAAATGTGAAGATACATAATGTATATAAATATATATATATATCAAGTCATAAGTTAAAGAAAAGGACAATCTACTCCACTCTGGTGCTGTTATTATTAATGAAGATTCAGAGGGAAATACCCTGAGTGAAATCTGCATCAAGTGCAAAATCTGAAAGTCTTCACTGTCTCCCGGGGGTTATTTCCTTCCTAATACAACTTCAATGATTTCATCATATTTGAAATCAACTTGAATAAAAATCATATTTTACACCCACAGGCAGGATCTTCCTGATTTAGATACTCTCTGAGGTTATTTTTTTCCCTCACCTATAGCTAGAGACACAAATCAACACAAGCTTGATCTTTTTCAAATTAAACCCGACGGTCTTACCCACCTTGGAAAAGCAAAGCGCATGAACACTATGATCACAAAGATGAGGGTTCCAATGCCTCGTCTTTACCATGTAGCCTGGGTTCCTGGAAAGGCCCTTCATCTCTCTGCGCCTCACTATCTTCCTCTAAGCAGCAGGTGGAAGTGCACCCATGTCACAAGGTTGTCCGAGGAAACCTGAGGAAAGCGCCTTACAGAAACTCGGAGTTCAAGCGTCGTGTCCCCACGTGACGACTTTCCAGCCGCCACGCGAGGTGCTTCCGCAGCAGCTCCCATACACCCGTGCCTTGCAAGTCTCTGTTGTGAGTGGCTGGGGGCCTGTCCGAGGCAGTCACAAGACAGCCGTGAGGGGGAAGCAGGCTGCAGGGCACGGGCGAGGTCCCTGTGCGTGGGGCGGGGCGCGGGGCCAGCCAGACGCCGCCACACACGGCCTGACGGACCACCGGTGACTCGGGGAAACCTAGTTTCAGCAGAACACGGAGCATCGTGACTTGGTCACGAAGAGGCAGGCGGTGGGGCGCTGGGGGGGAACCAGATGGGAGGACACTGTTCTCTCGCAAGAGTGTCAGCGAGCAAAGGAGGGCAGCAGTGGAAGGGACAAGGTTTGCAGGGAAGAGACGGGGCCAGCAGTGAGGACAGGAGCAGAGCGCCGAGACGGGAACCTCCCAAAGTGCTGGGACCAGGTGACAGCAGAAGACGGCCAGCCGGGGACAAGCATGAGGGACAGACAGACAAGGCACAGTTCCTGACCACCGCCCACCGGGGTTATCTTGAAACCATGTCTCCAACCGCCTGCTTTCTAGTAAAATCACTACCCATAAGGCTTCCAGAGGAGATGCTCATTAAAAAAGAAAACCTGATCAAATCAGCCCATTGCGTGTCCTTTAACAAACTGTGTGGCACAGGCTGCCTGGTGGGTACTCAAATGTCCATTCTGCTTTTCCTTCCTGGTCACGGCGGGTCTCAAAACTCCTCTGCAGCACTCCTCATAAGCAGCGACGGGCGGGGGAGGGAGACCCGGCAAGGAGGCCGGCCCTGCAGGGCTTCCGGAAGGCTCTTTCCAGAGACTGGGCTCCGCAGAGGGGCCCTACCTTGTCTGCCTCTGTTCCTACCTCTTCTGGCCTGCAACTAAGATGTCATGGCTAAAGGCCAGTGAGTTCACCCGCCCACAGGTGACTCTGGGGACAGAGCGCACGCAGGGATGGGGGGGCGGGGGGGGGGGGGGGGGGCTAAGGCTGGGCACCATGTGGAGCAGCTCCTCAGACCCACACCTCCCACCTGCGAATGCCTGTTAAGAAAACAAAGCCTTCTAAGGTTACATTGCTGCTTGGCTTTTCTTGTATCTTTTCTTTCCTTCCTCTCTTCCCTCCTTCCTTCCTTCCTTTTTGTCTGGAAGAGCGGTCTCTAGTCCCGGAAGCTGACCCTAACGTCAACCTCCTACAAGCTCAAACAGGGCGTGTGCTTTCAGAGCTGCATTATCTGGCACCAACTCCAGCGTCTCACCAGTCGGCCCCTGCTGAGGCACCCTCCTTCAGGGACACAGCCCCAGCCACTGCTCCCCAGCCATAGGGACACAGATTCAGGGAGACTCGTCACCCCTCGCAGAGGGCTCCCAGCTCGTTCAGGCGTCCTCCCGCGCACCTTCCTTCACAGAACGCTTCGCCCGTCCAGCAATCCCAGGCTGATCCTCTGCCTTCCCCGCAAGCAACCCGACGATCCGCATGCTGAGGTGGTGAAGGTCTCCAGCAAAGTACATGCTAAATGAGTGACGGAACCCAGCTCTCTCTGACGGAGGCAGCATTAGGGTGTGCTTTGGGGGGGGGGGAGGGACGCACAGCTGCTTCCACACAGGGTTCTAGAGAGCCCGGGTCACGTGTGGTCAGGGTGCAGATGGGGTCAGATGCCAGGGTGGTCCGGGGCCCATGNGGGGGGGGGGGGGGGGGGGGGGGACAAGGGTAGAGCTGGGTCTGGAAACTTGGAGACCGAGGTAAAGGTCTGAATAGGACATGGGGCAAGAGGAAGCCAGCGCAGCAGGAAGGGCTGATGCCTGGCCGCAGCGAGAGCCACAGCCGTGCAGGCTGTACGGCCGGGTGCCTGCGTGCCAGGACCCACGGATCCCACCCTGAGTCCTCAGATCTCCCCCTGCCCCAATGTCCCCAAGAAAGAAAGGAGAAAATCTAATCGAAAGCCATGAGATGCCATCAAGTAGCTAACTTAATTATGTATATATAAGGAAGAAATCCATCACCTAAAGCTGGCAGAATTTAAAAGGCCCTAAAGAACACTGAAGAAGTTTTAGTGACAAGTTAAATACTCAAGGTGAACACACAAAGCTTCTAAAACACGTGAACGGAAACCCTGATCGGCGTTTTCATTTAACAAGCTCTAAGTAAGTCAAAAGGAGAAAACCAGTTTTAATTGTTCTTTTCCTTTCAAGGTATGATTCAGGTACTGCAAAAAGGAAATTCCCTGAAATCATCAAGCTATTATTTAAAGGGAGGGGAAAAAAAAACCAACAACATCAATTATAAGCCTTCAAATCAATATCCTCCTTGCCAACTATTAAAAATATGAACATAAAATACCAAATGAACTCTTAAGTTCTAGATATAAGAAACTAATAAACAGTGAGGGAAAAACAGAGAGGTGTACCAGGCCAAGGACGATACTGTCATTAAAACAGGCCCTCTCACCTCACAGCCACAGATAAAAATAAAACAAAGCAAACAAACACCACAGAAAGTTCGCACATCAGCAAGGATGTGAGGAACCTGGAATCCTCGTGCAGAGCTGCTGGGGACATAAAGTGGTGCAGCTGCTGCGGAAAACGGTATGAAGTTTCCCCAAATAAATAAAACAGAACTGCCATGGGACCCAGCACCCCCTCCTGGGTGAAACCCACACGAACGGAAAGCAGGGTCTCAGACACGCGTGGACCCATGTTTGCAGCAACGTATTCAGAAGAGCCAATGGGCAGAAGCAAACCAGGTGTCCACTGACAGGTTAATGAAAAGAAAAATGTGGTAGATACAACGAATTATTCTTCAGACTTGAAAAGAAAGGGCATTCTGACGCCTGCTACAACATGGGACATTATGCCAGTGAAATAAGCCGGTACGAAAGGGCAAGTACTGCATGACTCCCCATCCAAGAGCCAGAGCCAGAAAGTAGAGCGGTGACTCCCTCTGTCTCTGACCCTCCCCTGCTCACACTGTCTCTCTCTCTCTCCTAGAAATAAATAACATTAAAAAAAAAAAGGGGGGGGGGCCTCGGTGGCTTAGTCGGTTAAGCATCCGGCTTTGGCTTAGGTCATGATCTCGCGGTTCGTGGGTTCGAGCCCCGCGTCGGGCTCTGTGCTGACTGCCAGCTCAGAGCCTGGAGGCTGTTTCAGTCTGTGACTCCCTCTCTCTCTGACCCTCCCCTGCTCACACTGTCTCTCTCTCTCTCCTAGAAATAAATAAGAAACATTAAAAAAAAAAAAAAAAAAAGAAAGTAGAGCAGTGACTGCCAAGGGCCGAGGATGAAGTCCCGTTGCCACGAGGGCATTACTGCCATAGGGGGACTGGCCAAGCGAGCACACGAGTTCTCTGTATGATGTTCACAGCTTTTCTGTAAGTTTGAAATTGTTTCAAAACAAAAACTTCACTCGGAGCAGGGGCGTCTGCAAGTTGGTCTCGCCGGATCCTCAGCAGGGGTGGGGTAGGGGAGGCCTTGTGGAGGCAGGAAGCACGAACCTGCTGCTCTCCAGACTCACCCACACTGGCCCACCAGATGGGCGCACACGTGTGCTCTTTTCTCCTCCGGGCACCCCATGTGCGGGGCTGGTACCGCACGTGCCCACAAGGGCAGGAGACGTGCAAGCAGATCCAGAGCCTTGGTTCTGTGTTGTTCGAGGGGAAACAGTAACATTTGGTAAACGTCTCTGCCTGGCCCCACCCTCACCCCAGACACTTCACACAAGTGATGTGGCACTGGTTTTACCCAGAGCAGAGAACGATAAAGAAAGTCCTTGAACTTGCAGAGTGTGCTGTTCAGCTTCTCAGGAGAAGGGAGCTGGGCTGACCACCAGCACATGCTCCACACTCCACCCCCCGCCGGGGGGCCGGACCCGGAGGGAAGCATGTCCGCAGCCCCCCCAAGTGCCCGCCGTAAGAGAAATGAAGCCCAGAGATGCGAGAAGGACGTGGTCCGAGATCCTGCAAAGCTCCCTCCGCTTCAGGTTTTCTAAAATTTGCCAGACTGCTGTCGGACCAGAAACCACACGCCCACACTTACACCAGCACCGAGCCCTAGGGAGAGTCCTCGCTGAGTGTGTTTTACTGCCCTTAGTTCCAAAAAGAGCCAAACGAACAAAGTGTTTAGAAGCTGTGCAAAAATAAAGCAACCTAATATCAAAAACCCAAATATCAAACTCCGTCTGGCATCGAATGATAAGAAAACGTTGTCTGTTCCAGTGAATAAGACGCGACTGTAGATTAGAATACGCTGTGACCAAAGTAGGTTCATATGTGCGCTTATGTGTGCTTTTTGCTGACAGGGAACTTTGTGCTAAATTTAGTGCCAAGTACAGTCTCCATCTCATTCCACACTGAGTTTCTATGACAATCACTTAACTTCTCCTAAACACTTTCTAATTTTTTCAAGTATTTTAACTACTCTAAATTTCTTACATGTTAGCTCTGGAAAATGCCTTAATACAACAGAGACAGAAAACCAGACTCTGAGTTGATGCTACCAAGTTCTGAGGACATACTGACCAGTACATCCTAACCCTCGTTTGAAAACAGTGGACCCGAGCCCGCCTGCCACACACAGCAGGTGCAACAGAGCCGCGGGCCCGGGCGCCCTTCCCGCCAACTCACTCCTCAGGCACACGAGGCGGACGCCCATGATCTGTTCATAGAAAAACTAAAATAGCCTTTAATTTTTAATGATCTAAACACATTTCAAAAACATATAAAAAAATAATACTTCCTAGCTTCTCAACGCCTTTATTTTTTTCTTTTTTAAAATTTTCTAATGTTTTTTTTATTTATTTTTGAGAGAGAGAGAGAGAAAGAGAGTGTGAGCAGTGGAGGGACAGAGAGAGAGGGAGACACAGAATCTGAAACAGGCTCCAGGCTCTGAGCTGTCAGCACAGAGCCCGACGCGGGGCCCAAACCCACGAACCATGAGATCATGACCTGAGCTGAAGTCAGATGCTTAACCGACTGAGCCACCCAGGCGCCCCTTCTCAATGCCTTGAAAACTAAAAGACACATTTCTCGATAGAGACTCCCCAAGACAACACGGGTTCCAGCACTTGCTTTCTTCTTGGAGCAAGGCAGCTGATTACGGAGCTGAGGAGCGAGGACATCCTGGCCCAACCTCTGAAAAACACCGAGACTGAGAGACAAGGACACAAACATAGACATACATGCATGGAAACGGAGAGGAGCAAGCATGGGACGAAGCCCCTGGGCTCCCCAACAGCTAGAGAGCAGATGAGGAGGGTGGACCAGGAGTGGCCAGTGAGGCAGGAAGTAACGTCCTAAAAGCCAAATGATGGAGATGACCTGTGCACCACTCTGACAGGTCATGACGAGGACTGGGACCTGACCCCTCAAGCTGGTGACATGGAACTCCTGTGGCCTTGACAAGGCCTGAAAGTCCGAGAAGAAGCCAGCAGCCTGCGAAGGAAGGGGTGCAGGTAAGACAGGAGGCGAGCCCGCATGGCGCAGACAACTTTCTAGAGGAGCTGTGCTGCCCAGGGCGTGGGTGATGGCAAGGGGCTCTTGGGACAGGAACGCTGGGTCAAGGGAGTCTGTTTCTGTTTTCAGGATGGAAGAGATTAGGGCTTGATCACATCTGTGGGAATAATCCAATGAGGCAGAGAGGAAACCACGGATGTCACAGAGGAGAGAGGCCACGTACAGACACAGGAGCTCAGATGGAGTCAGGGCACACGTGGTAGCCGCCTCAGCCTGGAGCCCAGCAGCCCCCCCCCCGCCCCCCAGCATGCTCGTGACTGGGAGGGTCCGTGCTGGGACAGAAGTGATGCCCCTCTCAAATATCTTCCACCTTCTCAGTGAACCAGGAGGGGCATGACTGGTGGTTTGAGGAGACGGAGGGGGAGGAGGGTGACCCAGAGGGATGTGGTAAGATGGCGGGACCCTCTAAGGTCCACCTGGGCCAGAGGTCCCAAACTTACAGCAAACCAATGAGTGCAGCTGGGTAAAGACTTTTCTGATTGCAAATTGTATAATGCCTGCTAATTTAAACTCTTGGGAATGTTTTTATAAAGAAGCATTCTCCTAGAACTTACATTGTGTACTTACCTGAACCATCAAACTACAAGTTCTCATAAACAGGAACTGCTTACCTCAGCCCTATGAATGCGTCCCCTGCAGCTACTTACAGCAGCACCATAATTGGCGGACGGCGGGGCTGTGAACCCACCTGACGAAATCAGAAACCAAAGACACGTCATTCCTCACTCCCTGTTCTTCCTCATGCTTGTTTTCACTCTGTAGCCAATTCTGCCAATTTTATCACTTAAATGTTGCTGGATTTTATCCATGACCCTTCATCAAACAACTAGTTAGGAGAGCTACCTTCAAGTTCAAGGTAGGTTAATTCTGTTCCCTTCTGTTTCCATAACATGCTGCACGTGTCTCTATCACCTGATCAACCGCCGCACGTGACGAGTGGCCCTCCAAGTGCCTGCGTGTCCCGTGTCTCAGATCGTGTTCATCCCTACCTAACTAACAACTAGCCGGTACTGGCATATCTGCTGCATAAATGTTTGCTGAATGACTTCATCACCAAGATAGGGCTCTCCTCTCACTTCTAGGAATGAAAGCCAGGCAACAACAACAACAACAGGAAGAGTTAAGAAGGTAAGCATACTGTTATGTAGAAACTAATTTGACAATAAACTATTTGTAAAAAAAAAAAAAAAAAAAAAATCCTAAAAAAAAAAAAAAAAAAAGAAGGTAAGCATACTGCACTGTAAGCTGCTTAACGTCAAGTACCCTGAATTTTATCCTTTTAGGTAACCCATGAAATTCACCATAAAACAGGCAACTCAAAAGCTCCTGTTTTGGGGTATCTGTAGAAAAGTGACAGCTTTAGAGTCGCATACTACTGAGATAATTCTCAAAATTAAAATTCATCAACACCAAAAACACACTTAAGGAAGTATTTTTAATACCTGATATTGTAGTGAATAACTTAAAAACACTGATTTTTAACAAAAAATGTCCCACCGCGAGAAGCCTCTGATTCAGAATATTTGAGCTGGTCCTCACGACAGTCTCACCTTATCTCGTCTTATGAGAAGGTGTGTGCCGACACCAAGGGAACAAAGCCACGCAGACGTAATGGTTATATCGTCCAAGAAGCTGTGCGCCTGCTCCCCAGGCAGTGTTAGGTAACAAAGGCATCTGACAAAAATACAACCAACAACAGAAGAATGCCAATTTGCCAAAAGACGAGCTACACATCCCTGTGTTTTCAACTGTCACATAACACAGACGGATGGGGAGAGCCAAAAATGAGTAGGAACGTGCTTATAAGCTACCACATTTCATGTCATTTCTGTATCATGGAAAATACCTCAGAACAAACACCTCTTGGCCACACCCTGGCACTGGGAAGATCCTATCGCTCCCACAGCACTGATCTCAAAAACAGGAAGACCCTTACAAGGAACAATAACACTTTTTTTTAAGTAGACTTTTGTTCATGAGAATTATGTAGAGGAAAAGGGGCAAAACGTACCTTTGAATAATGGAGATTCACTCCTGGCAAAACAAGAAAACCAAACACATGGCATGAGCACTTTCTATCCACAACCAAGTACCTACGGCTATTTCCAGCAGACCTGTGCCATCTGAGACTCACTACTATTTCAATAATAAGCTTTATAGAGGCTGAAAACCCTGTACACCTGACCAGAATGCTGTAACACCCCAGTTGCGGCCTCACAATTTGCTGGCACACATCCCCACCTCTCAGGGAGGTGAAAGGCATGTCACAACCAGGCTGCATTTCCAGCTGTGGCAGGAGCGAGCGAGCGAGGCTGGTCCCTTTCTCATCTAGCACGAGTCATACCAAAATGCTTTAGTCTTGACTCACACATTTAGTGTTTTTTCCTGTTCAGTTGCCTACAAATCAGCTAAATACAATGAAAACTATGCTTTAAAGTTATATTGTTGGAACGTATTGAAGAATGACTGTCAAGATCAGAAACTAGCCACATATGAATGAATATTATCTGGTCCTCAGTCCTCCAGAGAGGGCCATAAATACATGCGATATTCCTCTGTGCTGTATTTTTGCATTTGGATTTCTGATTTTAAATGTGTTTTAAAAATGTGTAAAAAGGCAGCTGCTGCTTGGGGCGCCTGGGTGGCTCAGTCGGTTGAGCGTCCGACTTCAGCTCAGGTCATGATCTCACGCTACGCTTTGTGGGTTCGAGCCCTACATCAGGCTCTGGGCTGACAGCTCAGACCTGGAGCCTGCTTCATGTTCTGTATCTTGTGCCCTCTCTCTCTGACCCTCCCCTTCTCGCTCGCTCTATCAGAAATAAATAAAAACATTAAAAAAAAAAAAAAGGCAGCTGCTGAATTAGAACACATCACTGTGTAAAAAGAGTTTTACGTATTTTAGTCAAGGCAAAGAAAGTATTACAATGAAAACCTTGTTCTTGGTAACCTAAAAACAAACCCTCAAGTAGCCATTCTATATGGACATGCAAAATTTCAAACTCAAACTGACAGACAATATACTGAGGGCATCCTATATATATTAATAAAGCACAACACAAGAAATAAATACCTAAACGTACAAGGTATTTAGAAATTAAAAAAAACAATAAACTGAAACACACAAACTTTAACTGCATTATCTACATGGCAGGAACTGAACAAGTCATGTTAATAAATCACACGTGGGATTACCTGACCCACAAGACACAAGACGCGGCACTACACTGGGAAGAAGGAATGCGTTCTGGAGCCTTAGGTACTGCTCTGGCCCCATGACTGTCCTACAACAATCTCTTAAAATGAGTGTGGGCACTGGACGCCTGGGTGGCTCAGTCAGGTAAGCCACGTCTGACTTTGGTTTCAGCTCAGGTCATGATCTCACAGTTCCTAAGTTTGAACCCCTCATTGGGCTCGGCACTGACAGATTTGGGATTTCTCTCTCTCCCTCTGCCCTCCTCCCCCCTCAAAAAATAAATAAGTAAATATTAAAAAAAAAAAAAGTGTGGGCACAGTCTGTCTAACGACACTCTGGGAGAACAGAATGCAAACCCTTTTGTACAATGAGGTCGAGAGTCATCCCACATTTCCAAACTGGGTTAAGTTGACAAATTTAGACACTGATAAACTATCATCTTACAGATTTCCCTTCTATACTTAAAAAAATGAAATTCTGAGCCAATACATAAACTATCCAATTAAAACACACAAAAAGATTGATACTGGCTACCAGATTATAGGTAATCCACAACCCTATGTCTCTAAAACTCAGGGTAGCTTTAGAATCTATCACTGGTTTTAAAATGGTCCATAAAAATACACTGTAAAATATACTTCACAGTCATATCTACAATAATTTCTGCCCAAAAGGAATTTACTTTCTTACTTTTTAAATAATCTTCACATGCCCAAAACTACCATCACAAGATTTTATTTTATTTTATTTTATTTTTATTTTTGAGAGAGAGATAGAGACAGCATGAGCAGGGGAGGATCAGAGAGAGAGGGAGGCACAGAATCTGAAACAGGCTCCAGGCTCTGAGCTAGCTGTCAGCACAGAGCCTGATGCGGGGCTCAAACCCACGAACCGTGAAATCATGACCTGAGCCGAAGTCGGATGCTCAACTGACTGAGCCACCCAGGCGCCATCACAAGAGTTTGAAGATACACAGATCTTAAATACTTATTTATTTCCCTAGCTTATTTATTTAAACATGTTTATTTTTAAAACAAATGAACGTCTTAAGTAGTAGTGGAATACTAATTTATAGCTAATGCCTTAAGTGAGGTACAAAAATGCATAATGCATTTGTATTTTATATTTCATAAACCAAAACAGTATAGTAAAAAATTACTCCTTTATAACCCCCAATTTTTCCATGTATTTTTTCACATTAACTAAATATCAGTGACATGGTTTTTGGGGGACAAGTACCAACCACTTAAGAAGAATTGTAGGTGCTCTTCATAAAGTGAATTAAGAACATCAATTTCATCAAAGTAAGGGGAACTACAGTTATAAAGAAACTTTTAGTATGTCTTAGATCGAGTCATCATTCAGATACACTATAAAAAACACAAATACTATAGAAAAGGTGCCAGGTTTCGTCTCTGCATCTCTTTGTCAAAAAGAATCTGGAACCCAAATTGCTGAAAGACAAGTGACACACGGGAGGCTTCCCTGTGATACTTGTCTCCTAAAAGCACAGCAGGATCCATCTCCATGAGCGGAGCCTCTTCCTACCAATGGCATTGATGATGTAGCAGCTAACAGGGTAGCGACTCTGCAGTCTGACTGCAGGATATTTGCTAGAATGAGCATATTAAACCTTCAGATCGATGAAAGCTCAACCTAAAAATAATTAACGTAAAACAGCAATGCGATTTTATTCAGAGATAGATTTTAGCACCAAACACAGAAGAGAATCAATGAGCCCTTAGTAAATTTAACAGAGAAAAGGTAAAGGAACATAACAAGATAAAGGTCTATAGAAAGTAATTCCCTACTTATTACCTAATACCTGAATTGTATCCATGATTTTATAATAGGCTTATTTACTGACATTAGTATTGATCAAAAGTCAAAACCATTAATATACATGCATGCTAAAATGCAGAACACTTTCAGCAACTAGATTATGTACTTATTAGAATAATACTTTGCATATTGAGCTTTGGAGACACAAATTTAAACGACATATGCTGCACCTGATTATGTCATTACTGAGTTAAACGTACAAATAAAATGTTTTTCATCTTCTACACCACCAAATTCCTGGTTTAAATAAATCAAAGCCACCAAATAGACACAAAACCAACAATATTTTGGCATAACATAAAAAAAGGAAAATTAATAACAATGTCAAGATTAAGAATCATGAACATTTAAAAAGGTTTTTAAACTCCTGTTTGTAGAAACAGAACTTAAAGGAAAAAGAATTTTATCTACTCTGTTTCCATTTTATGGAAAAGGCAACAATCAGTTTCCACCTTCATTTAAACACACCATCATATGCTTGTCATGTTAGCAAGAAATAACTTTTACGTGGAGTTAGGAAAACATTAAAGAAACATTATCAATGAAATTACAAGTACCTCACCTGGAGAAGGTATTTAGAGGTCTGTGCACACATACTGTATTTGCATTTGGTGTAAACAGTAAACTCTCAGCACCATTTGCAAAATGACAGATTTTGAATTATCGGGAAAGTAATCTGGAAAAAAAGTGTGTGTGATTAGGTAGGCTTAAAGCAGTAAGAAATAAACCTTCACCATCAGGATAAAAGAAGGAAGTCTTCAACAAACAAGTACCCTAGTGAGAAGGGAAGTGTAACAGTGGAGAAAGTCTGACCCAGCACATCCACAAAATGAACTGCAGGAGGACGTAGTCCAAGGGTTAGCTATTCCATTTTCTATCTCAAACTCAACATCAGCCAAAGTAACTAGTAAGAGATCATAATATGGTCACTCCCTACAAGCAGGGAATTTTGTTTAATTGGCTGGACCAAGCAACAAAGAGCCAGAGCAGCAACAAACCAAAGAATGTCTTTTCATGCAAGAGTTTCCAGTACATTCTACACTTTCAATCAATAATTTGCATAACCATGAGCATAAAAGTGTCCCAAATCCTCAGGAATTGCATGAGAACTAAGTGTAATCGGTATTTGGTTACGTATTGTGCATAGCTTGTAACAACATATATAGACTCTCCAAATGTGACACAGAGGTGCAGAACACCACTGCTCGTCTGGTCTGTAGATGGAGTAAGGAAGATAATCAGAGTTATGCTTCGGCAGAACAATTTATGAGCACGGTGAAGCAGAAAGGACCTCAAATATTAAAGTCACCTTGTGAGTTCACAGAAGGCGCTGGAATAAGTGCAAGGCCCTGGTCTGTACACGCAGCCACACAGCAGGGCAAAGTAGGGCCAAGCGCAGGCTCCTGACCAGGATGGCCTCTGTTCAAACCCTGGTTCCCATATCTACCAACTGCTGAACTCATCCAAATTACCTGTTAATATCCACGATAAAGGGAAAATCAGTCATGGAAAAGCAATGTTATTCAACAACTGTTTCATGGGATTTGTGAAAAAAAATTTAGTTACAGTTTTAAGCCTTAACGTACATTATGTTCCATACTTGCCTGTGTTTAAAACAGAAGGATAAACCCCCAAATAAAATAAAACCAGTTTCCTAGTAGAGACGGGAAGGGAAGAAGGGAAGGAAAACAGGGGTAAAGCAAGCTGAGGCCGATGCTGCCTAAGTTGAGTCTGAAGGTCACAGGACCAAGGTGAGCTCAGTGGTGCTTGTGTGGTGCTGGCCAATGCACTGGAAATTTCCATAAGAAAGGGTTGGAAACATTTTTAAACAAAGCATGTGTGGACAGTAATATCTAAATGAAAAAAGCATGAAAAGTGCTACAAAATAAACCACTCTTAAGGTATTATACTCTATCAAAAAAGGCAAGAATGAAATTAAAAGTTTCACTGAAGGGTACAAGCCAAGGACTTTTTATGCAATCATATCATATCTTTTTTTCTAAGAATGTAATAAAAACTATCGTATTTTTAAAAATTTCTTCCTAATTCTCTGGCTTCATGGTAAAAATAATGCCTGTCTGTGTGCTTCTGTACTTGTAATTATCCAGGGCATTACAATCAGGACCCTGGCAACTGCGGGACAAAATCTTATTTATTACTCTTCAACAAACTGAACTGACTTCAAACTTCCTGAGAATCTTACATTTTATTAAGTCAATCCTTAAAAATAGTTCAAATAAGCAAAATTTAGGATGATCTTTTAAAATTAATGCCAACCACTGAAAAAAATAGAGTATAATTTTGCTATGTAATTTTTTCTTTTTTTAAAGTTATGTATTTCTTTGAGAGAGCATGTGCACACGTGTGCAGTGTGAGAAGGGCAGAGAGAGAGGGAGAGCGAGAACCTCAGGCAGACTCCACGCGGCCAGCGCCAAGGGGTCCATGCTGTCAACAGCCACAGGGGTCCATCACTGAGGAAGACACCAACTTCCAAGGCTCAGCAAACCCCACGCAGAATGAAAACACATGAGTGCATGCAAGTACACACAGCAAGCACACACAGCACACACATGTGCACGTATATACGCATGCACACACAGGTCACACACGCATGTTGCACACACAAGTCACATTATAATCAAAGGACAGAAAGCCAAAGACAAGAAGAACTTCATAAAAGCAGCCAGGAGTGGTGGACGGAGACACTGTCTTCAAAAGGACAACAGCTTGTCTAAAAGAGAAAAATGCAATGGGGGAAAAGCAGGTTCTGGCTGCTCAGGGCACAAAGGGGGACTGGATGAAAATGCTGTATCAGAATCAGATCAATGACAACCTTAAAGGGAACCTATTGAGTAGCTGGTATGTATTAGAAAATTTATGACATGCTATTTAAATTTTAAAACTTTCTGAAATAAATATTATTATCAAATGCTAAGCTCCTTGGCAAAGGTCTCACCACTGCTAAGTGACAGCAGTGACACCAGCCCAGAATGTCTGAGACATGGGCACTGCTTGCAAACAGTCCATGTTGCTTCATTTGAAGAGAAGAAAACAAGAACATTCGTGAAAGGATGTAAGGTTTATTATAGGAAATTAACAAAAGGGTATGCAAAGATTAGGGAACCTCAAAACTACAGGGAACAGAGAAGAAAACGACGTAACAAAGAGTGGTCAGTTCACTGTCCGACTTCAGCTCAGGGCATGATCTCACAGTTTTGTGGGTTCGAGCCCCGCGTCGGGCTCTGTGCTGACAGCTCGGAGTCTGGAACCTGTTTCAGATTCTGTGTCTCCTGCTCTCTCTGCCTCTCCCCTGCTTGTGCTCTGTCTCCCTCTCAAAAATAATATTTAAAAAAAAAAAAAACAGAAACAAAAAACAAACAAAAAAACAGAGTGACTGGTAAAAAGGAAAACCATGAACCACACCTGCCTGATGCAACAAGCAAGAGAGATGGAAATATGCCATTTGACCAAATTGCACTGTTTACTTTCTTTCTCAATCTGCTAACAGCTTAAGACCAAGAGCAGGATATAATTACATAACGTGATTAAGCTTTAAAACACATATGGGTTTCAGAGCATAATCCTAAGGAATTCCAAGACAAGTCAGTATATAAAGTGGAAAGATTACTAATAGAAAAATATAAATATTTTTTAATAAACGAAATATAAAAAAGAGAATAACTATGACAATTTCATCAACATTTCAAAAGATAAAAAAATACAAACCTGTATTCAAAAATCTACAAAAACTCTCAAATTCACAAATGAATAACTATAGAAGTTTATGACGTGCAAAATACCAACCATGAAATTAGCATCTTTTAAAAATACAGAAATAAAAAGAGAATAAATCATGGAATAAATACTTCATTATTTTAACCTACCTCAGAACCATAAACATGTAAGAACATGCAGGTAGGAACAAACCGAAAACAGCTCTCTCACTGGGCAGATCGGAGAAGAGACCATCCAAGAGAAGTCTGGAAATCTTGCAAGACCGCCCACCATGCCCCTTAAGTGAATACCCCACAATACACAAGAGAGCGACAGTGAAGGGGACCGGGACTCGCCCACACTCTAATAATCACACGCGGAAAAGCTGGCACTGACTAACCGGTTCCATCAGCACGGCCTGCGGTGTCTGGACATTCCGACGGGCACACACGGGAAGTGAACTCCTGAGTTCTTCCACCAGCACCGTTGGCATCAAAGCCCCGATTCACACCCCACGGGTCAGGTGCGCAGGGAGGGCTGACGTACTGGAACATCAGGCCTCAGGAAACAATGCAATCTCTCAAAATCCATCCAGTTCAACAAACTCTGATTCAGGCTCAGTAAGAACATGAATACCTAATTCTGTCCCGATGTTACAAATAATACTGTACCCAAATATCAAGTCCCTCCTGGAAGATTTTTGTTACTCTGAGTTAAGATGTCCACAGTCCAGGGGCGCCTGGGCGGCTCAGTCAATTAAGGTTCTGACTTCAGCTCAGGTCATGATCTCAGGGTCCGTGAGTTTGAGCCCTGCATCAGGCTCTGTGCAGAAAAGGAAAAGCCTTTCTAAAATCAAGGTGCCGTAAGCCTGGGACAGGGACAGAGTGTCCAGTCCCTCCTACTTTGTATACATTTCAATAAAAAGAGAAGCATGACATTAGACGCAGGGCAGTCGGCCTAAATTCAGATGTCCTAAATTCAGGGGCTGTGCAGATGGGATGGTGAGCGGGATGACAGTTTTTGCTTAGAGACCCCACCTCATCAATCCTGAAGGGTCATCCGTGCAGGACACCATGCTGACTGGGAGCAGTGCAGAAAGAGAACAGGAAAGAGGGGCTGCAGACGGTGGAGCCAATCCCCCCAGACGAGAGCTTGCAGCAAAGACCCACACCCTCTCTGAGCACGGGGCTCTCTCAGGTTTTGCTGAAAGACAGACAGACAGACAGACAGACAGAAAGAAGGAAAGAAAGAAAAGAAAGAAAGAAAGAAAGAAAGAAAGAAAGAAAGAAAGAAAGAAAGAAAGAAAGAAAGAAGAAAGAAGGAAGGAAGGAAGGAAGGAAGGAAGGAAGGAAGGAAGGAAGAAAGAAAAGACAGAAAGGAAAGAAAGACAGAAAGGAAAGAAAGAACCCTGGGAAGTAATTCACTGGAAACACACCCTGTCTACAAGGTCAAGGTGATGTGTCAGGGAAAAGAGCACGCCCACTCACACATGCCTCAGTCTATCTCTGTCATGTATTTTTGTGATTTCAAGGAGGAAGAGGTGAAAGATTCCACGTAAATTTCCAGTAGAACAATTTTACATCAAGAAAAGAAACATTTCTCGGAAGAAACCTAACATATATATTTTCTTAAACATTTATTCAAACTTGAAGGAGCATTATCAATTCATTATTCATTCCTACCATGTACTTGTTAAAATTACACTAACTTTTAAAGCAATGTAATTAGTCCTACCATGATGATATGATATAAACGGATACAGTACAGGCTTCCTCTCTAAGCCCCACAACCATAGTATCTCAAGGTCATTTGTTCACTCCTCCTTCCCACCACACTGCACCTCCCCCTGCGAGGAGTATTCATCGACGGGCATGTGAACTGGAACATGAAAGCTCTCTCTATCTCACTGAGTGGCATTTCCATGGCATATACATTTCCAAGTGGAATAACTACCAGTCTCTGAATTAGCTGTGCTGTTTAAATCAACTCTGTATCAGTACTATTTAAAATAACATATATTTCCAGCCAATTTTAATACTTAGACTATAACAAAGATACTATACATTTAAAACCCTACTTCAAGGCTGTACACACAGGTTATGTATGTGTACGCGCACATACATGCACATAAATGACAGGATGATGATTAAATATCTTCACATTATAAAAACCATAAAATAGAAATCTGTGGAGGAAATAGGAGATATGAGTTTAAGAAGAAAAGCCAATATAAACTTTCTGAAAGTCATAGGAGAGCTCGGTCATGTAATATTTAAATGGATGATTGTATGAAATCACCATGGTATTCACATTCTACCAGATACATATTCAAAAGTGGGATATGACATACTTTTACGATGTCAACCTTTACGGTTTCACTAGAAATTACATTCTATACAGTTTATACTGAAGATGAAAATGCTGAGGTCCAATTTAAAAATGGGGAGGGATATAATAATTCTGGAACATTATGCAGGGAGACCTTGAGCACCACCCAGAAGCCCAACCAGTGTGCTTCTTCCACGTGCTGCTTGTGAAAGAACACAAACCTCCTGACCACGACCTCGGAGCCCTGCGAGACTCGGGCCTGCATAGAGCCCTGGCGCCCTGTGTCCCTGTCACAGCCACAGCGACCCTGCTTGGTAAACCCAAGGCCCCCATTTCTTCCCCAGTTCCAAGTCTGCTCTCTCTATTCTCTCTACCTGGAAGGCTCCTGGACACGCTCCTTCTCATCATTCAAGATTCTACTTGAAATGTCTCAGAAAAGTCTTTCCAGAATGTTCTGGAGCTGCCTTCCGTAAAAGGTCCACCTGACAGTACTCACCGCTGCCCCCCATCACCTCCTTGCCTGTCACCCCACATCACTCCCTCTGTAGTGCCCACCACTTTCTAAAATTAGCCATTTGCTCTCCGACTTATTTTCTGCATCCCCTACAAGTTCACTCCACAAATACAGCGCCTGGACCTTGCTCACCACTCCGCTCCTAGAACTGGAATCGAGGCTGGGCCTCTGTCAGTTTCCACAGAATGGATGGGCTCCCAGGGACAGAACACCTCCTCCGGGTGGGACGCCCTGCGTGAGAGCACAGAAGGCCGCACTTCCTTCCCTCCTCAGGAGGACTCAGAGGAAGGAGTCGCTCCCTGGGGTGTTAGCTGAGTACCCTGAGCTTCGGAAGGCAAATAACTCGGCCAACATCGCATCAGGGAATCAAGTGACGGTGCCAGGATTCAAACCCCGGTGCCAGAGAAGCAGCCTCTGTCAGCGTCTTCCTCGCTATCATGTGCTGTTTTATTTCCCTCCCCTATCACCTCATTTGATCCTCATCACAATCTCCATCCTACCATATCGGGATTTCAGACACTGACACCACACTGAGAGAGCCAGGGAGGCCTGGCCAGGGACGCAGAGCCGCTTCAGGGCGCGCGGACCGCGGGGGCTGCGACCCGGCCAGGCTGCTGCCGAATCCCACAGGTGCATGGACCGAGACAGGGGCTGCAAGTAAAGCAGGCGAGGTCACACAGCTGGATACAGAGAAGGCCGAATTAAAGCTAGACCAACGGCTCATTAGTCGAGTGAACTTGCCAACCTATGCTACAGTGCCACTGTCAAATGCGTACAAAGTTTACAACTGCTACGGGCTTGCTGAGACAGGGGCGAGGCTTTCCTGAGGACATCAGCCAGGCTAACGGGACCGTAAGGGGACCGAGGCAGGAGATGCCGTCTGCGTGGGACGCGGGTGTCGGCGGCCACCGTGGAGCGTGCGCCCTCACGGCTCCGGAACCACATGCACGCTGGGCTTCGATCTGTACAAAGCAGAATCTCACTTATGAATATTTAGTACTAATATTTAATAACATTTTCCTACAGAGGAACAGACAGGTCATTACAAATCAGGCTGAGAACTGTTCCTGATTCCAAGAGCTGCACACCTCTAGAGAAAAAAATAACGTATCGTATATTAGAAATAGGAGAGTCTTTTTTAATGTATGTATCCACGTGCTCTTCTGCCAAATATGAAACATTTTCTCACCACAAAAGCACAGCACCTTAATGTATTTGCACAATGCTCACGAGGCCTTAAAATAACAAACAAGAGAACCTGAAAAACAATAATGAGGTGTGGCGAAAGCAGACGACACAATTCACAGGTGACGCCACTCTATCTCCACCAAACACTCTTTTCACGGGGCGTGTATTTCCCACTTAACACTGTTCAAACCTGAACAGGAAAACTTTGGTTGAGTAGCAGAAGTCAGCTCTCTGCTCCCAAGTCATAAGTTTTAATGATATGAATTCTTATATTTTCCTTCCCCCATTATATCAATAAAAAGTTGTGAGGAAAACAAAAGATAATTATGGTATCAAACTCTCCGATAATGCTAGATTTCACAGCATGCTTATGCTGCAGTGTGCTACTAAAACAATTTGCATTGAAAATGTTAAGTAGGTATTTATCTCTATCACTACAACTATAAATAGGACAGTCTGAATCAGACCATTGTGACAGTTCAAGTGGAGAATTTAGGAGCAGAAAGCAGGGAGATTTTCAGCAATATATGACAAACTCAATTATTTATTTAGGCTTAAATCTGGTTTAAAAATGTAATTGAATTAAAAAAACGCAATCAGCGCAGATTTCTACAAAGCACAAGAAGATGAAAGATTATTTTCCTTACGGAGATTCTGATCTGAGCCCAAATAAAAAGAAAAAAAGAAACACACCTTCATCATGGCGGGTGCCTATGTCTAAAAGATTCTTTCATCAGACAAAAATGCACCTCCTATATATAACATATAACATAACTTTAACATGGGGGAAAACGAGGTCATTTTTTAAAGTAAACTGTTGTTGTAAGGTAACTTTTAATTTGCGCACATAATGTAAATCGCTATGGTGAGCGCACGTTGGGTCCCAGAAACAACGGTAGCTGGCTTCAGATGTGACCCGGCAGCCCAGGTGTTCAGGAAACGTGCTGTTAACAGTGAGGATTGATGGTCTAATCAAACTGTCACAGCCAGATCCTCGGCAGGGTGGCTGCAGGATAATATTCAGAAAGCGAGCACATGCTTAGTGTTACTTTAAATTGATGCTGACATTTTCAATTGTGAAAAGAAATTTTTTCCTAAGTAATATAGGAAACAACTCAGCTAACCTTCCGGAGGGTATCAGATAATCATGGTAGGTTGTTGTGTAAAAGCTAACTTCTCAGAAATGTGAGCACATATGAAATACAAATAATCAGACGCTGCCGAGATTTACTATAGTAATCAACACTTTAATTACTTTCTGTTTTCTTAGATGTACAGTACTATTGCGATGAATATTCTCTCCACGTACAAACAAAGCAATATTTTTAGCCTGATATTTGCATTTGGTGGCGAAAAATTCCCACAAGGGTACAAATAACCACGAGTCACGTGCTGATGAATCTAAGACTTCTAAAGTCACGTGTTAATTAAAGTAATTAATATGATCTTTCCTGGCAATGCCACACATTTGTCACATGGCGTGCAAGGAAAAACTGATTGGATAGTCAGATTGCAAAAAATGTCCAACCCCACAATATTAAGAGTTTTTTTTTTTATCACTGATGATGGCAATTCGATAAAAATTGAGTGCCTAATTATTAAAACAACAGTTCCTCCCAGAAAATCACTAGACCAGGCTACAAATGTGTGATGATTTACAAATAACTCGAGTGTGCAAGGAAATGTCCCCCATATAGGAGAAAGGAGAAAGGCAGTGCATGGCGGGTGACGGCGGCCACGCGAGGCCCCAGCCCAGCCGGGCCGGCGGCCTCGGCGGCAGACTGCACTCAGACACAGCCTGACTGCTCTGTATCCCTGGCGACGGCCGAGGTCGGATCTGCGGCCTCACCTCCGTAGCCAAGGACAAGCAAGTGGGCTAAACTGTTTCATGTTTTCAAGACGTGTTATAAAGCATGCTCGTGAAAATGTTTCGCTCCGTCATTCCTGACCTTTTTGAAACGGTGCCCCAGTAAGTATTAATATTGATAAAAACCACATTATCTCCGTCATTCAGCACTGACACACAGGCGCGAGGTAACACAACGCAGCCCCCCGGGTGCTTATAACATAAACATGACGAAAGCAGAAATACTGAACTCTTTTTCATATGAAATCAGAACAAGTTTATACATTTTCTGGGAAGGCTGACCCATTTCTTAAACGCTGTCCTTTAAAAATTTCTGATAAAATCTAATAAGATGTAAAGGAAACCACATAAACCATTTCAGAAAATCAATTTAAAATCTATTAATATGTATGAAGGAAACATTTTTCTCCCCCAAAGTAAACCCCATGCACCTTTCCTTAACAAAATGAATTTTGCTGTGTTCAGGTCCATAAAAAGACCAGTCCCAACGGCCATCTAGATGTCTATGCCACATCTTCCTCCACAAGGAGTCGAGGGTTCAAGCCTCCCCTTCCAGGATGGGACAGGCAGCAGACGTTTCTGAGCCACAGGCTACGGGGAAAGGAGCATATTCCCACGAAGGGCACAGCTGCCGGTGGGAAGGACCCACGACAGCCACGGTGCTTATTTTAAAAAGCCAAATGCGGGCTCCACGAGAGCAAGGGAGCCCCACGAGAGCAAGGGGTTCCCGAGGCTGCCACGCACACCGCTGAGCTCCAGGTCTGCGTACAGGATCTGAATGCAGGGTTTGGGGAACCGAGTGTTAGTGGTGCTCTCACATGACTTCTGCATGTGGCAAAGTTGGGCCTCGCTCTTGTGTACCGATCTCCCACTAAGAGCAAGAAAGTCTCAATTTTCTTTTTAAAAAATGTTATTCCCATCTCTATTTCTCATTTTT
Organism: Hyaena hyaena; assembly: GCF_003009895.1. Taxonomy (NCBI): domain Eukaryota; kingdom Metazoa; phylum Chordata; class Mammalia; order Carnivora; family Hyaenidae; genus Hyaena; species Hyaena hyaena. The sequence continues at coordinate 2,000,183 of NW_024080742.1, forward strand.
CATTACTGAATTACATATAGCATGATCCCATAACTTCACAATTCCTACACATTGCAAAGTAAAAACTTCTACCAGCAGTGGGCTGGCCCACTGGCCCTACGTTAGAACACAGACTGCCATGTTTACCACTAACCATGATACAATTTATTACACATTTAATTATTAAAGCTCTCCTAGAACATCAAGAGTCTGATAACACAACACCACATCAAAACCAGTGGACATAAAAAGATGAAATCTAAAGTTAATATATTAAGTATTGTTTTTTTCTTCCACTGGGTGATGTCTATTTGATATTTCAAACACCCAGAATATTTTTCAATGTTTTCTGCCAAAGTATTGTGAATGAAAAGAAAGAGGGGATGCGTGACAGAAGAACTTCAGAACTGCTCTGATGCAAAGCAAATTAGAAATTTCTTTGAACTCAAATTTTTGTATTTGGCTACATAAAACAGGGGTTTATTTTATTATAAAAATAACAATCTTCTCAATCCTTCCAACACACACGGGAAAGGAACCGCCATGCCTGCTGGGGGGAGTGTGAAGGGGAGGCCAGTCAGATGTAACGAAGTGAGAATGCCTTCAGCAGTTCCTGGTTCCCGTTCTAAAGTTTTTACAAGCAAAACAATCCGATAATTTGGAAAAGATTTACACATAGCATTGTTTCCAGAGTAAAAATTTAGAAATATTATAAATGCTCATTAAGTAGCAATATCATGACACACATAAACAACAGAATAAAAGCCATTAAAATACAATGTAAATCTATATCTATAAAAATAAAATGCAATGAGGTCTGTGACATATGGAAGGAACAATGCATGTTGTAAAACATTACGGTCAGAATGACTCTCACACAAAACTGTATACATACATTTATATGTACACATGAGAAGTACTAGGTTACCACTGAGAGACATTAGCAACTGTCTTTGATGAGATTTATAATTCTGTTTTTTGTACTTATCTATGCTGATTGCATTTTTAACTATCATTTATCTCAGCACTTCTTTCCAAAATAAAATGTTCTATTTTGTGAAGAGATTCTGAAATGAAATGAGCAAGAAAAAGGCTGTATTTTTAAAGAAGAAAGGTCATGTGCGAATATACTATTTTGAAGGGACTGTATGCTTTGAAGACTTTGGGAACGTTTACTCTTCCTATAGAGAAACAGCATGCTCATTCTGTCACTTCTGCAATGAGTGGCATTAGTGTAAGAGGTAGCTAGAAGCTAAAGGTGTCCCACTGCTGCCACAGAACGTGTTTTCATGCAAGGCTCACGAAGGAGTACTGGGCTCCCCTCTACTCCACAGCTATCACGGGCATCAAACGCAAACTAAGAGACATACATGTTCATCTGCTGTCTGTTATGACATTTTGGTCAAAATCCTAAATTGCATCTTAATTACATCTTCAAAGGGTGTGTACTTAGAGGTATAATACATTCAACTGTCTTTCACTTTCAGGACATAATTGAATATACTTACAAAATGAAAGTTAACAATTTAAAGCTCTGAAAAATTATGTGAACCAACATTCTATTTTATTCAAAGTTTCACTGACACCATTAAATTATCATTTTCATGCCTCACATTTGTGATGCTCTAAATATATTCACAATGCAAACAGTAAATCTGGATTTCTACATAAAGACATTGATGATAAAATGGGAACATAAAGGCACTTTCATAAAATTAATCTCATAAATACTGACCAAAGAATATTATGACAAAGCAAAGAGTTTTCAGCTACCTGATCACTTATTATGCTCAAGATAAAAACCATTAAAAAATAGTTGATAATTGATGATCAAGACAAAATTCATATAACACTAATTATCATTATTATTCCAAACAGGAATTATTATAAGATATCATCAAAAATATGGACTACTTATTTTCTGAGTTATTTTAATAAAAGAACAAAGGAAAATAAAACTTAACAAAATGCCTGATTATCTACAGACATTTTACATCTTTAGGAAAACTCTCTGAAAGATCAATAGAATCGCAAACAAAAAACCACACACACCCATATTTTGGTATGATGAATTTGAAAATTAACAAACTATGTTTGAGTTACAAATAATGGTCCTAATTAATTATTTTGTTCCTGAAATAATAAACTGAAAGACTACCAGAAAGTTTTCTGATCAGTAACGAAGTCATTGACAAATGAAACCAAGATGTCTAGCAATCAACACAAAACTATCTTCATGAGCGGGCCATGTACTGTGACGCGAGGCTTCCATTCTATACAGACAACAAATTAAGTTGCTGATCATATTTCAGTACGTAAAATGTTGTCAGTCGAATGCTTGCAAACAAGAAATGATAAAGACTGGTTTTAGGCTTCTCCCTATCACAAGAGCAAAAACGTACATTCCTATTGTCCTTTTTGAACTGCTCATCTTCCTAAAAAATTAAATAATTAAGTATTAAATAAATAATTTCCTTTCCTTAAGATGGCAAGGAAAACATAAATTGTAGGAAGCAAGAGGTTAGGAGTTCATTTCCATTAAATAAAAGTCCCAGAAAGCAAGCAGAAAAGATAAACTAACTCAACAATTGGAAAAGATAGGGGATGAGGGAGTTAAGAGACTCAACTCTGGCTTACTGGAAAAACCTGAAAGTGAATAACATGAGAATAATGAAAATAGCAGCTGACGTGAAACAATGAGAGAACAGCCTAATGAGCAGAGTCATGAGCAGAGAAGCCTACAAAATCAGCACAGGAACACATGACAACAATCAAAAGACGGTGTGTAGCACTGGCACCAAGTATTACAGAAAGTAGACTGAATTCAGAACTTGCTCACGAAACTTCATCAATTCTCTCTTCTGACTAAATGTGCTCTGAGCTCAGGATATGTCAAATGAATATTTTTATTTAATGACTTAAAAAATGTGAAGACTCTTTCTCCTCTGACTCTCCTTAATGACAGAAAAGTATTATTAAAGTTATTGAAAGCCATGAGTAATCAATGAAACGAGTGATCAAGATAGACTGTGATATTCTGGGGCCAAAATAGAAGTGCAATCAAAACATGGTGGTTTGGGTAGACTCTGGCTAACAAACCAGAAAAGAAACCCAACACCAAGACTTCTGTCCAGAATTGCAGCACTGCTAAGAAAGAACCTCAAAGTGACAGGTGCACCTAAAACTAACGTGAACTTGTACACCCAGCCTGAGGGTGCATACAAAACCCTGTGGTCAACGGGTAATCATTCCACGCTACATTCCAAACAACATGAGTCCTGGCACAGAGGCTCAAGCATCCCCTACGTGAGAAGGCCATCACTCTCTCCCCTGAGTGAAAAAGAGTGTAAACCTTTTATTTATTTTTTATTTATTGATTTTGAGAGGGAGGGAGGGAGGGAGTCGGGGGGAGAGGAAGAGGGAGGGAGGGAGAGGGAGAGGGAGAGGGAGAGAGAGACA